>NC_090921.1:586365945-586668989 GCF_040938575.1 Ambystoma mexicanum
ACTGTTGTGATTATTTACTATACCGACGACCCTCCTGTAGGTATCCAGAGTGCCTCCCTTTTCCTTCTTTGAAACTATCTGTCTTCTGCATTCCTTTACAGTGTGGGTTGTATTTCGTAGTGTTGCTAGAACTGTCTGTTGTGATGATAATAAAGTATATATATATATGTATACAACCATGTCTGTGTCGGGGAGCAGCCTGCCGTTCCGTCCACGTTACCAAAATTGGACAAGGAAATTTGACTGTGTTTCCAATCTATTTGTATCCTTCTGGTGTACTTGAGGTGCAGGGCTGATTGATGGTTTCGAAACTGATATTCATCCCTGGACCACTGGTTCCCCGGAAGTTGATTTGTCACAGGTGCTGCCAGTCTAGCCATTTCTTACTGTGGCATTGCATATTATTCTGGGCATCTGTAATAATATAACCATGGTACGTGTAATTGCTTCAATCTGGCATTTTGGTGCAACCAGTCTAGGTATGTCTAAAGGTGGCATGGCATGTTTTACTGAGATATGTTATTACGTGTCTAGACTGGACTACATTGTGCAGGCAGTCAGACATGTTTTCATTGTGGCATGGCATTTTTAATAGCAAAACATTAAATTAATGAAAGCATTAATGTGCCCGTGCACTGTTGGTGACTTGCATGCATTGGAATTTTGGTTTGTTGTTACCCTACAAAACACTTTCCCGCAAGGGTCATGTGAATCCCCTACCCTCTACAATGTGTTCACAAAACCTCTGTTTGACGTGCTTGACTATCTGGGTGTCACCTACACAAACTACGCCGATGACACCCAGATACTCATCCCCATCACAGGTGATTAATATGTAGACTCTAAATCTCTCAATGACATCTACCATGTCATCCAAGCCTGGATGACACAACATGAGCTCTGTCTTAACGATGACAAGACTGAGCTCCTCATTCTAGGTACACAACAAAGACTCAACAAGCTGAACCCTCTGTTCAGCTCCTTCAACATCGATGGCAACACCATCAAAGTTGCCAAAGACACAAACAACTTGGGAATCTACCTAGATTCCACACTCTCCCTTCACAGACAAACCAATGCAGTTGCGGCTGCATCAGCTTACACATGTAAGCTGATCACAGCCTGTGACCCTTTCCTCTCCATGCAGAACTGCATTGTCATGATCTCTGCTTCCAAAAGGTCAGGGTTTTCCCAACTCCCTTGGAAGCAGATCCATAACCCAGGTTCCGAGTGCCAACCAGTCCCAATTGGGACCTTTTGGACCCAGTCCTGGCGCCAGTGGCACCAGGCTCATAAATATTCCCAGTCCCAGCGCTGGAAGCGCCGGGCTCATAATGCTTGGGTGGACTTACCTGCAGCAGACCATGCTGCTTACTTGCCTGCCAGTTGAGCCTCTGATCCTCTTCTGTTTGGAACTACGTTTCCTGTTGGGTGGGGCAGGAGCCACTCCCTAGATTCAGAACACTGGAACTCTTCTGGAAAGCAGGAACTCTTTTCTTACCTAGGCGTGGCTGTGGAAGGAGACACCTAAGCACTACAGGAGGCTATTTAAACCACACCGATGGATGAATCTTGCTTTGCGTTATTCTGCATCCTCTGCAGCAGAACGCTCATCGTGTCTTCTGCATCTGATCCTGGGCCTAAGGAAAAAGGCTTACCATCCTGAATCCAGTCTTCAGCAACACCTATAAAGACAAGAAAGAACAGGTTAGCATTACGGTCTTCAGTGACAGCTCTTCACTTACCTGGACCATCGGCTGTCACCAACGCCTCGCGCTGCATTCCGGCATCTGAAAGACAAAGGCTTACCTACTCTTCGTGCGCTCCGGAGGTCTTCACACTGCATTCCGGCATCTGAAAGACAAAAGCTTACCAACTCTTCGCACGCTCCGGAGGCCTTCGGCGTGCATCCCGCATCTGAAAGACAAAACAAGGTGCGTTTAAAGACATTGGGAACTTTAATACTCACGTGCCATTACTCCTTTCCACATCTAACCCAGTGGGTATTCCGGCACCCTGCAGCCGCTCCGAACTTGTACCTGCAAAATCAAAAGACAGTTAGAGCGCATCGTGAAGCAGGCAACAAGTGCTTACTTACGTGCTTCCAGGCGCTTCTATTCATCACACGGGCTCCATCTTCAACTCACTTCAGCCCGTCATCCGCCATCGAGGAACCCTGCAAAACAAGAAACATCATTACTAAAGACTCTAAAGACATTAGAATTACTCGAAACTTACCGTTCGTGCAGTAAACGACGGACAGCAGTCCTCTGAAGTCAAGAGGCCTGCTCCCCTTATCCAGTGAAGAAACTGGTTACAGCACCCTGCCCCGAGGCAGATGGAGAGCACGGCGTTCACTTACCTAAGACATCTTACCCTTCGAGTCAGACATACAGTGCACAGAGGTCCAGCCCAAAGAGCCAGCCGTGTGTTACACATCACCTTTGAAGATACGGTATACGCCCAGTCAAGACCGGCGCCTCTACGGGAATCAGGTGAGCGTTACAGAACGCAAAGCCTACCACAAAACTCCCGTCCAGGCGCTATGGAAACCTCGGATACCGACCAGCTAGCCCAGTTACTTGGGGAACTAAGGGCAGAAGTGCATGCAGCCCGTCAGGAAACGAACGCTCTAAGAAGGGAACTGCCAGCAGCCTTTCCAACTGATCAAGCTAAAGTAGCTTTCGTGCTTTCGTACCTTAGTGGCAATGCGGCAGACTGGTCGATCCCTCTAGTAAATCAAGATGATCCGGTCCTCCATGATTTTCAAGCTTTTCAGCTCAGTATGGAAAAACTGTTCACAAGACATTCTCAGGGGCAGGCCTTGGACAATGAGCTTCTTTCGTTGCGACAAGGTAATCAAGACCTTTTGGCTTATATTGCGTCTTTCAACAGACTGATAGTGGAAACTCAATGGCCTGAGGACAAAAGGATTACGCTGTTTTATAGAGGTCTACGTGGAGAGCTCAAAGATGTGTTAGCCCAAGTAGTGAATCCCCCACAAGATTGTTCGGACTATATAGACTTAGTCGTTCAAATAGATCACAGACTGCAGAACAGGAAGGCCGATCGTTCCAAGTTTGATGCTCGAGTATTTTCCAAACCGCCAACTCCTTCCAAAGGAGTAGACTCCGGGGAACCCATGCAAATAGGGGGTCTGAAAGGTCCTCTAACACAAAAGGAGCGGGAAAGGAGAAAACAGTTGCAATTATGCCTCTATTGCGGAAACTCAGGGCACTTTCTTCGAGACTGTCCGGTGAAACGTGCCAAGAAGGCAGTAGGAGCTGCAGTTACCAAAGTTACAAACTCTGAGCAGGGAAACGACCTCGCCCGACAAGAATAGAGGTCCTCTTGCCGAGCGTGAAAACCAGTTCCGTGACCTCGCATTTCGTGATACCTATGGTCCTCATTAGCCCTGATAATCCGGATCGATTACATGCAATTGAAGCTTACGTCGACAGCGGTGCCATCGGCAATTATGTGGATCATGAAATGGTTTTGAGGATGAATCTAACTCTTTGTCCCAAGGCTGTAAAGGACGTCATTACTACGGTGGATGGTACGGAGATAGCCTCCGGGCCAGTAACGCATACCACTCAAGAGGTGACGCTAGTAAGTCAAGATGGACACCATGAGATGATCGTGTTCGATGTGATCAAGGCCCCTCAGTTTCAGATTATTCTAAGAATACCTTGGTTAGAGAAACACAATCCTCTGATCGATTGGCGAGCAAGAACGGTCCAGTTTCCAGAATGTGTCTCTACTTGTCACCCTCCAACTGGTGTTGCACTGGCAGCAATTTCTTCAGAGACTCCCCAGTTACCTCCCGAATACCTAGAATACCAAGATGTTTTCCGGAAGGATCAGGCTAACTCTCTACCTCCTCATAGGTCTTATGACTGCCAGATAGACCTGATAGCTGGATCTACTCCTCCTTGTAGTAGAATTTATGCCCTCACCGAGCCTGAGAAACTTCACCTTCGACAATACCTGGATCAATACCTGGCAAATGGGTTTATTCGTCCTTCCAAGTCCCCTGCTTCTTCAGCTTTGTTCTTCGTTCCAAAAAAGGAAGGAGACCTTAGAACTTGTATAGATTATCACTCCCTGAACCAGATCACCGTTAAGAATAGATATCCGTTACCTTTGATCCCTGAACTCCTGGACCACGTCAGAAAAGCATGCATATATACAAAGCTGGATCTTAGAGGAGCTTACCACTTGGTACGAGTAAAAGAGGGCGATGAATGGAAGACGGCCTTCCGCACCAAGTATGGGCTATTTGAATATCAGGTCATGCCCTTCGGACTTTGCAATGCCCCGGCCGCCTTTCAATATTTTATGAACGATGTCCTCAGAGAGCTCATAGATGTGTGTGTTGTTGTTTACATTGACGACATCCTCGTTTATTCTTCATCGGAATCTGAACATCGGAAACACGTGAAAATGGTCCTCGAAAGATTGCCTCAACAAAAACTTTTCGCTAAGTTGGAAAAATGTGTTTTCAACGTGACTGAAGTTGAATTCTTGGGATTCATATTATCACCTGACGGAGTGCGTATGGATTCAAAGAAGGTCGATGCAGTTCTCAAATGGCCATCACCATCCTCCGTAAAAGGTGTGCAAAGCATGTTAGGCTTCGCTAACTTTTACCGCAGGTTTATCCCCGAATTCTTTCGAATAGTCCAGCCCATCACTGCCTTGTTAAAGAAAAACAAACGTTTTGAATGGTCTACCGAGGCGGAACAAGCTTTCCAGGATTTGAAGACTAAATTTATCCCTGCACCAATCTTAAAACACCCTCGCCCCGAACTCCCCTACATCGTGGAAACTGATGCTTCAAGCCTTGCCATGGGGGCAGTTCTATCACAAAAGGACCCGGTAACCAATCAGTTGCATCCTGTGGCATTTTGGTCCCGCAAATTCTCGCCTCCTGAAATCAATTACACGATTACTGACAAGGAACTTCTGGCTATCAAGTCTGCCTTTAAGGCTTGGTGGCATTATATGCTGGGGGCCCGACACAACGTTACTGTGATTACGGATCACCGAAACCTGCAATATTTGAAAACCGCAAAAGCCCAATCCTCTAGACAACTCCGTTGGGCATTATTCTTTGCCGAGTTTGACTTCATAATTACCTATCGACCTGGTACAAAGAACGGTAAAGCTGATGCCCTTTCTCGGATGGGAGTGGAAGAACACTTGATCAACCCTAAACCTGTACCAATCATTCCCGAACAAAGAATTCTGGGTGTAATCGTCACAGAATCCATAGAGGAAGTTAAGGATAAAGCCAGGCAACTTGTAACTCCAGCAGACATACAGAATTGGCATCTGCAGGGAAAGGACTTTGCAGTAAAGGACAACTTATTATATTTCCAAGAACGATTATACCTACCCAGCAAAGATTTACAGAAAAAAGTAATCTCTTGTTATCACGATTCTTTAATGGAAGGACATCCCGGTATGGCCAAGACCTCAGAAAAGATCAAGCGCTACTTCTGGTGGCCGTCTTGGAAAAAAGATATCAGAGACTTTATAATGTCCTGTGGAGTATGCGCCCAAAACAAGAGTCAAAAGGAAAGACCAGCAGGCCTCTTACGCCCTATTGACATCCCACCTCGCCCTTGGCATACGCTTTTTATCGACTTCATTACCGATCTACCTCCATGCTCCGGATACAATATGATTCTAGTAATCGTGGACTTATTCTCCAAGATGGCGCATTTCATTCCACTCAAAGGCTTGCCAACAGCAGCAACTCTGGCCCGAGAATTTCTCGAAAACATCGTCCGACTGCACGGTTTTCCTTCGGTTCTAATTTCGGATCGAGGTAGTCAATTTATTTCTCATTTTTGGCGAAGTTGCTGTCGGTCAGCTCAAATTGATATGAGACTATCGACCAGTCACCACCCTCAGACCGACGGACAAACCGAGAGGACCAATCAAACTCTGGAACAGTATTTACGCTGCATGCTGCAACAAACTGAAAAAACTTGGAAAGACATCCTTTGGATAGCCGAATATGCCTACAATAACTCTGTCCATTCGGGAACTGGGAAAACCCTGTTTTTTCTTTTGTACGGCAGTCACCCTCGAACCTCGGAGTTGGATCCCCTCCAAGATCTTGAAACACCAGCAGTAGACTACCTGCATTCTACAATCACCCAAGCCTTTAAGGAAGCTGTTTCTCACCTTCAAAGGGCTAAAGAACAATACAAGAAAGGAGCAGATCAACATCTGAAGGAAGCCCCTCAATATCAAGTAGGGGATCAAGTCTGGTTATCCACCAAATATCTACCTCTAAAAGGGCCACGCACATTCAACCCAAGATACCTTGGTCCCTATTCCATCACTACCATAGTAAACCCAGTAGCGGTCAAGTTGGACTTGCCCCCGCACATGAAGATACATCCGGCCTTCGACGTCTCTCTATTAAAACCCGTGCAACCTCAAACCCGACAAACTAAGTCTCCAAATCCTATCCTAGTTGATGGAGAACTCGAGTTTGAAGTCAAAAGCATTCTAGACTCCAAGATCTCCAAATCTAAACTATTTTACCTAATTGACTGGAAAGGCTACGGCCCCCAAGAGAGATCCTGGGAACCTGCTGAATAAGTCCACGCTCCTCGCCTAATCAAAATATTTCACCGAACATTTCCTGACAAGCCAAAACCCCCGGAGAAGCCCGGTTTGGGAGGGGCCTTGAGGGGGGGTACTGTCATGATCTCTGCTTCCAAAAGGTCAGGGTTTTCCCAACTCCCTTGGAAGCAGATCCATAACCCAGGTTCCGAGTGCCAACCAGTCCCAATTGGGACCTTTTGGACCCAGTCCTGGCGCCAGTGGCACCAGGCTCATAAATATGCCCAGTCCCAGCGCTGGAAGCGCCGGGCTCATAATGCTTGGGTGGACTTACCTGCAGCAGACCATGCTGCTTACTTGCCTGCCAGTTGAGCCTCTGATCCTCTTCTGTTTGGAACTACTTTTCCTGTTGGGTGGGGCAGGAGCCACTCCCTAGATTCAGAACACTGGAACTCTTCTGGAATGCAGGAACTCTTTTCTTACCTAGGCGTGGCTGTGGAAGGAGACACCTAAGCACTACAGGAGGCTATTTAAACCACACCCGATGGATGAATCTTGCTTTGCGTTATTCTGCATTCTCTGCAGCAGAACGCTCATCGTGTCTTCTGCATCTGATCCTGGGCCTAAGGAAAAAGGCTTACCATCCTGAATCCAGTCTTCAGCAACACCTATAAAAACAAGAAAGAACAGGTTAGCATTACGGTCTTCAGTGACAGCTCTTCACTTACCTGGTCCATCGGCTGTCACCAACGCCTCGCGCTGCATTCCGGCATCTGAAAGACAAAGGCTTACCTACTCTTCGTGCGCTCCGGAGGTCTTCACACTGCATTCCGGCATCTGAAAGACAAAAGCTTACCAACTCTTCGCACGCTCCGGAGGCCTTCGGCGCTGCATCCCGCATCTGAAAGACAAAACAAGGTGCGTTTAAAGACATTGGGGAACTTTAGTACTCACGTGCCATTACTCCTTTCCACATCTAACCCAGTGGGTATTCCGGCACCCTGCAGCCGCTCCGAACTTGTACCTGCAAAATCAAAAGACAGTTAGAGCGCATCGTGAAGCAGGCAACAAGCGCTTACTTACGTGCTTCCAGGCGCTTCTATTCATCACACGGGCTCCATCTTCAACTCACTTCAGCCCGTCATCCGCCATCGCCGGAACCCTGCAAAACAAGAAACATCATTACTAAAGACTCTAAAGACATTAGAATTACTCGAAACTTACCGTTCGTGCAGTAAACGACGGACAGCAGTCCTCTGAAGTCAAGAGGCCTGCTCCCCTTATCCAGTGAAGAAACTGGTTACAGCACCCTGCCCCGAGGAAGATGGAGAGCACGGCGTTCACTTACCTAAGACATCTTACCCTTCGAGTCAGACATACAGTGCACAGAGGTCCAGCCCAAAGAGCCAGCCGTGTGTTACACATCACCTTTGAAGATACGGTATACGCCCAGTCAAGACCGGCGCCTCTACGGGAATCAGGTGAGCGTTACATGCATCTCCCTCGCCAGGACACTGGTTATGTCTAAACTGGACTACTTTAATGTATTGTACCAAGGCACTAACCAGGGCAACCTAAGCAAACTCCAAATCACTCACTTACAAATGCATTCACAACCAGGCCCCTATCTACCTCGCTTCGCGATTCACTCTATATACCCCTCCACGGTCACTCAGGTCAGTCCACACTCAGAGCCTCTCAATTCCCAGATTCAAGCTCCAAACAGCTGGAGGGGCTAGCTTCCCAGTTTTGGCAGCCAAACTCTGGAACACTATGCCGCTCACTATCAGAAATCTACCATCTTTCAACTTATTTAAACTCAAAGCTAAACTTTGGCTAGCCGCTTCTGATGATCAACTGTCCTTCTGAATAGCCGACTATTTTGTCATGTATGCCTGACTAACCTGTACTGCTCTTGTATTCATGCCTGTACTATGCTCCTGCACTGTTGTAACCATTGTTTGAAGATATGCGCCCGGTAGCCTCAGGGCCTGGTTTGCGCTATATAAATAAAATAAATACTAAATACTAAATACTTTGCAAACACTCTGGCATTTTAGCCAATTATTCTCAGAAAGTGTGCTGTATAATGAATGGAAACACATTTTTATATCTTTCTATAGTGCAGTGTGCGGCATGCCCCTGCAGCAGCATGATTGTGAGTATTGCGCAAGTGCGCTAGTCTAGGTCTGCCCAGAATGTAGCGCAGCCCGTGCTTTGTTGCCGAGCTGGAGGGCAGGGGGGCCTTCAGCATGGCTCTCAGGGGGGCCCTAACGTTGTGATGTGCCACTGTAACTCATTTCATCTATTTGATGGTCATCCCCAAGAACAAGCAGGGAAGCCTTCATAGGTAGGTCACTTTTTTTCAATGCTGCTCTGTATGTTTCCGAATTGGGGCCAGCTAAAGTGGTTTACAGTTAGATTGCTGCGCACTGACTGCTTTGTAGAAATTGTCTCTGGCATGGGTGTACCATTTTAGGGAGATTGGGTTAGGACCCTTCCTGGTGAGGTCTAGGGGAGGGTTGATCCTACGGACTTGTGGTTGAGAGATGGATCTATTCAATGGGAAGACATGCAACTTCTGTGGTCGGCCAGTCTTCTGGCTTGAAGCCTTAGAATGTCATTGTCGTTGGTTAATGCAGTACTGGTCAGGCTTCTTAAGAGATTCTAGATGGGGTAGCAGGGCCCCCAACGATGGTCACCGGCGGTCAGAACTTCCCTAAATGGGGCTGTATTTGGCTTCTTCTTAAAATCGTGCAAGCCATGTGGGGCTCACAGTAGTGGGCCCAAATAATTCCATTGGCGGGGCCCATAATCCTAATGGATTTACTGTCATGCTTTTCTTGCTTGAAGGTGGCTTAGTGTAGTGTCATGGCAGCTCTGACTATTCAACCACATATAGGCGTGGAGAAGTGGCTAGCTTTTTGCCTTTATTTACCACCAAGTCTCAGCAGATACAGTTCAGCAGTTCAGCAGAGAGGGGGGTCATCTCACAGAGCCTAGAGGAGCAAATGTTCCTCATTCCCCTACGCACTGACCACACTATGCATTTAAAGGGAGCATGCCAAAATGCCAAAAAAGGTCGTGCATCTGCCCTAGGGAGGATTCTAGAAGTCCAAAGGTGATAGTATTCCCAGAGATGAACTGGGGAGCGGTACATAGAAACTCTTTTTACCATTCCATGGTCCGCATTATAAATATGGCGATGCATCAAAAGTGGCCTTCAAGTGTTGCTTGTTCCATATCAACCCTATTCCCACCAAACACCATGGGGTTTACCATGTAGAATTAGCACTCATGGTAAATGAGACAGCAATCCCCACAGAGTCCTATGGACTCCAATAATGGGGACTAACACCACCATAACACCACTCGTAATCCCATGGTAAGTCCACGGGGCAGAGAGGCAATAAAGGTAGTCAAATTTGGTGGTAAATCAGCAAATGTACCACTGAATTGCAGCCAAACTCTTAAATGGGCCCAATTGAATTTAATTGAACTGATTGTTTATTTGTATAGCGCCTATACAAAATGTGTTTCAAAGCGCTTCAAGGTGGGAGGGAACATGGGAGAATACATTTACATTCTTACAAAGTCCCTGAAACAATTTAGAATGTTTCAACAAACAGTTCATGTATTGAGCCTTCCGGTAGTCCAAGAAAAGGCTAGCCGCGCTGTGTCAGAGGTGAGGATCTTTTTAGAACCATCCCAGTAAATGTACAATTAACTTAAAAGGATGGCACAGACAGGGCCACCTACAGGGAGGACTGAACCTAGCAATCGTGCAAGAAAGAGAAAGCGTTCTTAGGCTACAAGTATTGACAACACATACAGACTGGGGAGAGGTAGTTCCTGGATTTGGGTGTCCAATCAGCTCAGAAGAGTGAGGGTTTTTAGATACGCTGAAAAATTTCTGATGTTCACAAGTGGACGTAGCAAAAAATATCCTGGGAAAAGTGAAATCTCCTATTTATATAGAAAGCAGAAAATCTGTTCCTCATTCAATTCCACACTGTTCCACCAATTTGCGCCAAATTGTGCACAATTACCTGTTAGGACCCTTCCTATGTCACTGGCAACATTACATGTGGACACCCCACCCCATTTCCTGGATTTCAGCCCCTTCACACGGTTTCCTGGAAGTGACGAAACATCAAGGTGGTCGTAGAAGGACTGGGCAGAGCTCATTTGCAGTGTCTGGACACAAGGAACAGCACTTCTAGGTAAAGATCCTTGACAACCACATTTCAAGGCCCTCGAACGCACCGTTTCTGAGATATTTGCACCGCACCCCGCAGAACATCAATGTGGTCATAGAAGGACCAGACAAAGATAATTTTAACCGTCTCAATGCCAGGAGCAACACTTGAAGGAGGACAGCAAAAACCATATTCCAAGGCCTTAGGGTGCACTGTTTCCAAGATATCTACACTGCAATGCATCGCAACATACTGCACCGTGCTAGGGTGAGGCGACAGGTGTGGAGAGCACACAGAAGATCCCATTATGCTGCAGCACGCCAATTCTCCCCTCCCCTCTATGTCTGCTCCATAATTGTGAATAATTGATGAGCGTGTTATCATGTCTCTCTAAAGAACCCTTGCGAAGTACGGGCACTTTTTGCTAATCTGAATATAGTCTGTTCTGTTATAAAATGATGACTGTTTTTTTGAAGCTCGTTCTCATCCACAGCCGCTGAAAACGAACCATGCTTCTCTTGGCACTATTATGGCATCAGGAGAGGTTCATCCTAGTGCCAAGGAACGAAGGGCCAGGACACTTGAGAAACACCTTGTCTGTATTATAGCCCTATAGAGTCGGGTGTGCACACTCTACAGAGCTTGAACTTCCATGTTTCTACCATTTTTGTTACTGGCAATTTTGTTCTTTAAAAATGGCCGCAGCTAACTGTCCTGAAGAAAGCAGGTAAACATTTGCAGATTGAGGCTGGCCAATGACAACGTCAGTTTCTGCAGATCAGGCTGGGCCTAAGGCTGGGAAGGCAAAGATGCATTCTAAGCCCTCAGGGTCTGGCTATTTCCTTATCTGTGAGAGGGTGACACACAAGAACACATGGCCTGCCTTAGGGGCATGGAGTCCTTGAATTCCACGGATAACTTCTCTTGAGGATCTAACGAGATGATGGGACTTCTCTTCTCTATCACTCTTCTCTTTCAGTAAAATTGAAGTTCTGATTACACTTCTTGCTCTTTATAAGTCATCTGAAAGTATTTGGGGACAGAATGTTCGAGATTCGTATATTGCTCATCAAGCGCTTAGTTATTTGGCTGCGCACTGAAATATGAGAACACAATGCTTCCAAAGTAGTGGACTTTGGCACACAGAGATAAGATGCTGTTCCTAAGATCACACAATTTTGATGATGTGCGGAAGCCGGGATCTGTCTCGTGTTCCAAATTCCACATCTTTTCAAACATTTCCAGATTGTGAAAAGGAGCAAGCTGGACAAGAACACATGTTCAAGACATGCTTACATCGTACATAGCCAACATTAAAAAAAAAGAAGCAGATAGGACTTTGAAAACAATTTAACGAAAATGCCTTCAAATGAGTGTTAGCAGTAAAATACTCAAATTAGCACAAGCATTGTTTTTGTGTGTATTTTTTTGGTGTCCTGAGTGGACCAGACAGAAAGTCGAATTAGGGATAGCGGCTTTGGACTGCAACTACCAGAGGTGGAAAGGGACCGGCCTTTTTTGCAGTTTGTCCTGTTTCAGATCCATGAGGATCCTTATTGTCTTGGGAGGATAGCTCAGGGGCAACACAGGTTCGATACTCGGGTCCACACGTAGAAAACTCTGGGTATTAAGCGCCTTATTAATAACAGGTTACAATATCACTTAAAGCCCCGTCCAACCTCCTGATCATCCAGGGAGGAAGGGCCGCGCCTTCACAGTACAGTTTCTGCTTGAGGCATTGATAGGAGTGCTCTGGCAAAGGCTGCGAGCCCGTCAGTAAGAGTGATGAGGAGCAAGGCCGTATCACTGTGGCTTGTCCCTGCAGGCCGGGTCCTTTTGTTGCATTATCTGCTGAATCAGAGCCGCCTTGCTAGCCCTTTAATCTCTACATGTGCTGAGATGTTAGTGGTTGAAGTCACCAGGCAGGCTCTGCAGCTCTGTGGTTACATTGGCAACGCGCTGACATTCCATGTGCCTCTCCCATTGGCTCCCACGAGAAGTAGAAAAAAAGTAAATATTTCACATCGTTGGAATGTGTCATATTTCTGCTGCGAAACTTTAATCACCGACTTCACCTGAATTAATTTTGACTGTAGTTATTAAATGCTAGATGAATGGGCCATGCTTTTGTTTACCTATTTGCTCACTGCAGATCCATGCGCAAATGTTTTACTTGCCAAATCCTAAGGCCATCTCTACCTCCACGAAGTTATGGCTCCCATTCTGAGAACGCTAGGTCCCTCCTCTCAGGCCATGGGAAGGACGTTTCTTACCAAGCAGGTGGTTAAGGGAGCTGATTAGGGGAGCGTTGCTTGCAAAACACAAGGAAGCAGTGCACAAGTAGAGCTTCACCCACACAAAGACAGAGAAGGGTTGCCATACCTCAGTCCCACTCTCCCACAATATGCCATCAGCCGAGGCAATTGTGGTGTGCTGGCTGGGGGATCTGTAGGGTTGGGGAACTGAACTACTGGTACAAGGGCATTTATGAATAAATGTGCATGTTCCCCTTCCGCCACACTCCTGAGATACGATTACCAAGCACCCTGAAGACATGTGGGGGGAGAGAGAGTAAGGGGGGCAGCAAGCTAACACTACATATCCACCAACGTTCTTGAGCAATTCATGACTGAAAACCTTATACATGAAGCTGGTGTCCAAGGAATAAGGTTGGCAGTTGTAAAAGGGGGATTCCCCGTAGTTCCCACTATCGTTTCAAGGCAGTGCCGGAAATCCTGGAGCAGAGTTGTCTCTTACAAATAGCCAGTAGAGAATCCATAGGCGAGTAAGAAAGCTCACATGCATGTTCCACAGGCAGATGAACACAGCCATTTCCTCGTTGACTTCCCAAGCAGATCACAGGGTAAGATACCAGCCGTGGCACTTTTGGCTGACCCTAAAATGGGGAGAAAACTACCGAAAACGTGTGTGTGTGTGTAAACATGCACATTCTGTGGGGACTTGATTTCACTATGGGGGCCTAAACCCAAGTCCCCACATGGTAATGCCTTCCAAATGACTTAAAACAACTTAAAAAACATCTGTGCCAAAAAATGGCTTTGTGGGGACCTGTGTTTATTTTGGTGTGTTGATTTTTTACTCAGCTCTGCCCCCGCAGGCTAGGTGTGGTATTACAGTCATCAACACACGGACAGGATATAAACACACTTGATAAATCGGATGCCCTGCATGCTTAGGCATCAGACAGCAGATTCATGGGAACTATTTACACACAAATTCCACCGTGTTTTAAATGGCTTGAACTCTGCGTTTAAATGTAAAATATTGAAATTAAGCTGTTTTTTGTGTATTTTATATGTTTACAGAATTGGACATAATTGATATGCAACGTAAGTCTTCCCTCATTGCACAAAACACTTCCGGATTCATTTTAAGCATTGGCTACTTTTGTAACATGCCAATCACAATGTGACTTACTTTACTTCCTTATTTTTCTGTGATTTTGTTGAAGTCCCCATAGGGGTGGTGCGTGATGATATTGAATTCCACACTGTGAAGACAACACATTATGTGCACTGATGTCATCTTGTCTATAGTCTGATATGTGAATTAATTGAATGTTGGCATCACATTTTGTCTGATTATACAAACATATTCACAGGGTTAATGTTTAATTGATACTAATTTGGTTTCATTACAAGTTCATCTCTAAGGGTCAAAGTGGCAGTACTGGAATTGCCGCCACATTGATCAATCTGCTGATATAAGAGTTATTGAATGGACGCTAATTCCTCTGGTGGAATTAACCCTGAAGAAATTAGCACTGGAGGAATAAGCAATGAAAACCAGTGATAATTCCCCCGGGGATACATCCTCCAGTGGAATTAGAGCTGGAAATAAAAATGCTAATTCCATCCTATCTTCAGGTTAAAATACTGAACGAAAAACACTGCCAAAATAGTGGCCAATTTAACCAAAAATACCCAAAAGGCAAAGGAAAATGCATTCAGGTGATGCAAATGAAGCCACAGATGCACCCAATTGGCCATACAAAGGTATGTGAACATGAATAGTATGTAATGATGCTGAAGTCCCCATAGAGCTGATATGCTGGTACTGAGTCCACCAAAAGGATGGTGTGTGGTCATGTTCAGGTCCCCACTGGGATGTTGTTTGGCATAGAGGTCCTCACAGGGATGGTGTGGCATGGCATATTAGGCACCATAAGAATAGTTTGTAATTATGCTCAATGTCACATAGAGATGGAATGCAATGATATTGAATCCTCCAACTGGATGGTGTGTGCTGATGTTGAGGTCCCCACAGGGTTGGTATGTGATGATAGTTAAGTCCTCAAATGGATGGTGCTTGCTGATGTTGAGGTCCCCACAGGGTTGATATGTGATGATATTTAAGTCCTCACGTGGATGGTGTGTGCTGATGGTGAGGTCCCCACAGGGATGATCTGTGATGATACTGAAGTCCTCCCTTGGATGGTGGGTGCTGATGTTGAGGTCCCCACAGAGTTGATATGTGATGATATTTAAGTCCTCAAATGGATGGTGCGTGCTGATGTTGAGGTCCCCACAGGGTTGACATGTGATGATATTTAAGTCCTCACATGGATGGTGTGTGTTGTTGTTGAGGTCACCACAGGGTTGATATGTGATGATATTTAAGTCCTCACATGGATGGTGTGTGTTGATGGTGAGGTCCCCACAGGGATGATATGTGATGATATTGAAGTCCTCACGTGGATGGTGTGTGCTGATGTTGAGGTCCCCACAGGGTTGATATGTGATGATATTTAAGTCCTCACATGGGTGGTGTGTGCTGGTGGTGAGGTCCCCACAGGGTTGATATGTGATGATATTTAAGTCCTTAAATGGATGGTGTGTGCTGGTGGTGAGGTCCCCACAGGGATGATATGTGATGATATTGAATTCCTCACGTGGATGGTGTGTGCTGATGTTGAGGTCCCCACAGGGTTGACCACCAATATAACAACACATCTATGTGAGGAATTTAGCATCATTATAAACACACACCATTTCTGTGGGGACTTTCACATAATCATCACACACTATTTCTGTGAGGACCGCACCATCTATGTCATGACGCACAATCTCTATGGTAACTTCAACATCACACATCAAGTCTACGGGGCACTGCAATATTTAAAAAAAAATGATTGGCATTTTTTTTCCAAGTCCCTATGTAAATTTTTGAGCAATTCAAGCTCAAAATTTGCAAAAGCAAGCACATGGCCGCATCCATTTTGTGAAATGGATGCCTGCCTGTGCTGGCTTTTGCGTTTGCGGTACTAATGAAGGAAAAGCCAGCCAGCTGTAGTAAACAAAAGCTACCACTGGTTGGCTTTTCCTTCATTGGTGCTGGGACTCGGAGGACGCGGACCAGAGACTACAGGCAGAAAAGCTGCAGCTGCATCTCGGTGAGTGCTATTTATTTATTTTTTAAAATAAGCACTACTAGCTGCGGTTTTTTTCTAAGTTTTCCAGGCTGGAGGAGCCCGGAAAACTTAGAAATAAAACTGCAGCTTTAAAAACGTTGTATTTATGTTTGCGGTAGCTTTTGAAGCGAGCCTGCGAAACTTAGAAAGAAAAACTGCAGCATTTTCAAACACAACCGCTTTGTGTTTCTGCCTAAATCTGCTTTCCCATTTGGGGCTCTAGGGCTCCCTCTGGGGAGCCCTAGAGCCCCAAATGGGAAAGCAGATTTAGGCAGAAACACTGCAGCATTTAGCATTTCCCATTTGGGGCTCTCGCGCCCCCCGTGGGGAGCCCGAGAGCCCCAAATGGGAAATCAGCTGTAGGCAGAAACACTGCAGCATGTAAACACAACCGTGTTGTGTTTCTGCCTGCCTTGGCTTTCCCCCAGGAGAGCACCGGAGACCCAAAGTGATAGCCACGGCAGGCAGAAACACAACACGGTTGTATTTGAAAATGCTGCGGTTTTTCTTTCTGAGTTTCTAAGGTTCCTCCGAGCCGGAGGAGCATGAGAAACGTAGAAAGAAAAACCACAGCGTTTTCAAACATAGATACAACGTTTTTAAAGCTGCGGTTTTATTTCTAAGTTTTCCGGACTCCTCAAGCCCGGAAAACGTAGAAAAAAAATGCAGCTAGTGTTTATTTTTATTTAAAAAAATAGCACTTGCCGAGATGCAGCTGCAGCTTTTCTGCCTGTAGTCTCCGGTCCCCGTCCTCCGCGTACAGCACCAATGAAGGAAAAGCCACCCAGTGGTAGCTTTTATTTACTACAGCTGGCTGGCTTTTCCTTCATTAGTGCTGCAAAAGCCAAAGCGAGCACAGTGGCGGGCATCCATTTCACAAAATGGATGCCCCCATGTGCTTTCTTTGAGCTTGATTTGCTCAAAATTTTACATAGGGACTTGGAAAAAAAAAATTGCCAATCGATTTTTTTTAATATTTCCTGTCTATTTTTGAAATAAAGATTTTTGGGCGAACCATCCCTTTAACATTATCATAGTCGAACATCATCTTTTTGGACTGTAACATCATTAGTATCCCACCACATGTCTATGAGGACTTTAACCTAATAATCCCATGCCATTTCTGTGAGGATCTGAACACAATCTCTGGGACTTCAACATCACCAACATTACACACCATGTCCATGGGGACTTCAACATCATGATAATTACACACCATGTATGTGACGATATCAACATCAGTGTTCATATGCATCAGAATTATAATGCACCACCATTGGGGGTCTTTAGCATCATCATTATAGCAACTGATAACTGTGAAGACTTCAGCATCAGTATTATCATACAGCACCTCATGGGGGTCTTTCATATAATTGTGATCACACACCTTCTCTGTGGGGACTTGATCATCACTGTAAAACACACCATCTCTGTGAGGACCTTAGCATCATTATAATCACACCATCTCTGTGGGGACCTCAATAATAGTATTAGCACACACAATATTTGCGGGGACTCTCCCTGTAACATAATCACGCACCATCCCTATCAGGAAACCAACTTCATTAACACCACACACAGTCTCAAAGAAGACCGTAACATCTGCATCATGATACCAATCCTAGAGAGAGAGAGAGGATTTGGGCCAGTGGGCAAGATGGTTCACTTGAAACAATGAAAGTTGACTTTAAGTCACTGATTTCCCCTTCGACCCCAGTATGTGATTCTGGGTCATTCATATCATCTTTCTGTTTCCCATGCCTCTTTTCTGACACTTTTGGAGGGTTTATAATTCTGTTT
Organism: Ambystoma mexicanum; assembly: GCF_040938575.1. NCBI lineage: Eukaryota > Metazoa > Chordata > Amphibia > Caudata > Ambystomatidae > Ambystoma > Ambystoma mexicanum. The sequence goes on from NC_090921.1 coordinate 586,383,961, forward strand.
AATCTTACAATTAAGTGTTTTTAAGGGAATAGCAATACCTTTATCATCCATCTTCCATCTGTTGTGCATACATAGGATGTAGGCAGGTACTTCTATAGAAATAGAATTGCCTAATGTACGAGTCCTGTGAAACAAACAGCAGTTTGTATATGGTTGCACAAAATTCCTAATAAGAATAATAAAGCAAGTCCCACAAGGATGGTAACACACGTTCAAGTCCCCATAATGATGGTACCGTACACGCAAATTAAAAATAAGCATTTCCGCAAATTCGAAGCTGGATCCTGTATTAGGAATTTTTTCTTAACATATTTCTGATATTAGTATGTTTTTAAAACATTGGGAATGGGTAGTCCCCACAAGGCTGGTGGAAATGTTCGAGTTGTAAGAGGGTGAGCACTATTTTCCAGCTCAACGGGGCAAAACTGCAGAAGAGTGGGTACCATGTGCCTGGTGTGAGACCACTGGTGTAGAAGGGGCCCTTGTAGCCTCCAGCCCATCCCTTACCCTAACCATCAGCCGCAGTTGGCCCCAGCCCTCAGCATGGGGTGGGCTGGGGCCAACTGCGGATGGCGGTATAGTAAGGAGGAACTCCGCTTCCGGCTTCCCAGCCAGATTTCTAGCTGTGTGCACAGTGTGTGTCTGTGTGTGTAATGTCTGTTTTATGCATGCAGTGCATGTCAGATGTATGTTTTGGTGTATGGGTATGAATGTGTCCATGAATGTTCAGGGTGGGTGGGTATGCAATGTGAGTGAATGGGAGAAAAGGTGTATGGGTGTGACCGGTGGTTGAGTAGGTATGAATGTGATTAAGTGTGGGTGTGAATGTTCTGGCTGGGTGGGTCAGGGTGCCTATGTGGACAATACAGTGTGAGTGAATGTGAAAGACGGTGTGTGTGGTGAGTCACTGGTGGGTGAAAGGGTATGAATGCGATTTTGTGTGGGTGTGAATCTTCTGGGTCGGTGAGCCGAAGTGTCCAGGTGTAGAATGCAGTGTGACTGAATGTGATAGAAGTTGTATGGGTATGACTGGTGAGTGAATGGGTATGAATGTGATTATATGTGTATGTGTGACTGTTCTGGGTGGGTGGCCCTGTGGGTAATGCACTGTGAGAAAATGGAAGAGAAGGTGTATGGGTGAGTGAATGGTTGGTGAATAGGTATCAATGTGATCATGTGTGTTTGTGAATGTTCTGGGAGCATGGGTGTCCTTGTGGAGAATCCTGTGTTAGTGAATGGGGGAGAAGGTGTTTGGGTGATGTTGAGTGACTGGTGGGTGAATGGGTATGGATGTGATTATGTGTGTGTGTGAATGTGTGTGAAGGTTCTGGGCGGGTGCCCTTGTGAAGAATGCTGTGTGAGTGATGGGGAGAGAAGGTGCATGGGTGAGGGTCAGTGACATGTCTGTGAATGGGTGTGGATATGATTATGTGTGAATGTTCTGGGATAGCGATTGTGTGGAGAATGCAGTGTGAATGAATGTGAGAGACAGTGTATGGGTGAGTGACTGGGGGAATGGGTATGGATGTGATTATGTGTGAGAGTGAATGCTTTGGGTGGGTGCCCATGTGGAGAATGCAGTGTGAGTAAATGTGACAGAAGGTGTATTCGTGAGTGGCTGGTGGGTGAATGTTCATGAATGTGATTGTGTGTGTGTGTGTGTGTATGCACATGTTTGTGAATGTTGTGGGTGGGTGCCCTTGTGAAGAATGCAGCGCAAGTGAATTTGACAAATGATGTAGGGTGAGTGACTGGTGGGTGAATGGGTATGAATGTGAAGGTGTGTATGTTTGGGGTGTGTGCCAGTGTGGAGAAAGCAGTGTCAGTGAATGTGACAGAAAGTAAATGGGTGAGTGACTGGTGAGTGAATGGGTTTGAATTTGATTGTGTGTGTGTGTTTATGTATGCGTGTGCGTTTGTGTAATGAATTTGACAGAAGATGTAAGGGAGAGTGACTGGTGGGTGATTGAGAATGAATATGATTTTGTGAATGTTCTGGGTGGGTGCCCTTGCGGAGAATGCAGTGTGAGTGAATGTGAGAGAAGGTGTATGGGTGAGTGACAGGTGCATGAATGGGTATGAATGTGATTGTGTGTGGATGTTCTGGGTGGGTGCTCATGTGGATATAAACTACGTGAATATTCTAGGTGTCGATGTGACTGAATGTGAGAGAAAGTGTATGGGTGAGTAACTGGTGGGAGAATAGGTATACATGCGATTATGTAAGCATGCAAGCTAGGGGGCCTGGAGAGCACTGCATTGTGACATGGCACGTTTTACTGCCATTGTTGGGCAAAGTCAAACTGATGTGTATTATCGCATGGCTAGACTGGCATTTTGGTGCAGCCAGTCTATCCATGTCTGAAAGTTTCATGACATTTTGCACCAGCATCTACGATAAAGCAAACAAGTATGTTAAGTGGTATCAAATAACTCAACTGACGTTTTGGTGTGGGCCGTCTAGTTATTTCTTACTGTGTCCTCACATTTTTCACTGGGCATCTATGATAAAGCAAGCATGATACGTCTTCTTACGTGTCTAGACTGGCCTGCATTGGAGACTTTTTGACATGTTTTCTTATTGTGGCATGGTATTTTTAATGGCAAAGCAAACAGGAGCATGTTCTTACATGGGCTATTGGCGTATATCGGCAGAGCGAGATTGGACATGTTTTCATGTTCTATCATTACTGGCAATTTGCGCAAACCAAACATAAGTATGTTCTTAAAAGGGAATACTGACATATATTGGTGCAGCCAGCATGGCGACTTGATCTATTGAATTTGTTCATGAGGTAACTTACAAATCCAAATGCAAACTGTCTGGCCTTTTACCCAATTTTCACAGAAAGTGTGCACCCTTTTAACCTATTATTCAAAGCATTTTCTCGGAGGGGAGAAACCCCCGAAACATCCATTGAACCCCTCCTTCATTGGTTTGGGCTCACTGACTACGGCCCAGTGTTCTCGCTTACTTGTGGAAAATATTGATGCCCCTCCAATAAAAAAAAATCACCAGCCGTCACTGGTGGCTGGACCTTTATGTGCCAGGGGTCGGACACTGCCTTGTTTCTAAGCAAGGTGAAAGATTTAAGCTTTGATTTTAAAAACATTCATCTTTCAACTAGCACAGTGTGCATATGCCCCTGCAGTGGCATGATACGCTGGTCCAGGCCGGCCCAGTGTGTTTCCCATCCCATGCTTTTTTGAGGAGCTGGAGGGGGGGCTAAGCATGGCTCACAGGAGTCTTCCCAAATGTTGTGTTACACCACTGAGTGAGACTAGGGGAACCAGGGCAGGAGAGAAGCCAGGTCACTGGGGTAAAACAGATGACAAGCCTTCTGGGCAAAAGACCGGTAGGGCTCACACCCTAAGGACTCAAATAGTCACAGAGGGCCTGAGCTATGGTCAGGAGATATCGCAGCTCCAGAGAATCCCAATGATCCAGTACCATAGGGGATACTTCAGACCAAGCCAGAAGGCCAATTGAGCTACTGGTAACAGTAGCTACACAATACCTACCCAAATTGATCCAGGCAGGGACATCCAAGCCAAAAAGAGCCTGTAGAAGGAAGAATTATGCACCGCCTGTTTCAAATTCTTGAGGACACGAGGGGGCAAACGACTACTAGAGACAATCAACAGTCCCAGGAGGCAATGCAGAAAAAATACAAATGCTGAACTATGACCAGGCTCTCAGAAGACCAGACTGCTCCACTGAAAAAGAAGTGCTCATTGACACTTTATGTCCCTGAAACTGTGAGTGACTTTTGTCACCACTTCCGAGAGTGATCACCAAAGAAACCTATCTTTCTAGACAAGGGCCTGGACTTGTAGGGCTCAGGACACTAGGCTTGCCTAGAGGAGGAAGCACAGTGTTGCTTCAGCCATCCTGACATCTGTAACATTGCAACCATTTGAATTCTCCCAACCTGTCTTTATAATTCTTATTGTTCCATGGTCTTTGGCCAGCAAACTACCGACATCCGAAACTGGGGAGACTGTGGGCAGGAGGCGGCCTTCATTTAGTAGGTTACTACTGTGTTGCCCAGCGCCTTTTTTATGTTGTTAGTCTAAGAGGTGTGCAACTCTATTTGGTGTGTAAATAAAACTGTGTTAAGAACTCTCTTCTCAGGTTGTTCTTGTCCTCCTATTTTGTGACACTACCTAGTGCAGAGTCCTGTGGCTGCAGCTTGCCAGGTGTTCTGGACTACAACTCTCATGATGCCTCACCATTGACCTTGCTGGCTATGGTTCATGGGAGCTCTAGTTCAAAACATCTAGAGAGCCCTTGGTTGCAGATCCATGACCTAGTGGTTCACAGAAGCATGATTCTCTGGATTAAGGTTGCTATAGCACACAAGCAGATTATTCATGGCTCTCAATTTCTTACTGCTGCCTATGAAGTAATTTAGGGCCCATCTTCTAGTTAGATAATGTTGAATGGTTGAGTTCCCATTGCGTGCTATTCCTGCTGCTCTGCTCTGCCTTGTGCTTCATATATCACAGCTCGCATTTCAAGAGGACATTTGAGAACATTGATGGCCTCGCCCCCTAACCATAGAGTTTCTATTTAAACTGCTGCGCAGGCACCCTATGAGTGCCCTGCTTGAGTGCCCATTGAGTGCTGTTCCTGCTCTTTGCTGAACAGCTCAGCCTTGTGCTTCATATATTGCGGCTCCCATTTCAAGGTCCCGCTTCACACCACCAACGGATCTAACAACTACACCTACCTTCAGTGAATACTAGGAGGACTACTCACGCATTTTTCTTATGTTTATATTCTCTTTTAGAGGACTTTGGTATACGAAATTGGTTGCGCCACCATCTAACCATAGAGTTTCTATTTTAAACTGATGCGCAAGCACGCCGAGCAGTGAGTGCTGTTCCTGCTGTTTGTGGTGTCATTGGCGTGTGGAACTGTTACCTCTGTACCCTTTTGAGTTTTGTAGTATGCCAGCTGTCAAAAAAAAGGTACCAACTAAGGAACAACGTCAAATTAACAACGAAAAAGCTGAATGGTGGTCTGATTGTCAAAAAATCAGTCGCCAAGAGAAATAGTATCCCATCTGAGGGATTGACTAAGGCAGCAATAAAAACTCTACGGGATAGGAGAGGCGAATTTGAAACCAATAAACAGACAGGGTGTCTTAAGGACAGATGCAGATACAGTAGTAGAAAAGAACATAGGAAGTGAAGGTCTGCTAGATATTGACCCCACTGAGATTGACTCAATTGATAACAATTCACTCCTGAATATGGTATTAAACCTAAAAAACCCAATTAGGAGATTTCCTTGAGAGATAAGCATCAATGATGAGTGCAAGCTTGCACCTGTGGTTGATGGACAAGTGTTAGTGGACTCGCCTTAAGCCACTAATCTGGAAAAATCACCAGACTTGGAGAATATTGCAAGTAGGGCGGGGGCGCTATCCGCCCATTTGAACGACTCTTATTAATCTTCAGAATCGTCTGAAGATGATTCGGTGAGTGAACCTGAGAGTCTAAAAATGTTAAAGGGACTTTTTACAATGTCAAATACCATATTTAAAGAGCAACAACTTTTGAAGGAGGGGGTGGGTAAATTGATGGAATTGGTTCTAAACAATACAGTTTATAAGTCGACAGGGTCACAGAATGATCCCTATGCTATTGCTCTGGCTGATATATCGCAAGTGAGTGTGCTCAATGAGGATGACTCAATTTTGACAGTACACGAGGATATGGAAGTCATGTCAACTAGTCCTCCTGGTCAGGTGATACCAACAAGACATTTGACCCCTAAAAAATTGGGCCTATTGCAATAGTTAAAAAAAGGAATTCCCACAAAACAAGCCCAAACCACACCCCAAAACTAAAAAGGGGCACATTTTAAAATGCTAAGGTTAAACAAGCATTAGTTACTGCAGATAGGGTACATTTTGAGGAGTCCTCCTGAGGGTTTCATCGGATGGATGGGGATGAGAGTGAGTTTCAAATAAAGTGTCCTCAGAGTATTAAGAGGTAAAATAGGGAATGGTCCCACAGTAAATGGTGAGGAGCTGAAACAAGTTCAACTTGGACCTTGCCTGATTAAAAATAAAAACAAAAATAATATAAAAAAATGTGTCACCTATTAGCCCTGCCAGGGATATCCTTGAACTGCTTGATTTCGAAGTGGAGGTTGATTGGGATTATGGAGATCCAAGGGATGATGAAGTTAAGGTGCCCAGAAAAAAGGGGATGACAAGTCTAAGTGAGTTACTATGTAACCCAAATCTTAGTTCTAGGAAGATTCAAATTCGTAATGTATTTGCCTCCGAATGTAGTCCATTCCTTAATAGAACAAATGTATTGCAACTCTTCCATCAAATTTCTGATATTCGAGCCATTAAGACTAATGATCTAACATGGGTCGAAGTGCCCAAATCGATTCATGAACCAAATTGGGCCATTATCCTTCGAGTGTCTCCAATTGTTACTGAATGCATGCTTTCATATGTATCACAACTTGAGGATTTGGGTTACAAAGTATCTAGAATAGAGGATATATTGCCTCCATAGATCCAAAACCAAAATTGAATAATGAGCCAGATATGACACACAAGGACATGGACCTAGAAAAGGTAGTATGCCAAATCATTAGGGGCCCGAGGGAACCTATTCTGGGTATGTCAAATATTACCACTCTGGGTAATCATGATGATTTATTAAATCTATAATCCTAACAATATAGCCTCAAGACAAATTATCTCTGAGTTGGATGAGATTTTAAGTGATTTTAAGTGAATGGACTATAGTGGATCCTGGGGCACTATTTACAGTGTTGGGTGATCAAAATTATGCAAGATTCCAGCAAAAAAAGGATAATGGAAATTGTGAATTTATGTCCAATAACAACAATGCCACTTTTATCAATGTGGCCAAGGATGTGGTCGGTAATGAGGACCCTTGGGACATTTGTATAAACTCAAATGGTCTGCTTCAACTATTTCCTGGAAGTTGGGAGTTTGATGGCCATCCATATACTTGGACTGCCAGGAACTGTAGGTCCTGGATTGACTATGTCTTTGTTCCCTTTACAATGTGCCAATGTCTGGGAAAACTGCAGATAATTCCGACGACAGCGAGTGATCCTGTGGTTAAAATATGTACCATTAATGTGCTGTAAAAAACGAGATCTAAGATTGTAGGTACAGCAAGGGTTAACTTGTCAGGTAATGGGATTTCTTGGTCTGTAAAAAACATGGAAAGTTTTACCGCTTTCCCTTTTGTCCTAAATGGTTAACTAAGGAAAAAGTTTTGGCTAAATTGCTTATGGGACTATTAGAAAATGCCAACATTTTTATTCAAAATCAGGGAAGCCACTCTAGGGTAAATACAACATATAATAAAAAATATTATGACCCAGTATTAGCGGGCAAAAAATCAAAATTTAATAGCGCTGTTAGAAAAATAAAGAAATTGATCGGTGTGGAACACCTGTGGAGAAAGGTAAAAATAGCAAAATGAAGACTAATTATAGGAATTTTGTCAAAAGGTATAAATCATCCTTGGGAACTGCTCAATGGAATAACATGTGTAAAGCTTTCCGCGCTGCTTATGGCAGGGAATTTTGGAGCTTCTATAAATCTAACATAAATGGCGACAGAAGAACACTATATTTGAAAGCAATTGGATTAATCACATAAGGAGCCTGCATTATAAAACCAATATTTGCAACATAACACAGAAAGCATATAAGAGAAGTGAGGTAAGGGTATCGCTTGATATGAAGACTGATATGAAGACTGAGATGTTGGAAAGGATTATTCTGGAACTGAAACCCTCTACAGCTCTGGGCCCTGACTGGATCCCTAATTTAATATGCAATCATAAACCATAATACTGGGGGCCCATTTTATCCCACTTATTTGTGAACATCCTAACCACTGGCACTATTCCACTGAACTGGAAGGCATCCATTTTGATCCCGTTGTTTAAAAAAGGTGCTAGGAATAATCCTGAAAACTATCGCCCTCTAGCTATATTGGATGCGTGTGTGAAGATTTTTTCTCAAATACTATTAGGCGAAATGAAATCTTGGATTACAAATTCTAGCCTCCTGCCTAAGTTTCAAATGGGCTTCAGACATGGGAAGGGCCCTTTATTGAACCTATGGGCCCTGATCTTTCTGATGCACCAATGTATGAAGCAAGACGATGATACACTCTATATATGTTTTATCGACTACAAGAGTGCCTTGACACTGTTGATAGGAAGAGATTGTGCGATAAACTCAGCAAATGGAAGTTGAATCTGATTTTTCTACCTTTCATTCAAGAGCTATATTTGGACACTGAGACCCAAGTGCGATTAAATCAGGAAGGCACACTGAATGAAAACATTAAAACCAATTTTGGGTTAAAACAAGGATGCTGCTAGGCTCCCACCCTGTACAATTTATATCTAGCAGCTATGGGACAACATATGAAGTATGTTCAATCGTTCCCCCCAAAGCTTGGTACTGAATTTATAAGTTGGCTTGCCTACGCTGATGATACTATATTGATCGATTGTATCCCGATTGGTTTGCAGCATTAGGATGAATAGTTTATGTGTGTACTCACAGAAGAACAACTTAAATATCAATTATAGTAAAACTAAAATAATGGTTATTGATCCAAAGAAAACAAGGAAAACACACTCTGATTGCGCAATGGATCACCAAAATATTGAACCAGTAAATTCATATATATACCTAGAGGTATACATTTCTAACACTTTTAGGGTAACAGCCCTTGAAAACTCAGTGAGACAAAAAGTGGAGCGCCGATTTGGCACTATATTAAATTTGGTCAGACAGAATATAGGAAGCTCTATTGATAAGATATACAAAACCTGCATCATTCCATGTTTAACATACGGATTGGAGATGTTCACTAATAAAGAAAGATCTTGGGTCAGGCAATTGAAAGGATACTGTGGAGAGGAGCTCTTGAGCTTCCGCGAAATGCACCAGTCGAGGTAATAAATTGTGAACTAGGCTTAACATCACTCAAAACCTAGCTAAAAATGAGGATTGGAATTTTCTTTCTGCATACGATTGAAAAGAAGAATGATGAAGAGTCACTATTTGCATTGTCCCATAAGGTATTGTAAAAGGATCTCACTAACAAACCTATTGGGGAATGGGTGGCAGATGTACATCAATTCATGGTGGAAATAGGGTTGTACCCTATTCCGCCTATGACCACGTAAGGATTTGTGAAAAAAAAATGGAAAAAGAGGGCTGAGGCTGGGACAGAAATGCTAATGTACACCATTTAGGCAAATTTAGAAAATATCAACTATATGTGAAACAGGCCCTACCCATGAATGCCCCTTGCACATACCCGACAAAGCTATTTGATGTAAGGGTGCATTGGTTTATAATGTACCTGAGATTAGATTTGCTTCCCACTTTATCTCGAATGGGTGCATGTACAGGTATACCATATGTGCAGAGATACTGCAGGCTATGTAAAGTAGCGAATGAAACTCCTAGGCACCTGTTGACCTCATGCTCTGAGCTAGAGGAAATGTATATAAAAGCTTATGCTGGGCTTAAATATTAAACATTGCACTATACTTTTGATTGCTTATGGGCGTCTCTTTACTCTGGTAGAACAATTACAACAAATGTTATGCTTTATTATATCTGTAAATAAATTCAGCAGATGTAGAAGATATTTAGGAATGATGTGTACAACTAATAGGAGTGCCTTCTTAATATTGAACTGTTTAAATTGTTCTTTCTTTTAGTGATATTAGGATGTTTGTAACGATTTTAGGTTTAAGATTGTAATGTATTATGTATTTATTTTGGATTTATTTTACATGCTTATAAAGCGCCGAAAGCCCGCAGGAATCGGGCGCATAACATAGAACATGAAAGTAACAAAACAGGACTTAAAAACGCTCTCACCTAAGCTGACTAGCTAACTGGGATCTGATATTTTCTATTTAAATAAGTGTGTTTTGAGGTTCTTTCTAAAAGCCCAGTAACTTGGTTCAAGTCAGAGAGTTAAGGGTACGTTTTTCCAATGCTTTGCTGACCGGGCAGGAAAGGCTCTGCCCGAGCCAGTGGAGCCTCTGATCTCAAAGAACGATTTGGAATGTATTGTGAGATCCTTTTCTTGAGATATGCCGGTGTGGTTCTATAAAAGCACCTATGCACTAATGTCAGGGTTTTAATCTGGATCCTATCTTCAATTTTAAGCCAATGCAATGCTTTCCTTTCCATGGAAATGTGGTCACTTTTCTTCATACCTTTGATAGTATGTACGGCATTATTTTCCGTGATCTGACATCTCTCTATGCAGTTCTTAGTGGCCCAGATGATAAGAGAGTTTCAATCGTCCGGTCGGGACAAAATGGTTGCCCTAGCGATTGTGGCAGTGTTCCTCTCACTCATGAAAGGGCGGATGGATCTTAGTAAGCAGAAATAGTAGGAATTGTTTTTGTGTAAGTAGTGAACCTGCACCTCTGCTCCCAGGGATGCCTCCATAATCATTCCGAGCGTTTTAACCTGATCTGTCACTTGCATGCATGTGTCCTTAATGTAAAAAGACTCATAGTCTGGCCCTAGCTTAGCTTGGGCTTGACGAGTACCGAAGAGCATCATCTCTGTCTTTTTACTGTTGAGACACATCCAATTGCCTTCCATCCATCTTTCTATGATGTTGTACAGAGTTGAGATTTCGGCGCTATCCTTAAGATAGTCGCCCTCCAGCTCTACCGCAATCTGGGTATCGTCGGCATAGTTTGTAAAAAACGCTGACATCTAACTTGTAAATGTTACTTTCTGCATAACAAATCTTTTTTTTCTTTTTATTTTCTAATCTTGTGTTGTTCTTAAATATGTAACTTTTACCTTGTGTTGTTCTTTATTGTGTAACTTTGGCAAATGTTTAATGTTTGATACAGTGCTAAATGGTGTAATTAACAAATAAAACACTAACAAAAAAAAGATAATGCTGAGTGCATTTCATCTCAGAGGACAGATTGGCAACAATAGGATAACAAAAACATTTCTTATAGCTCAGACACAATTTTTGTCAGAAGAGAGTCATCTACTATCAGAACTGTTGTGTCTTTGTGAAACAATGTGAATGCCCTCCTCTCACCCCCGACCAAGAGAGCCTGGACCTCTGCACTTGTCTTGCCTTCTCTTCCAGGCATGGAGTTTGATTTTGCACATGGCCATATGCTCAATGCACTGAATAATCTTAAACTCAGACGAAAGTTGAGGCCTTTTTAGTAGAGGAAGAACATTAACAGTTCATCAACGTTATCCTTGACAACAGTTTCTGGAAGAAAATGCTTCTGTCTCAGAATTACTCTACCCGCCAGTGGCATCATGGTATGGCCAACAGGACTCCCCCTGTATGCACTTTGAGGCAATTTGGGATATGAAGAAAGTCACCTGACCTTATAAGCGGGTAAGCAGGTGACAATGCCGCTCTAGGACCATATGCAGAATCCAAAACAATTGTTATCATAGTAGAGTCTTGTAGAATGTGTCCTAGATTCATGGAAGACTTCAATATTTCTGCCTAACCTCCTCAGATGTCCATAGAATTGTTTGTCATGCAGTAGGGAGCCCCTAATCAGTGATTGAGTACAGGTGTCTATGATGAAGTACAACACCAATGAGAGGTAGGTGAGCAATCTTTATTGAGTTCACAATATCTGGGCTGTTGCCTCTCTCTCCCTTCAACAGCTTCTAACTGACACGATCTGTAAACCCAGCATTCTAACACATCGTGGGGTTCTTTGATGTCACCAGCTGCTGTTAGGTTCCATTGATAACAAGAAGACAACTATGTACATTGTAAGACCTTTACATATGTACACTATATAATTCTGTGCAGGACCTGGCTGTGATGGTAGGTGTATAAGATCTGTGTACATGATTCCATTCAGCCACTAGGGAACTACTAGAATCTTCCTCTGCTTGTCTTAAACTTTTCAATTACTTTGTGAAAGAGGGCAAAGATGGGAACAAGTAAAACAAGTCTTCAACCAGTTCAACAAAAAGGTGTTCCCCAAGGATGAACTACAAATCGAACCGTAACACTCACTTCAAGTATAAGGCAGCTTACATAAATACCATAGTGGAAATGAGTGTTGAGGTTTGATTTGTAGTAATATGTAGTTGTAGTGCACATGCAGCACTTGTAGTGTAGTGTATACTAGTGTACATGTGCATCTCCTACACATATGTGTTCAGTTTGTGTAGACAATGCACTTTATTTCTGCTCGTGCATGATATACAGGTACATCTAAAATCTTGAATATCTCAGAATTGGCCAGAATGTATCTTTCAGTTCTCCAAATCACAATAAAATGTAGGTGCATGCCAAAAATCTTGAAAATCAAAGCAGTGAATATTGAAATGTTTGGACAGAAACAGTTTTTTCCCCATGGGAAACCCCATTCTAAAAGCTGTTCCAAACACAATAAACAACATTTTAATTGTCTTGTGGTTGGCTCAAATGGAATATTCTGGTTTCACATTTCAGGTGAAAGGGTTTTTTCACGCCTTTTTAAACCCACCATAACTGTTTGTTAAACATGGCCAACCCTCCAACCACAAGACTGTAAAACTATACTACACTGATGATTCCTAATAAGAGTGAAACCAAGTAAGTAGTTATCTTCGGTCTTGAGAAATGTTTGTCTTGACTGGATTAAGGTATGTATAAAGTAACACTATCCTGTAAGACAAAGGCAATTTTATGGAGCGTTTGAGCTCATTTGCATATCTTGCCAATGTGCCTCTGAAATGGAGGGGTACCTCCAGCAATGGAACTATGTGGAGTTGTGGCATGTGTGACTTGGCTCAAATGGAATTTTCTGCTTTCACATTTCAAGTAAAATGTTTCTATTTCAAGCCTTTTAAACTCACCATAACTTTGCTAGTATAGATAGATATAGAGGGTCATTACGACTCTTGTGGTAGCTGTACCAGTAAATACTGGCATGGCTCCTACCAGAGTCATGAATTTTCCAGCACCCAGGAATGGGCAATTACAGCCCTGGTGGACCCGGTAATTGCCCATTCCCGGGTGCCACAAAATATTACTCCCAATTCCCATTTGAGTCCCATTGAACTCATTGGGAATGGGGAGGAAGGATGCACCGGCATCATTCAGGAATGGTGCCGGTGCATCTGTCAAGGTCTGCAAGCGGATGCCTTTCCCCCGCCAGGTCAGACAGGCAAACTTGTAATGAGACCCATAGTTACGTTGTTCTGTGTGGCACCATGGAGAGTTATACCTGATCATAGTTCATTCATCCTAGGCACAAGTGTACACTTTCTATACATTTTATTAATTGACAACTCAGCAACACAGGACCAGAATATCTACAACACAAAATCACCCCCTACAGCCCCAACATAAATCTGAGATCAGGATCAGCTCTCCTCCTTGTCATCCCACTCACCAAATTGCCCAGAATAGGGCAAGCACGTCCAAACACCTACCATACAGAACTCAATCCCATTCAGCATCAGCCGCATTGAAGATCACCTCGCCTTCCAGAAGGCACTCAAGACCTGGCTCTTCCCCTCAGCATCTTGACTGACCTAGCTCACCTTCGTGGGTAAACTACTACCCCCTGACAGGTAGGTGAGGGCTTCGATGATTCACGTGAAGACTCACAAGACAGTACCAAGAATGCACAGAAAATAATCCCATTCAATAACTTGATATGATCTGCACTCGCTCATCACTACTACTTATCGAAATGGACTCTCTGGTACTTATCGCACCCACATCTACATGGAAGATAGCCATTGCCCTCCCAGGGCACTGGCACCCACCTGCATACATCGTGAACAATCCATTACTCAAGTTATTTGCACATGACCCAACAGCCCATCACAGCACCCATCCGCAAGCCAGATCTCCTTGGGTCGCTAGCAGGGACTTAGCTGCCCCTACCTAACTTTGTATTGGCTAAAATGTACACATGCATTCTAAAATCCTCCTATGAAATACTCATATCTCGAATTCAGTCCTACAAGGGGGTTCACCCACAGCGCTTTGAGGCAATACCAATGACACAAGGTGCTTTACAAATGCCATATTAATATTGATATCGATATTTTATTTATATCGCACTCGTACACAAGTATTTCAGTGGCCGACAAGGCAAGGGAGGGGAACAAGGGAGTACAAAACAACGATCTTACTAGGCCCAGTGACATTGAGAACACGCAAGTGCAAGGGAGAAGGAAAGGGGAAAGTGCAAGGGAGGGGGCAGAAATGGAAAGTGCTGAGCAAAGTATACAGATAAATAAAAAATAAATAGTAAATAGCAACAAACAAAAGTAGTGCAGCCAGCAAAAATGCAGCCAGCAAAAACATGGCAAGTGCTAAGCAAGAGGCGACAGACAGATTTTGTCTGATAAGTGCAGAAAAGTAGGAGGGGACAGAATGGTTAAAGATACAGATCCCTAGTGTAAGGATTGCCAGAAGGCAGTGTGTGTGGGTGGCAGGATGAGCAGGTACCTAGGCCTGAGAGTCAGAGGGTAAGCCAGGTGCACGATGCCAAAAGCAGAACAGATAAGCAGGGGAGAGGTGGAGCGAAGGCAGAAGCAAAGAGGAATGTCTTGAGGTGCTTCCGGAACCGGATATGGTTCTTCGCAAGTTTCAGAGTACCAGGGAGGCTGTTCATGAAGGAGGACCCAGCTGAAGATAGAGATCTACCCCCAGCACGTTTCTTTGAGAAACGACAGACCCTGAGCGAGTTGGCAGTAGAGGAGCGAAGGGCTCGGGAGGGAAGGTATTTATGGAGGAAGAGCTGAAGGTATTTTGTACCCCGGCCCCAGATAGCCTTGTGGACGATGCAGAGGGTTTGGAATTTAATCATTGTAGCCACTGGGAGCCAATGGAGAGATTTCAGGTCTGGAGAGATATGATCCCAGGGCTAGAGGCCAAGGACAAGTCTCACAGTCCTGTTCTGGATAAGTTGCAGAGGGCGGAGAGTAGAAGGATTTAAGAAGAGGCTGCTACAATAATCAAACCTAGAGAGAACCAGGGCTTGAGAGACAGTGAGCTTCTGGGGGAAGGGGAGGAAAGCAGAATACCTCTGAGGATAAGCAGTAGGAAGTTTGACTTTTTTGAAACATCAGAGATGTGGACAGAGGAGAGCGTGGAGTCGAAGATGACCCTGAAGTTCTTAGCCTCACAGGTGGGAGTAGGAGGAAGGCCAAGGGAGGCCGGCCAGAGAGTGACAGGAAAGGATGGTGTAGGTGTGCCGATGAGGAGAATCTCTGTCTTGCTGGCATTCAGGCAGAGATTGTTGGTAGCACACCAATCTGAATGGCAGATAAGCAGTCAGAGATGAGAGAATGATATGAGATGATATTTTATTTACATTGCTCTCATACACAGGTGTTTCAGAGCGTGACCAAGCAAGGGAGGGGAACAAGAGAGAACAAAAAAAACAACGATCTTACTAGGCCCAGTGAGAGTTAGAACACGCAAGTGCAAGGAAAAGGGAAAAAGGGGAAAAGTGTGTGGAAAGGGAGAAGTGGAAAGTGCAGAACGGAGGAGAGAACAGATCATTAATAAGTGCAATAAATAAATAAGTAAATAAATAAATAAATAAATAAATAAAGGCGGTGAAAAGTGGAAATGCTGCCAGCAAGTGGCAAGTGCATGAATAGTCAGATAGGGTAAATCTGATAAGTGCAGAAGAAGGGGTGGCCCAGAGGCAGTGCAGAAGGTAGGCAGAGTGAGCAGGTACCTGGGCCCGAAGGACAGAGGGTGACCAGGTGCACAGTGCAGGTGCACCATTCACATTTTTTTCCTCTCCAGATGCTCAGGATCACCGCCTTCATTACCCCCTCTCCTTGCCGTTCGTCTGATTAGCTGCTCGTAGAAGTGGTAAGGGATTTATGGGGGAAAGCAAAGGTTCCGTCAGCCCTAACCTGCAGGGTTTTTACTTAGACTAACCACTACCTACGGGGAGCCTCTCATTCTACTCAGCCGGATGGCAAAGGACTTGTGATATTGCCGAGGACCCAGAGTTACTTATGTCGATGGCCAATGGGTGTCTTATCTTAATCGATTCTAATCGAACCATCAATCTCTGCTACCAAGTGTACCAGATGGACCCCAGCCGGCCCATAGGACTGGGGTTTCCAAATAGCACTTTAAGATGAGCAGCAGCATCCTTGAGATGGATGGGGATGTAGATTCGTACTCTTGCACCAATCAATAGTGACTACTCAATAGTTTGGCAAAGGGAGTCTGTTTAATGACAAGTACAAAAAATGGGGAGTTCAATGAATATCAGCAATCGCTCGATCTTCCTTCTCGCTTCAACTCCAATTAATTTCAGAAAAAACATAACATTTATACCAAAAATTTGTCATCACTGACGTGTAACTCTTAAAACTTTGCATGCAACTAAATTGGTTCTAGGAAGGTAACTTTAATATAGGCACTATATCTATATATGGTAATGGGCAGAGGGGATTGGATAGGCAATGTCAGGTGGGGCAACTAAGCCCTTCCTTCAAAATGGCTACTGCAAACGTCACTAAAAGTATGACGTCTCATTGGTTTACTAACTATAGGACCATACATTACATGGTCCACTATGATTGGGTTTTCATCAACCCCACTCATACTTTTCCACTTACGCTTAGCAGCGTGCAGAATAGCCGGCCAGGTGCAGGGAATTTGGTCATGTGTCAATTATTTCTTTGTGGTTGGCCTCGAGTCTGCTTCTTGGTCTGGGAGAGTTAAGGCGTCCGGGCTTGGCAAAGGTCCATGGGTAGGTGTGAAAGTTTCATCCCTTCCTGCTGGTCTGGTCACGTGATTCCAACACAGTGAAATCAGCCTTTCCTTCATGCAATTTCGTACATTTGATTTAATTCTGCCAGTCGTCTGCCATCTGTGGCTTATCTTGACCTTTCTGAACAGGATACTCTGTTCTTCTGTTCTTTAATTATATCCACTGTTGGCCTATTTCAGACGATACGACCTTGCCTTCTTGGCATGGATACCTGTGTCTGAGTTTTTCTCCGTCTTTAATTCTCGATTTGTTTGCTACGAAACTCTCTTCTTGAGATCTTTAGTAACCTGCTCTTGTGCGTAGTGGAAGTATACTTATATAGAGTGCTCTTTTGAGGTAGATATGTATAGGTTGTGCTTGCTGAAATCTATCTTACCACTAAGCACAAGCAAGCCTCACGATTTCTGTGCTTCTTCCGGTTACTTTGCATATGTACACGTTTAAACTGATTGAATATCTTCATTGTGCATATGGTGTACGTTTTTGACATCTTGAAATCAATTGTTTCCCTTTAGGCTTAGGATGTCAATTGTCCATTGTGTTTCGTCTTGTTTGTCATCATTCTCTAGTCGTTATATCTTCTATATGTGAGTCAGTCCGGGTTTTTATGATGTCATTATTCCAGGGCCATCTTAAGCACTTTTGGGGCCCTGGGCACGGACATATTTGGGGCCCCCTCCACCAAACCAAAGGAATGAAGGGATCAAGAATAATGGTTTTTGGCCCTCCCACCCATCGCACTCACAACCTATAAATTGATATGCTGTCTTGCAGCATAATAAGGTTTACTCCATGTATGTCCCTTGCCTCTTCATTCTTGCTGTAATCAGAATGATAAACAAGTAGCATTTGAAGACCAACATTAGCAGTCTACAAAGGGGTTGCTGTTCTAGTACATACAGGATACTTTTTATCAATAACATCTAGGAAGTTAGATGTAGTATTAATGCAGGAACGTATGTAAAAGGTACTTGTAACCCATAATAGACAGATAATTTAGCTGCCTCGCAGAATGCAAAAGTGCTCATGCATGGATAGAGACCACCAATTGGAAGGGAGGAGAACGCTACATGTACCGTAGCAAGGATAGTGGATGCAGATTAGAAACTACCAGGAAGGTGTCTTTATCCAGACAGACTCAGATTAGACAATTTTTAAAGGTTTAGGGACTGGCAATATTGAGAGGTTCGGCGATACAAGATTAAATGAGATGCCCAGATCACACATTGCTTAAGGGGTGAAGGGGGAAAGCTGGGATTTGTGCAAACTCTGCAATTTCTGCATTTGAACACTTTCTTTTCCAGTTCTTACTATGAACTAAAACAATCTATTATTATTTTTTAAAACAGACTTGGAAAGTACACAAATCACATTACCAAACATGACAATTTTTAAACAAAATATGATAGAAGGGTGTTATGCAAAATGGGAATGATTCTAGCTTCTCTCCATCATCAAGGGAACTATATAAGAACCAGCATACCAATCGATGCGATTTTACACATTTAATCTGGGTTTGTCTTTTGTATTTTGAAGCTTTAAATGCTTCCAAAACAATGGCTTGTGACATTTTCATTTATAAATGTGCATGAAAACTTTTGACTTTTACCAAAAAGCAAACCGTTTTCTATGTCAAACAAGCAGACCTTAAAATATGCTTGCCTGAGGCCTGCAACATATGGTCCTCTCTGTTTGGTCTACCAACCCTTCCACCCAAATGGCCTACATAAGAAGAAAGATCAAGTAATGGGGCAAACGATAAAAGCAGCAGGCAAGAAGGCAAACCACACAGAAGACAGCACAGTAATGTAAGATATATTACATGATTTGATCAGGATCACTGTATCGTCTGCTGGCAAATCCAGAATACAAACATTAACGCGGTCGTTCCATAGTCTTGAATTTGGAAACTTATTCACCTCTTGGACTGTTTATGCCATCGTTGGAGCTGATTGCCCGGGTTTTACAACACCCCATCTGAACAAACCAATTTCTAGACCTTCACCATACGGATGATATGTTAGTTTTTATAGCAACCCCTATCTGGTATAGGTGCATTGCTGACAATAGCAGATGTTGTTCTGAAAATCCAAGTACATATGCAGGCAGATTTATAAACTTCAGACATAGGAAAGGCTCAGCCAGCCTTGCTGGAATGTGATATTCTAATTTTGCATATGACCACATATCTCTGCAATGGGTGCTTCGCACACTGAGCTAACTTCTGAACCATTCTGGCACCCAATTTATCAATATGCATTTCACCATTGCCTATTGCACATGATCAACATAATTCCCACAGGAAGGAAATAATGCTACAGAGTTGTGCCATAAGGAACACACAAACTATGTATACCACAGTGAACACAGAAAGCAATACATGATGAATTGATCAAGGCAGAATGCACTTGCCAAAACAGAATGGCAATGGGTTTAGAGCCTGAGCAGCATCCCATAAAATATCCTGGCGTGTGCTATTTAATACTGATGAACAATGGAATCTTACTTCTTCTGATCAGCTGGTCATGTGGGGCCCCCTCCCAGGTGGGGGCCCTGGGCAAGTGTCCCTTTTGCCCTCCCATAAAAACGTCTCTGCATCATTCATCTTCCTTCAGTATCTTCTTAGTTTCTTCGGGTATTTATTCTGACAATCGTCACTCTATCTCACTTGTCGATATGGTTTTCTCAATGGGTACCTTACTGTCCAGGTTTTCTTAGGTGTCGCTACTTCAATAGGTGCTGTTATTCTCATAGGTCCTGGACAGAGCCCAACTACGGCTCTCTGCTGGTTTATTTGCTCATCATACATCACATATTTCGGCGTGAATGTTCCTGGTACTTCAAAATGGGCGGTAGGAGTGTGAATCATGCTTGGTAACACCTCTACAGACCTAAGGCTGCGTCTGTCAGGTAGCCATTTTAGTTGAGTAGTCAGATAGATCAGATAGATCAGACCTTTTCCATGGAGACTGGATTGCGCAATGCACAGTGTACGAAATGTAACCCTCTTGGCTATAGGGAGCCAATGAAGCGAAGTCCTAGCTGCCGATATATGTTCTGTTCTTCCCAAACCTACTACTACCCTGACTGCACTGTTCTTATCAACTTGTAGGCGATTGATCTAACCCTTGCCCACCCCCAGTAGAAAGCTTGCACAGTAGTCCAAGCGACTGCTTATGATTTGTCTGGCCAGGGTAGCACAGCTGGACATTTCAAGAAAAGGTTTGAGTTGAGCCAGGAGCTTGATATAGTAGGAGGAATTACACACCAAGAAACTGATGTGAACCACCATAGAAAGTACTTGATCGATGGTGACTCCCAGAGTCTTTACTTTCTTGAGAATTTGCAGCAAACAATCTGTGATTTGGATGGAGGAGTATACTGGATCTTACTGAAGCAGCTTGGCGGGAGTGCCTCAGATTATAAACTCAATTTTGGAATTGTTCTGGGCAAGACCATTGTATAACATCCAATAATGGATGCTGTAATAGGTGGTATTGATGACTTCAGTGTCTTTGATGTAGTTACCAGTGAGTGGGAGGACACACTGAGTGTCATCTGCATAATTAGCATAACAGATGTTTTTCACATCCAATTGATCGAACAGTGTCAAAATAAATAAGTTGAAGAGGGTGGGTGACAAGCAGGAGTGCTGCGCCACACCACACTCCAAAACATAACCCCCAGAGATGGCCTCCTCATGGAAGACCTTAGCTGTACTGTCAGACAGAAAGGAGAGAACCCAACTAGCTGCTTCACAAAAGAAATATGCTCTTTCACATCGCCTACTGGCTAGAATGGAATGATAAACCAGATCGAAAGCAGCAGTTAGGTCCAAAGGCATCAATACTTAGGCTTTGCATTTATCCATTTGCTGTAGAATTCTGATCTTAAGATCCAATAGTGCGGATTCAGTACTATGCTGGCTTCGAAAGGCTGATTGCTTTTGGCAGGTATGGAATATGTGCTCAGAAACCCCTGGATTGTTCATGTGCCATCTTGTCCAGGATCTTCGAAAGAAAAGGACAATTTGTAATAGGGTGATAATTATTTGCCACTCCCGGATCCAAGGACGGCTTTTTAAGAAGAGGTGTTATCCAAGCTTGCTTGATCTCCCTTGGAGCACATTTTTCATCAAAAGAAGCATTGACAAATTTAGCAATAAGGGGAGCAAGGGGTGGGGCAAAGGTTTTAACTATTTTTGCTGGACAAATATTACCCTTACAGCTTGTGGGTTTTATCCTATTCATATGTCCCAGAACCTCTGCTTAAGTCACCTCCCTAAAGTTAAATGACCTAGGTGGAAGAGACTGGTGCTTAGCCAAAACATTAGGAGGTAGCAAATTCAGATTAAGTAACCTGGATTCAATATCATCTTTGATTGAGGAAATCTTACTGGGCATGGCTTTTTCAACCTGAATGCACCAGTCAGCAACTTTTACAATTGACTTGTCAATTAGGCAGGGATCTTCAGCCTCTTTTAAGATTTTAAAAAGTTCTTTTGTATTTGAGGCAGCCGACTTTATCCTTCTCTCATATGAGCACTTTTTTGCAGTGCAGATGGCGTTTTTGTGCTCTTTGGCCACCTGGGAATAGCTGGATGTATCCTCAGAGGTCAGTATCTTTTGACATTTCTTGAACGCCTTGTTTTTCTTGAGTTTTAATTTGTGAATTTTAGGTGTATACCAATTCTTTGATAGTGTGATCCTATCTTGTCGAAGCTTCAGGGGAGGCAGGTTCTCCATAGCAGTTGACAATATCTCATTATAGGCTATTGACAGGTCACCAACTGACTTATACTGATCGAGATTGTTCAGATAATGGGCAAAGAACGGAGTTAATGCCCCTACTGTAGGTTTCCGTAGATTACAACAACATACTTTCCCTGTTTGGTTCTCTTAATGGTAGTAGTCAGAGGGATTTTAAATTTGACAAAACAGTGATCTGACCAGAGGCAGGCGAGCACCTCTACCTTGTCAAGGTCAGTCTCATGAGATGCCACCCAGTCAAGAGCTCTGCCACATACATGTGTGGGATGCAGGATATGTTGGGTAAAGCTAAGATTTTTGTTGTGAAGTTGCTTATACAGAGTAGTAATGCATAATAAGCATGAGTTAGAATGCTATGTTAATCTGGTTCACTTAGCTCTGGTGATGTCATAGAACCAACCTGCAAGTGTTATGTTGTTCTCAATGTTCTACTTTTGGCAGTTGGTGTCTCTGGACTGGAGCAGAAAGGTCCTCAGATGTGGGGGGTCTTTTCATCCTGTTACTTAAATAAACAACTTATATGAAGACTTACCTGAGTCCCATTCGTCTTCATAACAATGGCGACGAGGATGGGATGACAGGAGACCTCCCACGACCTGTCTCCAGAGCATAAGTCGCTCCGCTTCCCCTAGCGTTGAGTGACCTCCGAGGGAGTAAGAAGCGCAGTGCCCTTCCCTACTGATCTCGGCTGTCTGGGGCTCTGGGCCGCCCGACCTCTTGGCTGTGCAGGAGCGGGCCTGTGAACGAGGTAACCGGACGCCGTTCTCCAGTGTGAGCCTGCCGCCCACTCCCAAGTAAGTGACGCGCGCATTGCCCTGCCGGCGTTGTCGGAGGCCCGCAGCGCTGTCCTATTGATCCGAGAGCTTTTGGGCCAGACGGAATTACTCCCCGTACCGTACATTACGGGGAGGAGTGTGCGGGTCCCAGCAGTACTGCATCGCTCCGATGTGCAGAGGCAAAGGATTAGCAGCTCACCCGTGTGTGTCGAGGAGGATCACAGCGCCTGTGTGTGGCAACGATTCTGCATCTTGGACTCTCATACGCCAAGTGGTTGACGGGCAGGCAGTGGGCAGGACACAGTAGTAAGCAATACCGTATTTATGGTAAAGCGCGCGCGGCACAAATAAAAAATAAATAAATAAAAAATAGATAAACAAAAAACGCACGGTCCAGCGGACACGCATGGGCAGTCCAACCTGCCGTATGGACTAGTGTGGGTTCGACATGCAGAAGAAAATGATGGTGGTTCATTGATACTCGTTGAATTCTTCTCTCAGTGCAAAATTTGTTTTCAGTTGCAAAACCAGGAGCTATATTTTTAGAATTTTGCTGGGCACTTACTGCAACTATACGAGTGTGGAGAGCCGGCCAAGAGTTTTGTTTCTTCTCACAGTCAAGAGGTGTTCATTGAAACTGTCTACTGTTCCAATTAGGAGCGTTTCTCAGCAGCATGGCAGGATTACCGGGCATCGCAGGTCCACCAATCTTTATGCCAATTCCAGGACCTGTTAAGATTTTATGGGCCCAATGGCGCAAGGGGTTCTTGCACTATTTGAAAGCAGCTGGGGGAACATCTTACTCAAGTGAGAGAAAATTAGCCTTGTTACTGCATTTCTTGGGATATGAGGGTCAGAGAGTATACGAGACGCTCCCACAACCCCATGGTGATGGCTCTGGAGATGACATGAACGAATTTGACGTGGCTTTGATGAAGTTGGATAAGCACTTCAACCCAAAGACCAGCACTATATTGGAGCGTTATAATTTTCGCATGCGTGTGCAGGCATCTGGAGAATCGGTGGAAGAATATGTAACGCCATTGAGACATCTTGCTTTGTCTTGCAAATTTCAAGAGAAATTTGATGAACACATACGTGATCAGTTTATGACACATTGCAGGGCAAACAAAATTCGAGAGGAGATATGGCTGCGAGATGAGCCTAATTTAGATGAAGTGTTGGACATTGCAAGAAGAGTGGAACACTCCTTAGCGTGTGTGGCCAAGTTATCTAAGAATGAGATGGGAGATCCAAAGGAGCACAAATCCGAAGTCTTAAGTGTGACTGATGGGAAGCCAAAGAAAAAGTCCAGGACTCGGCAGTCAAGTCGTGGAGTTGTTGAGGAGAAAAGAGGTCAAGAGACAGTGCAGAAGACTGAGAAGAAGGAGGAAAGACTGTGTTTCCTTTGTGCTAGCAACACACATTTTGCATCATCTGTTGTATGCCCGGGTCGCAGGGCTACATGTGCTAGGTGTAAGAGGAAGGGGCATTATGCGAATTGCTGTAAAAACTTTCAATTTGGACAGAGTAATCAAAGGAAAGTCTTATATGTGAATGAAGAAGAAGATGGAAGATCGTCTGAGGAGGAAATGTCCATTCCATTGCAGAGTGTTGTTATTAACACTGTTAATGTTGTGTCCGAGAGCAAAAAGATGGATGATTGTGAGGGTCCGTATGCATTAGTCAAAGTGAATGGCCATGAGATATCCATGATGGCAGATTCTGGGTCCAAAATTACTTTAGTGCCTAAAAGTGTATTTGAGAAGGACATGAAAGGAGAAGTGTCCAGCTTATCAAAACCTGATGTAAATCCAGGTGGTTATAATCAAGATAAGATTGACTTATTGGGGTATGTCTGGAGCGAATTTGAGTTCAAGGGACGCAAATGTAATGGCAAGGTTTACATAACAAAAAGGGGTCAGACATTGTTAGGATGGAGGGAGCAGAAAAATCTTGCCATCAGGCTGGATCCCAACAAAGTTGAGCAGGTTTTCCAGGTGTCAGAACCATGTGTGGGGTCATGCAAATATGTGGAAGAGCACAGAGGTGTGTTCAATGGGAACATGGGGAAAGTGAAAGGTTTTATACACCAAATTGTACTGAAGCGAAATAGTATACCCGTAGCTGCAAAACTCAGGCCAGTACCATTGTCCTTAAGGGAAGGGGTCAAAAAGGAGTTGATGAAATTGTTACAGTTGGGTGTAATTGAGAAGGCAGGAGGTGTTGAATGGGTGTCCCCGGTGGTAGTTGTTAAAAAGAGTTCAGGGGATCTAAGGTTGTGCATAGACATGCGTGAACTCAACAAATGCGTCATGGTGGACAGGCACCCGTTGCCTAACATGTGTGAAATGTTAACCATGGTTGGGCGGGGAAATTTTTTTTCAAAATTGGATATGGCTTCAGCTTATCACCAGATTGAATTGGAGGAGGGATGTAGAAAATGTACTGCTTTCATCACTCACGAGGGAGTTTTTCAGTTTAGAAGGATGCCTTTTGGATTAGCATCGGCCTCGTAGGTTTTTCAAAAAGTGATGGATCGATTGCTCAGATGTGTGAAGGGGGTGTTTTGTTTTCAAGATGATGTTTTAGTATGTGGGGAAACGCTGGAAGAACATGACAAGAGATTGCTCGAGGTGTTGAAAATTTTTGAGGAGAGAGGAATTACTTTGAGGCAGGAAAAGTGTAAATTCGCTGTTTCCAAAGTTGATTACTTAGGCCATGAAGTTTCACATGAAGGGGTGAAACCCAAGCAGAGCATTGTAAATTCAATAAAGGTGATTGAAAAGCCAACCAATAAAAGTGAACTGCGTTCATTTTTGGGCATGACGGAATTCTATCAAAAGTTCGTCATGAATTATGCATCAAAGGTGTTGGAAATGAGGAAGATGAGAAAACATGGTGAAGGTGTTGCAGGAAATTTTTGCGAATGAAGGTTTACCCGAAAGCGTTCTCACGGATAATGGAACTCAATTTGTGGGAGGTGTATTCCCTGCATATTTAAAGAAGTGTGGAGTAGCTCATAGGAGG
Source organism: Ambystoma mexicanum (assembly GCF_040938575.1). Classification (NCBI taxonomy): domain Eukaryota; kingdom Metazoa; phylum Chordata; class Amphibia; order Caudata; family Ambystomatidae; genus Ambystoma; species Ambystoma mexicanum. The sequence goes on from NC_090921.1 coordinate 586,409,351, forward strand.
GCAGCATTATATCATCCCGAATGTAACGGAATGGTAGAAAGGTTAAATAGGTGTGTGATGGAGAGTGTGCGAATGGGTGAACAGTGTGGTATCGACAAGTTGGTAACCATTCAAAATAGAATGTGGGCTTTGCGCATGGCACCACACACAACCACTGGATTGTGCCCTTTTGAACTAATGAGGGGTCGAAAACCGTCCTCTATAGCATGTCCTCCATGGTTAGGGAGGAGCAGAGATTCGGATGTGGTTATTGATCAAGTGAGGCATGTGTTGAAAAAGAAGAAGAGTGAATGGGTTATGAGGGAAAACAAGAAGAGAGGAAGAAAGGAATTACATGTGGAACAAGGTGACTGGGTAAGAATAAAAAAAGGTGTGGTAAAGAGGAAGGGAGAGCCATTATATTCTGACCCATTTAGGGTAATTGCAGTTATGAAGGGTGCAGTGCGAGTAGATGGTGGTCAGGTTTGGAACAAAAGTAGAGTTGCCACCGTGAAGAGAGGTCTGAGGTGAGGTGAGTCGAAGGTGAGGAAATGGGGTAATGCATATGCATACCTTTAAAAATAAAAAGGGGAGATGTGTTGTGAAGTTGCTTATACAGAGTAGTAATGCATAATAAGCATGAGTTAGAATGCTATGTTAATCTGGTTCACTTAGCTCTGGTGATGTCATAGAACCAACCTGCAAGTGTTATGTTGTTCTCAATGTTCTACTTTTGGCAGTTGGTGTCTCTGGACTGGAGCAGAAAGGTCCTCAGATGTGGGGGGTCTTTTCATCCTGTTACTTAAATAAACAACTTATATGAAGACTTACCTGAGTCCCATTCGTCTTCATAACAATTTTCCAGAGCATTAACAGTTGCTGAGGCCAGTGACTCAAAGTTGTCCTGAAAGCCCAAATTAAAGTCCCCAAGTAAAATCACTTTTGATTTACGTGTGAGCGTTAAAGAAATTTCACCACATAAATTTGCCACAAAGTCCGGCATTGGAGAGGGTGGGCAATAAAGAATATACAGATTTAACGAAGTATTAGGATTCAGATTTATTTTGGCCAGTTTGATTTCCCAATTAGGAATTTCCACCGCGTTTACTTTAAGGATGGGTAGAGTGTTCTGAAAAATAAGTGCCACCCCTACACCTTTGCCAGTTTGGCGGTCATCCCTGAGGATACTATACCCCTGTGGAATTGCCAGTATAAGTGCAGGACCAGCTGCAGAGTGAAGCCATGATTCAGTTAAGGTGCATATATCAATGTTTTCATCTCTGATGTAATCTGCTACTTCGATAGAATGCTTTACTAATGATCTGGTATTACGAACCAGACATTTCAGTGGCTTTATTTCATTCATATGTCTTAGGGGTGTATATAGTGACATACAGGGCCCGAGGTACTGCCCAAAGGAAATTGCACTATTTAAAAGTGAGGTGTGTGTGTCATATAATGGAAGAGGAGCTATTAGGTCTAGCTGGGTACTCACAGTTGGTAAGGGAATGATATGATATGGCATTTGTAAAGCGCCTAAACACAAGTGTTTCACGGCGCAATGAGGCAGGTAGGGGGGACAAAGGGAAGACAGACAACAATCTTAGTAGGCCAGGTGTCATTCGGATCGCGCAAGTGCATGGGCAGAGGGGAGGGGAAAGTGCAGTACAGGAGTAGTAGAATAACAGAATAAATAATAAGGGCCGGCTGGTGGCAAGTGCAGGGTAAGTGCAGACAAGTGCTGGGAAGGGGGGCTGTAGGGATACAGAGACATTCCCGCAGTGCAGGGGTTGCCAAGGTAGGCAGTGCAAGGGGAGAGTGGCTGGGCCAGGGACCGAGATCGGTGATAGTGGTCCAGTTGCAGATTCAGTGCAGTTTCAGTCAGGAATTTAGCAGGTGAGAGGGGAGAGAAAGCAGAAGCAAAGAGGAAGGTTTTGAGGTGCTTCCGGAACCGGAGATGGTTCTCCTCAAGTTTCAGGGAGGCAGGAAGGCTGTCCAGAGGGAGGCCCCTGCCGCGGAGAGGGATCTACCCCCAACTTGTTGCTTGGAGAACCGGCTGACCCTGAGGGAGTTGGAGGCGGATGAGCGAAGAGCTCGAGAAGGAAGATATTTAGGAAGAGAGAGTTGAAGGTATTTTGGCCCGAGGCCCCAGAAGGCCTTGTGGACAATGCAGAGGGTTTTGAACTTAATCCTCGCAGCCACTGGGAGCCAGTGTAGAGATTTCAGTGCTGGAGAGATACGGTCCCTGGGCTTGAGGCCAAGGACAAGTCTCGCAGTCCTGTTCTGGATGAGTTGCAGAGGGCGGAGAGTAGAGGCAGGAAGATTTAGAGGCTGTTACAGTAGTCCAGCTTAGAGAGAACCAGGGCTCTGGAGACAGTGAGCTTCTGGGGGAAGGAGAGGAAAGGAAGAATACCTCTGAGGAGGTGCAGCTGGTAGTGTGACTTCTTAGAGACGTCAGATATGTGAGGAGAGAAGGAGAGTGTGGAGTCGAAGATGACCCTGAGGTTTTTTGCCTTGCCGGTAGGAGCAGGAAGAGGGCCAAGAGAGGCCGGCCAGAGAGCTGCAGGGAAGGAGGGAGTGAGTGTGCCGATGAGTAGAATCTCAGTCTTACTGGCATTAAGGCAGAGGTCATTGGTGGCACACCATTCCTGGATAGCAGACAGACAGTCAGAGATGAGGGAAGGAGAGGAGGAGGCCGAGGGTAGCCTGGAAATGAGCTGGGTATCATCCACATAGCACTGAAAGTTGGGGCAGAGAGCGGCCATGCGGTGGGCAAGGAGTACCAGATATTGGTTGAAGCGCCAGGGAGAGAGGTTAGACCCCTGGGGGACACCACAGGTAGAGAAAAAGATGTCAGAGAGGAAGGACCCCAGTTGGACCTGGGAGGGTCGATTGGAGAGGAAAGAGGTCAGCCACGCCAGAGCCTGACCAGTGATACCCAGGTTATCACGGAGACGGTTGAGCAGGATGGTATGGTTGACAGTATCAAAGGCAGAAAAGAGATTGAGCAAAATGAGAACAAAGTGTTAGAGTCAAGGTTGGAGAGCATGTCTTCACGGTTATGTTATGTTATGATGTGAGTTAGTTATGTTCAGTCTCACTGGTCATGAATGCATGCTGTTAGAATGTTGGTGAATGATGGACAGCTCAGGGGAATGTTGAGTGAGTGTAATGTGTAAGTGTTCCATGAATGTCAGTTGGGGGCCTGAGCTGGATGTGAGAGGATGGACGATGAGCGTCTCTTGTGCCACTTGACATATTTGATATCTACCTGTTCATGTATTCTGTAAATACCATATGTACAAATGTACCTATGTACAATAAAGCTACCTGGATTCACTGCTATGGCTGTACAGCTGGTCTGTGTGTGGACATTAAGCATCACTTCAGTGTATTTTCAACATTGGCGATGAGGACAACCTGGAAAAGCACATGAGAAAGAAAAGAAGCAGATAGAAGCAACGTACAATAAGTAAGGAGAGTTGCAGGGGCGGAGGGGGGGGCAGCCCATAGATGTCACCCACCATTCCCCCATTAATCTAAATACATCCTCATCCAGCGTCATTTCCCAAGGGCCCTCTGGGTGACAGACCCCAGCCTCCATCCTTCACCCAGACATAGTGATTGATGCATGGGTCCTACAGCCTTGCACGTTTGGTCTGATCACAATAGACACCCTGGAAGTCGCTTTACCTAATATGGGGAGCGTTGAAGCCTACTGACAATGCTGTCAAGTATCGTGTTACAGGTGATGTAATAACGGTGAAATCAGGGATGTTATGATGGGCGTTTACCTTATGGGACATGCGCAGGCAATGAATACTGGTGTGAGAGGGGTAGCAACCTCTGTGCTGAGGGCGCCTGTGAATGAGGCGTTCCTTCATGAAACACGGCACTGTGGCCTGAGCAGAGTGGCTCCACAGGGGTCCAGAGGGGCTATAAGCGCAGCATGGGGACGGCATATGCAGCATTCCTATTTGGCCTTGGCTCTCCTTTCATTCCGATGGTTGCCCGCAAATGATGATGTTGACTTAGGAATTAACGGCACCACGCCCCATTGCCATTACAACATCAGCGCTTTCGGTGGCACAGCGACATAGAAGAAAGGCACCAGGAACATGCCTATAGCACCAGCAAGGGATGGTCATTTTTTTCTTTTTTCTTTAATCTGAAGGAGAATGCCCTGCTATGGTGACACCACGCTGTGCAGTGTCATTTCAGAAATGGTGTGTCGTGGGCTGAGTGAGCTATGCGACCTTAATATGCGTTTTTGCTTTGTAACGTTGGTACATTCAGCACATCACGGACCGGAGGACGTTGCAGCCTATAGTAGGAAGATAAAAGCTTGCACGCTGCGATTTCGAACGCCACAATTGAAGGACACAGCGTTTTCAGTTAAGTTAATGAAAGAGAAAAGGTTACACGCTGTTTTTTGCGAATGGCATACATTGGGTTGCTTGCCGTTTACAATAAAGTTGAACAGACAAGGAAAACATTCTTTTGTGCCCGGAAATGGAAACGTCCCTGGGTAAGGAACTTATATCATCCATTGGGAGCTGAAAGACTACTGTAATTTATGTTGTGCACCATGCAAAGGAAAATGGATTTTGTTTTGTTTTTGCTCCAGCGCATTGTAACAGCTCTGCACGGTCACCTCAGGGAACACATAAGGGATTGTTGGTATACAATGTTCTGGAATTTTAAGAGAATTATAAGGGATCCCGAATTTTATATAGAGGGTCTTTTGGAAAATTATAGTGAATGTTGATTGTGATACAGATAGTGATTTGGACATTCTAAAAAAAAAATATGGAATTTCCTTTTGCCACATAAGTGTTTTGGTAAATGTTATTTTTAAGGAGCTCTATCCACATTATATGAATTACAGAAATGTTTCATAGAATTTTGCAAAGGAAATTTAATTTAGAGTATCAAGCAATAACTGCATTGTGTTTTGGGCTGTTGTCTTGTCATGCAACGTTATGTGTCGTGGCCTAAAAATCTGGATTTTAGGAATTTTGATAGCATAACATATACTAAGTGCCTCATTGTTTTTTTGGCATTAGGGCTGTTACAGGAAATGTGCCTTATTTTAAAATGTTTTACTGCACCTCTGCTTAGGTTACCAAGTGCCATTAGGGACGAGAATTACACCCAGGTGATAGATAAAAGTGTTTACTGCCCCAGTTTTGAGTATTTGGGCAAGGCCCCCAGATTGTCCTTTAGTTGGGAAGTAGAGGTGAGTAATAAAAAAAAGATTATATAGTATAATTATCCCTTGTAGAAGGAAGGGATAACGTATAAAACATACAGGAATTGGGGGCACTATTGCAAAATGTTACAGGAATATGTTTAAAGATTTCATTAAGAGTATGCTCCATAGGGAAAATCTTATAGTAAAATGTTTTGAATATGTACTATAAAAAATGTATGGACTGCACACAATTTGGACATTAAAAGAGGATCCAAGTTGCTGCATTCTTGATGTAGCTATGTGTATAAAAGTTGGCCAATTGTTTAGTTTCTGTAAATTTCTTCTGATGACAACAGTGTGGAAGCGGCAGTGTTCTGTTGAGCTCAGATGTGGAACTGCCAGGAGTACCACCTGTTCAATTTGTTATATGTTGGCTGTGTGCATTTTGTGTGCATATATGCAGTTGTGTGCGTCTGGTTATGACTGGGGCAATAGGGTATATGCTTGAGGATGTTGTGTGTATGCACACCACTGAGACTGTACTGGGTGTACGTGGCATGGGTGGAAGATGTTTGAGTATGGTTCATCTCCTGTGTTGCCATGTTAGGTGCGACATGGCACCACCCGGGTGAGAGGTATGCATGCATGTTTGGCTTCGCTCCACTTACTCGGTTTGTGCACATCTTGAATGTTGTCTCTGCATACATATAAGGCCCACTGAGTGTGTGTGACTGTTGAATGCATACAGGACAGTGGGCTGTGGTTATTGTAGAGTGTTAATTTAGTGCTTCTTTGTGGTTCATACTCTTGTTGGGTTTGACTGGTTAGATATGGATTGGTAGCTGATTTCATTAGTTTTGTGCCTGGTTTGTGAGGGTGGTAGTTGGTGGATTACATACCCCTTCTGTGCTTGCTGTTTCTGGCATGGGCAGCCCCACCTTCCCTGTGTGTTAGTTTGTTGTGGACTTTGGTGGTTTGGATGGTCCGCTCAGGCTCCTTGCATCCTGGTCCGGTGATGCATAATCAGTGATCCTTCCCCATCTCATTGTCCCACCTTTTTGGTGTATAGTTTGTTTTCCGCTTGTTCCCATTCTGGGTGTTTGTGCCAGGGTGTGGCCGACCCTGTATCCGGGGGTGGCAGCTCTGGATGGAAGGTTGCTAGGTATGGAGGTACAATGCTGTGTGACAGGTTTTGCATCTGAGTGTTCATGTTGTGTTGGTGTGTGTGTTCTTCCGCATGAAAGGGAGAGGTTATGGTATATAACTGTTTATAGGAAGTGAGATGTTATGATGTGAGTTAGTCTTGTTTAGTCTCACTGGTCATGAATGCATGCTGATAGAATGTTGATGAATGTATGATGGACAGCCCCGGGGAACGTTGAGTGAGTGTGATGTGTGAGAGTTTCATGAATGTCAGTTGTTGGCCTGAGCTGGATGTGAGAGGATGGCCGGTGGGTGTCTCTTATGCCACTAGATATATGTGATAGCTACCTGTTCATGAATCCTGTAAATACCTGCAGGTAACTGGATATGTACAAAAGTACCTATGTAGAATAAAGCTACCTGGATTCACTGCTGTGGCTCCACAGCTGGTCTGTGTCTGGACATTGAGCATCACCTCAGTGTATTTACAACACCTCACAGCAGGGCGGTGACAAAAGGAACTGAACCGACAGACAGACAGCCGACGCCAAACCGCTCGGACGAGAACTGGCAAAATCGGCCTCTATGAACGCGCCGGCACTGATGCGCCACTGGGGGAGCTAAGTAGCTGCTAGGCCACCAGGGAAATGTAGTTTTTTAAAACTACACGCAAAGTAACAGGAGAAGATCAACAGCTTTGCGCACCCTGAATCTAGATGGATACAACAGCAAAGTTGTAATAAAGATTCCTACAAGGTCTATCTTACAAAATAATAGAGAGCACACAAATCACACTCAGACATATCTTCAATGAATGTAATTTACAAAAATTGTACACGTTTTCTATAACAAACTTTGCAATATACCCCCGCACAACCACAACAGACTAAATATATAAAGATTTATATTTTATTTTTAATTGTAAACATGCTCTTTCAGATTTTAAGTTTTACATTTTTCTCGATGTGTGAATTTATGGGTGAAATGGCCTCGCACTGAAATGGAGTTTCATTGAAATGGGTTGGATTGAAATGGCTTTCATTGTGTTGATGAGGTAAAAGTGGTAGAACCTGGTACTGGACTCTGGCTATCTCATGGCTGCGTTGTAGGTTTGAAAGTAGCATGTGAGTAGCTGTAGATTATTCATTCATAAAACGAAAAATTATAAATATCTGCTTCCATTTAGGGCATGTCATATAGCTCAGTTGGTTTCACAAAGAGGCTGCATGCAAGAATTGGGTTAAAAATACAGTTTATTGGGAGACCACTCGGTGGCACAGAACAAGATGGCCTTGTGAGACAAACCTCTGCCATTGCAGCCAAAGGAGTGTGAGGTTCAGTGGCCCCCCCACCAAAAACAAGCCTTGCTGATTTGCAACAACCACCCCCTATCACCGGAGCGATCAGAGGGTAGAGAGAAACCTGGGAGAGGTGAGGAGAGGCAGAAAGAGGACAACGTGGGAGGCCCGCCCGAAACGCTGCTTGTCACAGGCATGGCAGGGAGAATGGAAGGCCTGTAAGAGAGACGCTCCTGGCATGGGGAGTGCCAAGGCAGGACAGTGGAGGCACACTGAAGACCATAGAAGAGGACAGGCGAGCAAAACCCATGAAGCGAATATGACTGGCTGGGGACAGGTCAGTGCCCCTAGAATGTATGCATGTAGTTCGATGGAGGCAGCCCTAAGACAGAGGTGGGTCAGCCTGGCAGGGGAGCCAACCGAGGAAGGTCCCAGCAGTAGGAAATAGATGCTGTAGGGGAGACTCACCGCACTGGCGGAAAGGACAACAGAACGTGGGCGCTGCTTGAGGACTGGTGTGGGAACGAGAAGAGGCCTGACGCAGGCGAGTGAAGGCTCGCTGGTTGCCTGTATGAAGACACGTTGATGGCCTGGCTCTCCCACCTCCCTCATGGCAGTGGCCCGCATAGGGGATGCAACATGGTGCCGTTGGGCCCATGCCATCAAGAGAAGATACGAATGAAGATAGAAGTGAGGTGAGGAAGTGCCGATTGGGCACAAGGAGTACAGAACAGAAGGGGAGCAGATTGAGGGCTAGTCTGTGTTTAAGGAGTGGACAGGTTTCACCATTCTGCCGGCAGCCCCCATAAGTATTCCCTGAAACTACAGGGTCCCCTGCAACGTGCCTGAAACCCTAGGGGGGCATGGGTACCTAGAGGGTAATAAAAGTACAGTGAACCAGCACAGGAGGGGATTCAGATATTCCCACAACACTGCATAGTCAGCGCACGGATAAGAGTGATGGAGCTGCAGGTTGAGAGGGGATCTACAGAGATTGAGACTGGCAGACAATGAGGTCATGTTTATTAACTAACCATGCCAATACCCTCCATTAACCTACCAGGGTAATTTGTACACACCCTGGTAGCCTCTCTGCAGTAGCAACCTGTCTCTTGCAGTCTATCCAATTAATTTGGCGACAAACGTTTCAAATGTTCTATAATGTTGTTTTTTCTGTGATCAATGTATATAATCTGAATGTTTTGTTTCCTGTTTTTTCTTTTTCCAATATTTCTATTAAGTTTATATAAAAAAATTGGATAAGTAAAATATTTCAACCATAATGATACCTTTTCTTTGTATTAAATTAAGTTTGCACTTCAAGGACTCCTCTTTGGTTTTTTATGTGACTTTTTGAAGCACTTTTTGTTCTATTTTCTAATATAACTATAATTAATGGCAAGAACAATGGCTGTCATAAGCGTGGGTACCTTCTTTTCTGTTTAATGATTACGTTTTGCCCCTTCTCAAGCTTGCACACAGCGGCACCCCTATTGCTTGTATATCGAGATTGAGACTGGCGGCTGAACGAAAAATGGGGATATCCTCAGCATTCTACAGGAAATCCAGACACTGAGGTCTGCTATTCAGGAGTCAGTCGCAGACTGAGACTGGAAGGCATTGAGAATAACCTGTTGTCTATGGAAGCCGTGGAAATTAGATTTGAGGCCAGGGTAAACAGAATTGGAGGCTAAGGAGGAGGAAATAACCTTGAGAGTGGACGATAGGCAAAACAGAGAGATGAGAAACAACGTATAGGGCTGAAGGAGACACCAGGAGAAACTCCTGTGGAAGTGAAGCGGAGGGTAAAGGGGATAATCAATGTGCTCTTTGGCGAGACAGGTGGAAAGGAGGTAGCTATCGACAGGGAGCACAGAGGAGGAGAAGGCTCGGTGTAGGGCCACAGATCAATAGTGGTGAAGTGCCACCACTATAAGGAAAAACATGTTGTTCTGTTGAAGGCAAGGAGGATGGGGGGAAATGACTTAGAAGGCTCCAAGGTGAAGCTCTTTCAGAAGTTGTCTGGCTTGACTCTCATGAGAAGGTGGGATTGTAGGCAGTTGACGACATGGCTAATGGCTCAGAATATCAGGTATCGAAGGAACTTCCATTTGCCCTCGCATTTGAATTCAATGGGGAGAACTATAGGATCACAAAGAGTGAGGAAGCAAGCCAGGCAATCACGCATGTCAAAGAAGTGAGGAAAGAGACGGTGGATGCAACATAGGACAACGATGGACGACCAAGTGACAACAGGAAGGCAGAGTCTGGCTTTGAGAAGAAGGGTAAAAGGGGCTACAAAGTTCAGAAAGATTAACACTCCGGTTTCAGAGAAGGGTAGAGGGACTCAATGGAAGAACCTTGCAAGTTGAAACATGAGGGACTTGCAAGTACACCTCAAGGAGGATCCAGAGGCTTTTTGGGAGGGGTTGGGGTAGGAAATTCAGCAAAAAAAGAATACAGGGATGGGAAGACAGGTGGGGGATAAAAGGGGGAACTTGAAGTTGATGGCTGGGAAAGGGGAATGTTCCTGGTGGACCATGTGTTACGGGCAGTAATGTTTACGGGCCCCGGAGATGGTCTCTATGGCGACGGTGGTGCCATATTTCCGAAATCCGCATCTCCCCTCATAAAATGGTGTTGAAAGTGCAAGGTATTGGTCTATTCAATCACTCTGAGCCTAAAGAGGAAACTCCTCCGCCTTACCCAGAAACAGTACTTACGTCCCAGAGCACTACACCACGGTGCGTTGCTACTGTTAGCAGAGGCTGTGCTTCGTAAGTTCATCTCTAGGTTCTAAAAACGTCCTTTCCTATTTATCCTGGCAGTTTAATCTTCCAAATTCCCTTCTGACTGTCCTTCCTTCTTGCAGAGCCTCCCTCTCCTCCAGTTCCTCCAACGGATCAATCGTGTTGTCTGCGGTTCCCCGCGTCCATCAAAACCTTTCAGAGTTCAACCCTGTCGTAGGTTTTCAGTCGGCATTTATTTGCTTTACTGTTGTGCCGCCCGACTGCCTTTAATACATTGGATCTTTATTTCTGTGTGCAGGCAATCCCAAATCTGACAGAACTACCTTTCCCACCTTGCAGCCCGGTTTTCTCACGGCATTGGATCTCTAGTTATCCTTCAGTCAGACATGCTCTACTGGTAGGTGAAAGGACAATACTTCCCCTTTCTCTATCTCCCACTATCATGTAATTTCTAATCCCTCTCTTAGGCAATTCTCTCCCCATTCCGAACAGAATGACCTCTCGCCTTCCGTCTCCGTAAGGAATCTTACAAAGCGGACATAGAGGTAAACCACCCTTGCCACTATCCTTATTTACTCCCGAGTTCCCAAACTTACTGTGCTCTCTCTTTTTGCTACAGCCGCCTACAGTTCCCAGGATCCTACTCACCTGGTGTCCCGGGAATCTCTACCCGCTTTAAATCGACACTGCAGCATCTCAGGAACGCAGACATCAACGCTCTCTAGCTGTCCTGATGTCAACGCTCACAGGGCTTTCTTCCCCTCGAGGGTTTCCCTGGAGCTTTCCCCCCGGCACCGGTTTACTCGGTGCAGAGAGAGAGTTCCAGGTGAGCCTTCAAATTCGTCTATCCTAAACGAAGAACAGGTCAGTGGGTTATCTTCTGTTATCCTATTGTTGCCATCTCATCTGTGTACAGTCTTAATACCATGAGGGAATGGGCATCCCAGTGTATCTTAATGGTTAAGGGGACACAGTTGGACTCCAGGATAGGGGGATAGGGGGGAGTTTGCTGGGGAGGGGGGGGTTTGCATCCTTACAAGGGACCCTTCAGGGGTAGCCCTAGTTTTTCAGAGTGTATGACCGAGGAGGAGTGGGCAATTATGGGAACCATGTGATGAAGTGGGATTATGGATAAATCTTGGGCAAGAGAGCCCGGACTGTTGCGAAGAGCTTTGCTGAATGTCAAGGGGTTGAACTCTCTCGTGAATACAACAAGCATAACCTGGAAACCCTCCTCATGCAAGAGTCCAGATATGAGAAGGGTAAACAGAGGAGAGTTTCAGGCAGGACGTGGATCAATTTTTATTTTGGGCCTCAGGTGAGCTAAAGAAGGGAAGAGCGTGGATAATTCGGAAAAGCATCGTGAAGCTGGAGTCAGAGGAGGTGAAAAGGGGTATTGAGGGGAGACTGGTAAGGGTCAAGGGGTGCATAGGGAATTTAAGACTGACTTTAGTGTCAATTTATACTCCCAACCAGGGTCAATAAACTTTTGGGAATGAGGCCTTGGAAATTGTGCTAGAGGATGTGGAAGGGTTCACAATCTTGGGTGGAGATTTTACCCTGTGTGCAGACCAGAAATGGCACAGGTTGGTGCTGAAAGAGGGGGCAGTGATCAGGGTGAGGGGTCAAAAGGCAGCTCAAGCAGCTCCTGAATGCACACTGTTTATCTGAGTTTTGGAGACAGAAGAACCCAGGCCAAAAGGCACTACTTGTTTTTCTTGGCACCACATACCACATACAAAAGGATTGATCATATCTTAGTGGGAGAGGAGCAGGTCTAGAGAGTGATAGCATGTGAAATGTGTGAGGTAGCCTGGTTGTACCACAAGTTGTTGCTGGTGAGTATGAACATTGGGGACCTGCTAAGTGTAGAAAGGACGTCAAGGTGCAATGATTACATACTAAACTATGCGCTTTTCGAGAGGGATGAGATCGAAGAATACTTCTGGGAAAAAACAGGGACAGTACAGTATGAGGGGTGGAAAAAGCAACCATAAGAAGTGCACTCATCAAGCAGGGAGCCAGGAGCAAGATGCTGTTGGAAAGGAAAGTTAACTGGGAGTTGGGGATTTGGAGGGATTTAAAAGAATTGAGAATGCGTTGGTGGTCCATTAGGGAGGACCTGGGGCAGGCCATCTAAATGATAAGACAGGAATTGAAGCGCTGAAAGTGGGGGAAGTTTTTTAGTAAACTCCTTTGTGGAGGAAGCAGTGTCGACATAGTTGGTAGAATTGGACCCTCCCAAATTAGGTGATGGGGAAACATAGAGTTAGAGGAACCGATTTTCGACTGATGAGATGCCAAGGACGATAAACGGTATGTTGTCAGGGAAGGTCGCGGGAGGGACGGCTTCACTGTCAAGGTTTGGAGATTTTCTGGCACCCCATCTCGCAAGACTGTTCAACAAGTTATTGACTGAAAGAGACATTCCACAGTTGTTTCGGAGCATTAAAAAATAGCAGTGATTCCAAAGGAGGGCAGGGACCCCCAAGAATGTGCCCCTACAGGCCGATATCTTTAATAAACTTGGACGCAAAGATCTTTGGCAAGGATCCTAGTGTAAGAATGCAATTGGTGCTGTTGAAGCTGGTCACCACAGACCAAGTGGGGTTGGTGGTGGGATGTGAAGGGTCAGACGTGGTATGGAAAAGTGCATGTAATGGAACAGGAGAGGATTTTTGAGAGGGAATTAGTGCTCCTATGCTTAGACACAGAGAAGGTCTTTGATCGGGTGAATTGGGGGTTCTAATTCACATTTAAATAAAATATATATTGACGTTTGGTTTATTACAATCCTCTATCTAAAATTATCCTAAAAACCAACATCTTCTAAAATCCATTTTCAATTCATCATATTTACAACCATTGGAATTATACATTCAAAATAAATAATTCCACACATAATCAAGTTCCTTTACCCCAAAAGGCTAGTTAAAATAAGAAGGGAACCAAAGGACAAAAAATAATCACATCACATTATTATAAATCAAGATCAGTTCCTCATTCTCTACATCTAGACTTCATATTATTGACAATACACAGAGGATTTGTTTAGGCTGTGTAAAGTATCTCGCCCTGAAATTTCATTAGGGATAATGTAATATGTACACTTTCACCTGCTAAGAACATTCACCACCAGTCTTCCACCCCTTAAGACTGGTTCCTTTAAATAACATGGCCTATTTATCTGGTTCTGATCATCGTTAGGCCAGGACAAAACATTGTATTATATTTTAAAGATTCAATAGCTTGAACATTCTGACAGAATCTGCAAGTATGATTTACATCCCCTTTCTTATAAACCATCAACATTTTGTCGGGAGGATATTTAAACAGAACTTCATAAAACAATCCCTCAGTCTTTGACAAGGCAATTTTGCTAGATATTTAAGTATAACATTATAAGCCCTAGCTTCTATTCCTGGATCCGCAGAAAGCTGATGTTCGTTTTTAGTTTCAACTGTCAGGATCCAGTCCTGTTCCCACAATTTCTTTTTCACACAGTTAGGGTTCCCCAATAAAGTTTCCTTAGTTACACCTAAACTATTTAGAATAATCATGCATTATTCTCTCCAGGCATTTTACAAGAAGGAACTATCACCACTCATTTCAGTGGACACAATCTGGTAGGGGGTCGCAGGAGGAGACATTATGCATTTCAGAAAAAGACTCAGGGTTTCCAAATAGTTCTTGCATATAATGAAATGAGTCTCAATTCAAATCTTATCATAGAGATTGGTAGACCCTTTGAAAGCTGAAAAATCCTCGCCCAGAACATGCCCTTCAGAGTTGCCCATGTTTTCCATGGACTTAACAAAAAACCTCTGCAGCATAGGTCAATATAGGTGGGACTTTTTCTTTAAAAAAAGTTAGGACTGGAATGATTGAAAATTGCCCGCATTTTTCTTGGATCAACGATCTTTGAGCTGACAAATTCCTCATGTTCATATATAATTCTCTATAGCGTAAACAATCATTTATGCTGCAGTTTATATGAGCACCTAGATATAATATCTCTAAAGGATGTCCGACTAGTAACATAAGATTTGAACTGGGACTGACTTCCATACAAGCGAGAGTTTGTTGGAATGCTTTAACTTTATACAGGAAGTCACAGCTCTCTAATGCAGCCCCTCCATTCAAAATACTACATAAGCCAGACTCAGAGCCCGAATACACAATGCTTGCCAAATGGAATCGGCAATGTTTTGAAATTTTGGACGCAAATGACATTGACATTACTACTTTACTTAAAAATCCTGATAAGGCCAAACGTAAACTATGGAGTGCGGACTGGCATCAAACCTGTACTGACAGATCTAGCTCTCGTCTCTTAAGAGAAGTACCTCCTGAAGCAAGAGAGCTAGACAAACTACAACCGTATTTGACACAATTTCCTGATCAGAACTCAAGATTACTATATCTGCATTTTCGACTTAATCTTTTCATGACAAAAGACCGCACAGGTACTTGGCTACGTAAGGAACCTTTTGACTTAATCTGTCGCTTTTGTAAACATTCGATAGAGACACTAAAACACTTGACGTTGTTCTGCCCAGAATTTCGCTCTTTGCGAACCAAGTTATTCGGACCGCTTTTTGAGGCACGAAGTACCTATACGGCTGAAGATTGGTGGAAAGTTATATTTGAAGGTGCTAACTGAAAAATTATGTTTGGATTAGTTCAATTTTTGAAGGAACTGAAAACCCGTCTAAAAGAGCCGATTCCGACAGGAGGAGGGGACGATTGATAAAGCGTCTAATAACATATGTTTGGTGAAAGAAGTAGAAAGAAGTGTATTTTGTTATCTGTTTTAAAGGTTTTCTTTGTAAACCATATAAAACTAATTAAAAAAAAAAATAAAAAAAAAAAGATATAATATCAAGGAAACCTCAGTGAGCTTCTGGTTTCTGAAGTGCCATTTGAAGGATTTGGCTCTTTAGCCCCTGGTGGATTTCAACACTAAAATATCAGTCAGTTTTGGCACCATTTATCTCTAGACCATTTTTGGTCACGTATCCATTTAGGGCATTCAAATTGTGTTGGAGGCCAAAGAGAGTCTGGTCAATCAAGACCAGATCATCCGCATAGAACATCCACGCTAAATTTTGATCACGATTTCACAGAGGAAATGTTCTAATGCAATGTCTCTCTATAAGTTCTAATAAGAAAAAATTGAAAAGGGTCGGAGCCGGCGGGCAACCTTGTTTCAATCCCTTAAGCACAGCAATTGTTCTACTCAAGAGTCCCTGTGCACTAAGTATTATCTGGATCTTAGTATCAGTGTATAAGGACTTCATTACCAGTAATTAATCAGAGGGGCATCCCCATAACTCCAGCTTTGACCACAAAAGCTCTCTGTTTACACTATCAAATGCCTTTTTTCAGGTCTATAAAGGCCATGAAGATTTTAAATTTGGCCTTTAATATCCTCCCTGTCAAGACATTGCCTCATCACGAGTTTGGCGGTAACCCTTAAATGCGGCGGTAACACTATTACTGGCGCATTTAAGGTTCCGCCAAATCACGGGCTTGGTGGATTTACCCCCAGCTCTGAGCTGGGGGCAAATCCGCTGCGATTTTGCTGATTTTAGGCGCTATTGCCACCGGCGGTAATACCACCATCGGTAATAACACCGAACATTCCCCATTGGGCCCAATGGGGAATGGGGACTAACCGTTCCTCCAAACCACTTATCCGGTGCTAATAGCACTGGTGGGGTTGGCGGTAGGGCTAATAGCCCCGGCGGTAGTACGGCTGGGGTTAGCACCCAACTCGTGATGAGGCTCATTGAGTAAAAACAGATTTTAAATCTGTTCCGACCCCCTTCACAAAACCTGTTTGTCTGCGGTCAAATCTCTTGTTGTCCTTAATCCATCTTTGAAGATGTGATAAAAGCAAGGCAAATTCATAGTGCTGAAGCACCTGTGATTAGAGCCACCTATATGAAGGGTCATTGAGCTGCTATACACTACCCCGGAAGCACAGGGTGGGGGTAAATGGAAATCTACTAGAGGCGAGCTTGAGAAGGGTACTAGACAGGGGTGCCCTCTCTCCCCACTTCTATTTGACTTGCTGCTGGAGCCCTTGGCAGCAAATATAAGAACGGGAGATACGTGGGCTGAGAGTGGGTGATAAGGAATTTCAAATGAGCCTCTTCGCTGATGATGTCCTCCTATATTTGAGAGACCCTACCCGCTAAGTGCAGAAATTGAGGAGTATGTTAACTTTGTAGGGTTTCGAGTGAACAACCAAAGGTTGGTCATATTCCCAACATAAACACTTGTAGGGATCCACATTTTTAGTGTGGAGGCTGATTACTTATTTTAGTACCAGTTAATGGGTGACTTCAAAGAACTGTTTTCACAGAAGGTTCCTCATAGAGTATGAGAGGTTCTGTCCTTGGGCGTGGGATGTGTAGGGGCTGCTGCCCATTTAGGAGTCAGCAGTTTCATTTAGAAAGAAGAGGGAACTTGGGGCCACATCTCGAAGAGGAACTGTTTCAGATTTTATTGACCTTCATACGAAGTGGGTGGGTCCCGAGTTGTTGATTCACTAGGTGATCATTCAAAAAAACAAACAAAATGTTTGTGGAGAATTAAAAGCAAGGAACTTCATCCATAGTATACTGTTGTATGGTCTAGTTCACAGGGTATCTCTGGTGAGTTTCTGGGATATCCTTGATTAAAATTTGGTCGACCGGTTTCGATGATTGCTTCTTATCATCTTCTTCAGGACCGTAATTTTAGCTTGTCCCTATCAGATCAAGGGTTGGGGAGGGGCACAGAAGCCAGTATCCCATCTGCCTCTGGGACCAATCTTGCGGATGCAAAGAAGTTGACTGGTTGTTCAAAGGTGCAGTTTTTGCAGGGTGTCTCGTAGATCCGTGTAGATTCAGCGGCTGCTTGTATCTGGCCATGATGTGCCGTGGTTCGTGCTTTGTTTTACTCGGGGCCCACACACTTCGTATGAAGGTCAATAAAATCTGAAACAGTTCCTCTTCAAGATTGTGGGGCCGCTACATTTCTAGACATGGTTCAAGGCAGGCATAGAGAGGGTGAGCCACCTATGAAAGGATGAGAACCATTCAGAAGCTGATGGAAGTGGGAGAAATCTCCCCATTTGTGTTCTTGCAAAGAAGGGGGGCATTGTTGGACCCAAAGTGGGAGAAAGAGATCCATAGATCTCTTACCCTGGTTGAGAAGATACTGGATACCCGGTCCTCGTTAAAGGGGCTGATCTCCCAGCTATACAGAGCTCTGGTAAGCAACATTACAGAGGCAGCAGGGCAGACTGAAAAGCAGATGGGAGAAAGTTTCGTGATAATAGATGACACATGGACCACACTCTGTAGAAACGCTTTCACAAATCAATAGTGTGACAATATAACATGCACACAATACAATTACTGCAGTACGACCCTTAGAGGCTTTCAAGGATGAACCCAGGAACTATGGGGAAACAGGCTCTTATAAGCACATGTGGTGGTCCTGTGATAAGACCAGGGCATATTGGAAGGAAGGCTAGATTAGGAGTGTAGAGAAAGTTCCAAGGGTACTTCGACACGATGTCGATGCATTTTGGAGTCCTGATGAGGAAGGAGGAGAGGGTCAGAGTGCCGCACGTTGTCCACTTTCTACATCTGGCGGCAAGAGCGTGCCTAGCCTAGCCACCTATTGGAAGAGGGATAGACTGCCAACTGAACAGGAATGGGCAATGGGAGAGAGGGATAGACTGCCAACTGAACAGGAATGGGCAATGGGAGAGAGGGGTATCATGGACCTGGAATTACTCACAGCAAAGCTGCACAAAACTGACATTGAGATAGAAAGTGAGTGGCTCAGATTCAGCGAAAACTATGGCAACAACGAAGCAAGAATGTGGGGATCTATTATGGGATTGGACTGGGGTATCCAGTGATGGATGATGGATGAGAGGTTCATGAAAAGAATGCAAATGGGAAGAGGCAGGGTGAATGGGAGGTGGGGGCGTTAACGAAGTAGCAATGTTTGAACTTCAAGTGTAATGGCGACTGTCAGTACTGGATACAAATTTTCAATAAAAATATATTTTGAAATAAAATATGTTTTATATTTCTCTCAGACCAACCTCGGGGTAGAGGTTTTTGTGAAAAGGCCAATGCCCGCATCTCATTACCTCACATCAGGCAGTTCAGTTCTGGCACCTCTCTTTAGACTTTTACATTTAATCGGCCTTCATGGTTTCTGATACACTTCTTCTGCTCCTCTCTTGTTACTCCTATGCAGCCGTAAGTGGTCACTGGGTTTCTTCCAGCAGCCGTTGGTAGATATGGATCTTTGGCCCAGTCTGGGTCAGGTGCTGCCAGGGGTGGAACCTGCCCCATCTGTCTCAGGAATTAAACAGGATGTTGCCATTTTCCCTTCTCTTCTCATCCCCTCCCAAACCTTCATCTTCCTCTTCCCATTTTTTCTCACATCCCACCTGTCACAGATGGCCTCATGAACACCCCAACTTTTGAAGATAGTTCGAAAATAATTATTTATTGTTTGAGTAGGGTCTCACTAAGGGCCGTCCCTCTCTCTCTCTCGTCTTCCTCTTGTCTCCCCTCATTCTAGCTCAGACTGACCTAAATCCCAAGGTGGCTGCTAGAGATTAGTATCTCCTACTGTGTAATCTGCCTGTATAGTGATGAGGGCCTAAATTCAACCAACGTATGTCTCTTAATCCGTCTGGGATCTTCTAAGTGCATCCAAATTGGGGTCCCATAAAACAAATATCTTAAGAAGTGGTGCCTTCCAGTCACCCAGGTGTCACTCTTTCTGTACTTCTCACCCTCACATTCTTTCCTGCCTTTCCCTTCCTCATACTCTCCTCTCTTCTTTTCCTCCCACTGTCTTCTTAGTCTCCCTCTCGCTTCCTCTCGCTCTCTCTGACCCCCTGATGTTCTTCACCTACTTCGACTCTCCCTCTACTAATCTTTACGCCCTTGCTACTGCCCCCCCTTGATCCCTACTGCCCTCCACTATTCTCCACTCTCCTCCTCTCCAGCACGCCCCTTTCTATTGCTCCCCTTTTGCCTTTACTACTACTGTCCCCTAGTCTCTACTACTCTCCTATCTCCTCCTCCTACTCTATATACTCTTGTCCCATGACTCCCCACTACACTCTCCTCCTACTTCTCACCTTTACGCTCTCCTAGCACTACATCCATCCTTCGATTACCCTCCTTTCACTCTCACTTAATCCTTCTGCTCTTACACGTAACCTCAGTCACTCTCTGTGTTCTTGTGGACTTGTTGGCCTTGTGGACAATGCAGAGGGTTTTGAACTTAATCCTCGCAGCCACTGGGAGCCAGTGCAGAGATTTCAGTCCTGGAGAGATACGGTCCCTGGGCTTGAGGCCAAGGACAAGTCTCGCAGTCCTGTTCTGGATGAGTTGCAGAGGGCGGAGAGTAGAGGCAGGAAGATTTAGATAGAGGCTGTTACAGTAGTCCAGCTTAGAGAGAACCAGTGCTCTGGAGACAGTGAGCTTCTGAGGGAAGGAGAGGAAAGGAAGAATACCTCTGAGGAGGTGCAGCTGGTAGTGTGACTTCTTAGAGACGTCAGATATGTGAGGAGAGAAGGAGAGTGTGGAGTCGAAGATGACCCTGAGGTTTTGTGCCTTGCAGGTAGGAGCAGGAAGAGGGTCAAGAGAGGCCGGCCAGAGAGCTGCAGGGAAGGAGGGAGTGAGTGTGCCGATGAGTAGAATCTCAGTCTTACTGGCATTAAGGAAGAGGTCATTGGCGGCACACCATTCCTGGATAGCAGACAGACAGTCAGAGATGAGGGAAGGAGAGGAGGAGGCCGAGGGTAGCCTGGAAATAAGCTGGGTATCATCCGCATAGCACTGAAAGTTGGGGCAGAGAGCGGCCATGCGGTGGGCAAGGAGTACCAGATATTGGTTGAAGAGCCAGGGAGAGAGGTTAGACCCCTGGGGGACACCACAGGTAGAGAAAAAGATGTCAGAGAGGAAGGACCCCAGTTGGACCTGAGAGGGTCGATTGGAGAGGAAAGAGGTCAGCCACGCCAGAGCCTGACCAGTGATACCCAGGTTATCACGGAGACGGTTGAGCAGGATGGTATGGTTGACAGTATCAAAGGCAGAAGAGAGATTGAGCAAAATGAGAACACACAGAGTGTTAGAGTCAAGGTTGGAGAGCATGTCTTCACGGTTATGTTATGTTATGTTATGATGTGAGTTAGTTATGTTCAGTCTCACTGGTCATGAATGCATGCAAGTGTTCCATGGATGTCAGTTGGGGGCCTGAGCTGGATGTGAGAGGATGGACGATGAGCGTCTCTTGTGCCACTTGACATATTTGATATCTACCTGTTCATGTATTCTGTAAATACCATATGTACAAATGTACCTATGTACAATAAAGCTACCTGGATTCACTGCTATGGCTGTACAGCTGGTCTGTGTGTGTACATTAAGCATCACTTCAGTATATTTTCAACAATGGCGATGAGGACAACCTGGAAACGCACATGAGAAAGAAAAGAAGCAGACAGAAGCAACGTACAATAAGTAAGGAGAGTTGCAGGGGCGGAGGGGGGGGGGGCAGCCCATAGATGTCACCCACCATTCCCCCATTAATCTAAATACATCCTCATCCAGCGTCATTTCCCAAGGGCCCTCTGGGTGACAGACCCCAGCCTCCATCCGTCACCCAGACATAGTGATTGATGCATGGGTCCTACAGCCTTGCACGTTTGGTCTGATCACAATAGACACCCTGGAAGTCGCTTTACCTAATATGGGGAGCGTTGAAGCCTACTGACAATGCTGTCAAGTATCGTGTTACAGGTGATGTAATAACGGTGAAATCAGGGATGTTATGATGGGCGTTTACCTTATGGGACATGCGCAGGCAATGAATACTGGTGTGAGAGGGGTAGCAACCTCTGTGCTGAGGGCGCCTGTGAATGAGGCGTTCCTTCATGAAACATGGCACTGTGGCCTGAGCAGAGTGGCTCCACAGGGGTCCAGAGGGGCTATAAGCGCAGCATGGGGACGGCATATGCAGCATTCCTATTTGGCCTTGGCTCTCCTTTCATTCCGATGGTTGCCCGCAAATGATGATGTTGACTTAGGAATTAACGGCACCACGCCCCATTGCCATTACAACATCAGCGCTTTCGGTGGCACAGCGACATAGAAGAAAGGCACCAGGAACATGCCTATAGCACCAGCAAGGGATGGTCATTTTTTTCTTTTTTCTTTAATCTGAAGGAGAATGCCCTGGCTATGGTGACACCACGCTGTGCAGTGTAATTTCAGAATTGGTGTGTCGTGGGCTGAGTGAGCTATGCGACCTTAATATGCGTTTTTGCTTTGTAACGTTGGTACATTCAGCACATCACGGACCGGAGGACGTTGCAGCCTATAGTAGGAAGATAAAAGCTTGCACGCTGCGATTTCGAACGCCACAATTGAAGGACACAGCGTTTTCAGTTAAGTTAATGGAAGAGAAAAGGTTACACGCTGTTTTTTGCGAATGGCATACATTGGGTTGCTTGCCGTTTACAATAAAGTTAAACAGACAAGGAAAACATTCTTTTGTGCCCGGAAATGGAAACGTCCCTGGGTAAGGAACTTATATCATCCATTGGGAGCTGAAAGACTACTGTAATTTATGTTGTGCACCATGCAAAGGAAAATGGATTTTGTTTTGTTTTTGCTCCAGTGCATTGTCACAGCTCTGCACGGTCACCTCAGGGAACACATAAGGGATTGTTGGTATACAATGTTCTGGAATTTTAAGAGAATTATAAGGGATCCCGAATTTTATATAGAGGGTCTTTTGGAAAATTATAGTGAATGTTGATTGTGATACAGATAGTGATTTGGACATTCTAAAAAAAAAATATGGAATTTCCTTTTGCCACATAAGTGTTTTGGTAAATGTTATTTTTAAGGAGCTCTATCCACATTATATGAATTACAGAAATGTTTCATAGAATTTTGCAAAGGAAATTTAATTTAGAGTATCAAGCAATAACTGCATTGTGTTTTGGGCTGTTGTCTTGTCATGCAACGTTATGTGTCGTGGCCTAACAATCTGGATTTTAGGAATTTTGATAGCATAACATATACTAAGTGCCTCATTGTTTTTTTGGCATTAGGGCTGTTACAGGAAATGTGCCTTATTTTAAAATGTTTTACTGCACCTCTGCTTAGGTTACCAAGTGCCATTAGGGACGAGAATTACACCCAGGTGATAGATAAAAGTGTTTACTGCCCCAGTTTTGAGTATTTGGGCAAGGCCCCCAGATTGTCCTTTAGTTGGGAAGTAGAGGTGAGTAATAAAAAAAAGATTATATAGTATAATTATCCCTTGTAGAAGGAAGGGATAACGTATAAAACATACAGGAATTGGGGGCACTATTGCAAAATGTTACAGGAATATGTTTAAAGATTTCATTAAGAGTATGCTCCATAGGGAAAATCTTATAGTAAAATGTTTTGAATATGTACTATAAAAATTGTATGGACTGCACACAATTTGGACATTAAAAGAGGATCCAAGTTGCTGCATTCTTGATGTAGCTATGTGTAGAAAAGTTGGCCAATTGTTTAGTTTCTGTAAATTTCTTCTGATGACAACAGTGTGGAAGTGGCAGTGTTGTGTTGAGCTCAGATGTGGAACTGCCAGGAGTACCACCTGTTCAATTTGTTATATGTTGGCTGTGCGCATTTTGTGTGCATATATGCAGTTTTGTGCGTCTGGTTATGACTGGGGCAATAGGGTATATGCTTGAGGATGTTGTGTGTATGCACACCACTGAGACTGTACTGGGTGTACGTGGCATGGGTGGAAGATGTTTGAGTATGGTTCATCTCCTGTGTTGCCATGTTAGGTGCGACATGGCATCACCCGGGTGAGAGGTATGCATGCATGTTTGGCTTCGCTCCACTTACTCGGTTTGTGCACATCTTGAATGTTGTTTCTGCATACATATAAGGCCCACTGAGTGTGTGTGACTGTTGAATGCATACAGGACAGTGTGCTGTGGTTATTGTAGAGTGTTAATTTAGTGCTTCTTTGTGGTTCATACTCTTGTTGGGTTTGACTGGTTAGATATGGATTGATAGCTGATTTCATTAGTTTTGTGCCTGTTTTGTGAGGGTGGTAGTTGGCGGATTACATACCCCTTCTGTGCTTGCTGTTTCTGGCATGGGCAGCACCACCTTCCCTGTGTGTTAGTTTGTTGTGGACTTTGGTGGTTTGGATGGTCCGCTCAGGCTCATTGCATCCTGGTCCGGTGATGCATAATCAGTGATCCTTCCCCCATCTCATTGTCCCACCTTTTTGGTGTATAGTTTGTTTTCCGCTTGTTCCCATTCTGGGTGTTTGTGCCAGGGTGTGGCCGACCCTGTATCCGGGGTTGGCAGCTCTGGATTGAAGGTTGCTAGGTATGGAGGTACAATGCTGTGTGACAGGTTTTGCATCTGAGTGTTCATGTTGTGTTGGTGTGTGTGTTCTTCCGCATGAAAGGGAGAGGTTATGGTATATAACTGTTTATAGGAAGTGAGATGTTATGATGTGAGTTAGTCTTGTTCAGTCTCACTGGTCATGAATGCATGCTGATAGAATGTTGGTGAATGTATGATGGACAGCCCCGGGGAACGTTGAGTGAGTGTGATGTGTGAGAGTTTCATGAATGTCAGTTGTTGGCCTGAGCTGGATGTGAGAGGATGGCCGGTGGGTGTCTCTTATGCCACTAGATATATGTGATAGCTACCTGTTCATGAATCCTGTAAATACCTGCAGGTAACTGGATATGTACAAAAGTACCTATGTACAATAAAGCTACCTGGATTCACTGCTATGGCTCCACAGCTGGTCTGTGTCTTGACATTGAGCATCACCTCAGTGTATTTACAACACCTCACAGCAGGGCGGTGACAAAAGGAACTGAACCGACATACAGACAGCCAACGCCAAACCGCTCGGACGAGAACTGGCAAAATCGGCCTCTATGAACGCGCCGGCACTGATGCGCCACTGGGGGAGCTAAGTAGCTGCTAGGCCACCAGGGAAATGTAGTTTTTTTAAAACTACACGCAAAGTAACAGGAGAAGATCAACAGCTTTGCGTACCCTGAATCTAGATGGATACAACAGCAAAGTTGTAATAAAGACTCCTACAAGGTCTATCTTACAAAATAATAGAGAGCACACAAATCACACTCAGACATCTCTTCAATGAATGTAATTTACAAAAATTGTACACGTTTTCTATAACAAACTTTGCAATCAACCCCCGCACAACCACAACAGACTAAATATATGAAGGTTTATATTTTATTTTTAATTGTAAACATGCTCTTTCAGATTTTAAGTTTTACATTTTTCTCAATGTGTGAATTTATGGGTGAAATGGCCTCGCACTGAAATGGAGTTTCATTGAAATGGGTTGGATTGAAATGGCTTTCATTGTGTTGATGAGGTAAAAGTGGTAGAACCTGGTACTGGACTCTGGCTATCTCATGGCTGCGTTGTAGGTTTGAAAGTAGCATGTGAGCAGCTGTAGATTATTCATTCATAAAAAGAAAAATTATAAATATCTGCTTCCATTTAGGGCATGTCATATAGCTCAGTTGGTTTCACAAAGAGGCTGCATGCAAGAATTGGGTTAAAAATACAGTTTATTGGGAGACCACTCGGTGGCACAGAACAAGATGGCCGTGTGAGACAAACCTCTGCCATTGCAGCCAAAGGAGTGTGAGGTTCAGTGGCCCCCACCAAAAACAAGCCTTGCTGATTTGCAACAACCACCCCCTATCACCGGAGCAATCAGAGGGTAGAGAGAAACCTGGGAAAGGTGAGGAGAGGCAGAAAGAGGACAACGTGGGAGGCCCGCCCGAAACGCTGCTTGTCACAGGCATGGCAGGGAGAATGGAAGGCCTGTAAGAGAGACGCTCCTGGCATGGGGAGTGCCAAGGCAGGACAGTGGAGGCACACTGAAGACCATAGAAGAGCTGTCATGATCCCTGCTTCCAAGGGGTCAGGACTTGCCCCACGACCTTGGAAGCAGGCCCATGACTCTGATCCCAGGAACCAGCCAGTCCCTATAGGGACCCTCTGGACCTTGTCCTGGCGCCAGTGGCGCCAGGCTCATGATGGTGACTGGTCCCGGCACAGGAAGCGCCGGGCTCATATTAGATAAGAGTGCTTGGTGGACCTACCTGTAGCAGACCATGCAGCTTACTTACCAGCAAACTGGTCTCCTGATCCTTCTCTGCCTGGAACTACTTTTACTGTCTGGGTGGAGCAGGAGCCACTCCCTGGAAGCAGAACACAGGAACTCTTCTAGAAATCTGGAACTCTTTTCTTACCTGGGTGGGGCCGTGGAAGGAGACGCCTAAGCACTACAGAAGGCTATTTAAACCACACCCGATTGGTTTCACGTGCTTCGCGTTATTCTGCATCTGCAGCAGGACGCTCACCGTGTCAGCTCCAGGAAACCTCCAGCTCCAGATCCTGTGAACACGAAATAACCTGCTGGAATCCAATCTTCAGTCTTCTTCAGTCTTCCGCAGCTTCTGCAAAACAAAGGCACAGGTTAGGCAAAAGTAAAGACAGCAAATCTACTTACCTAATCCAACGGCAGCATCCAAGGCGCCTTTTTCTGCCTTTCTCTTCCGGCATCCGACATCTGCAAAGAGAAAGAACATCGGTCAGTAATATTCAACGACAAGTTCTGCTTACCTGTGTTGCGCCTGTTCCAACTCAGCTCGCGCTGCATTCTGGCACCTGCAAGGCAAGATACATCGGTTAGTAACGCTTAGTTACAAGACTGCTTACCCGTCGCTTTCAATCTGTTCGCGCTGCACATCAGCACCTGCAAAGACAAAAGAGACATTACGGAGCATTCTCCAGCGCTAGTGCAGTCTTTCTACTTACGTGTGCCATTAGAAGGATAATCTTCATCGTCGTCCCAGCATCTGAAAAAGGAAAGGCATAGACTTTACAGACTTAAGACTTTTAAAGGAGAAGAGAACAATGCGAAAGGAACTTTAATACTTACAAGGCACGCTCGTGCATTAACGGCGTCTTCGCTCTCAGCAAATCCTCTGCTATCAAGAGGCAGAGCTCGCATCCAGTGAAGCAACTGGATCCAGCGCCCCTGCACAAGACGCAGGATGGAGAGCCCGGCATTTACCTATATAAGGTAAGCGCAATATCAACCCAGTTCCACGGGGAAAGAAAGGGCGAGAGGGGCTAGGAACTTTCCGAATCTTCCAAACACTAATACCTTGGTTTACCCTTGCAGACATCTCACTCTTCAACTTAAACTGTCGGTGGGAAGGGGGCCCAGTCCGGGAGCAAAGCGAACCCTGCGCCTAACACTGAAGACAGTATCCTCGCCAGATCAAGACCGGCGCCTCCGGGGGAACCAGGTGAGCGTTACAGAACGCAAAGACTTACCACAAAATTCCCGCCCAGGCGCAATGGAAACCTCAGACACAGACCAGTTGGCCCAATTACTCGGGGAGTTGAGGGCGGAAGTACACGCTGCACGTCAGGAAACAAATGCCCTCAGGAGGGAGTTAGTGGTCTCCAAAGAGCGAACAGACGATGTGGCTAGACAATTGCTGCAAGCCCAAGCTGGACAAATTCCTCTACCAACCCCAAGTGGGGGCCACGCTCCTCCAGCTTCCTCGAATCCAGTACAAATCAATCTACCAGGAAATATACCTTTGGCTCCGCCCGAACGCTTTTCAGGTGATTCAAAAAGGTTTGCTGTGTTCTTCAATCAATGTCGCTTGCACTTTTTGTGCAGACCCGCCGCTTTTCCAACGGACCAGGCTAAAGTGGCCTTCGTGCTCTCTTATCTCAGTGGCAGTGCCGCAGATTGGTCCGTTCCTTTAGTGTCTCAAGATGACCCCATTCTCCATAACTTCCAGGACTTCCAAGCCAGTATGGAGAAACTGTTTGCAAGGCACTATCAGGGACAGGCCTTGGACAATGAACTTCTTTCGCTACGACAGGGCAATCAAGATCTTCTGACTTATATTGCATCATTTAACAGACTAGTAGTGGAAACCAGATGGCCGGAGGATAAGAGGATCACACTGTTTTACAGAGGTCTGCGTGGGGAATTAAAAGACGTTCTGGCTCAAGTGGTAAACCCTCCACAAGACTGTTCCGAATATATCGATCTGGTAGTGCAATTGGATCATCGACTTCAGAATCGGAAAGCCGATCGATCCAGATTTGAAACCCGACTTTTTTCAAGGCCACAAAGTTCTACGAAAGGAACTGATTCCGTGGAACCCATGCAAATAGGGGGTGTAAAAGGACCTTTAACCCAAAAGGAGAGGGAAAGGAGGAGACAACTGCAATTATGCCTCTATTGCGGAAACTCAGGGCACTTTCTTCGAGATTGTCCAGTGAAGCCCAAGAAGAAGATAGTAGGGGCGTCTGATAAAGGTACCGAGAATTCTGAGCCGGGAAGCGACCTCGCCCGGCAAGTGTAGAGGTCCGCTTGCCGAGCGTTAAAACCAGTTCTTTGACCTCGCATTTCATCATGCCCATGGTCCTCGTGAGTCCTGAACAACCTAATCGTATGCATGCCATTAAAGCATACATTGACAGTGGCGCAATCGGGAATTACTTGGACTGTGAGCTGGCCGCCAGGATGAATCTGTCTCTTTGTCCAAAGACGGTGAAAGACGTCATTACCACCGTGGATGGGACGGAAATAGCTTCCGGACCCGTAACTCACACCACCATGGAAGTAACGTTAGTAAGCCAAGATGGGCATCAAGAGAAGATCGTGTTTGATGTGATCAAGGCCCCTCAGTTTCAAGTCATCTTGGGAGTTCCTTGGTTGGAGAAACACAATCCTCAAATTGATTGGCGAGCAAAGACAATACGGTTTCCAGAATGCGCTTCTACCTGCTACCCTCAGCTCTCCACCAAACTAGCTGCAACTGTTTCTGAGAGTCCGCAACTGCCTCCTGAATACCAGGAATTCCAAGATGTCTTTCGGAAAGACCAAGCTAATTCTTTGCCTCCTCACAGATCATACGACTGTCAGATAGACCTGATTCCCGGATCCACTCCTCCGTGCAGTCGGATTTATGCCCTTACTGAACCTGAAAATCTCCACCTAAGGCAATATTTGGACCAGTACCTGGCTAACGGATTCATCCGTCCTTCGAAGTCCCCGGCCTCCTCAGCTCTGTTCTTCGTGCCAAAAAAGGAGGGAGACCTAAGAACGTGTATAGACTACCGTGCCCTGAACCAGATTACAATTAAGAACAGGTATCCGTTGCCATTGATTCCAGAACTACTTGACCAAGTCAAAAACGCCTGCATATATACTAAGTTAGACCTCAGAGGAGCCTACCATTTGGTGCGAATAAAGGAGGGCGATGAATGGAAGACGGCCTTTCGTACCAAGTATGGACTGTTCGAGTATCAAGTGATGCCCTTCGGGTTGTGTAACGCACCGGCCGCATTCCAGTTCTTTATGAATGACGTGCTCCGTGAACTCATTGATGTGTGTGTAGTTGTATACATTGACGACATTCTGGTTTATTCGTCCTCTGAGGCAGAACACCGAAAACATGTAACCGCAGTACTGGAGAGGCTCCGCAAACACAAACTTTTTGCAAAATTAGAGAAGTGCGTCTTTCATGTTACGGAGGTCGAATTTCTGGGATTTATTTTGTCACCTAACGGAGTTCACATGGACTCGAGGAAAGTAGATGCAATAATCAAGTGGCCCTCACCATCATCTGTAAAAGGGGTTCAAAGTATGTTGGGCTTCGCCAACTTCTATCGCAGGTTTATTCCAGACTTTTCTCGGATAGTCCAACCCATTACAGCTCTCCTCAGAAAAAACAAACGTTTTGAATGGTCTACCGAGGCAGAACAAGCCTTTCAGGAGCTAAAGACTAAATTTACCTCAGCCCCGATTTTAAAACATCCCCGCCCGGAACTACCTTACATCGTCGAGACCGATGCCTCCAGCCTTGCTATGGGAGCAGTGCTTTCACAAAGAGATCCAGAAACCAACCAGTTGCACCCCGTTGCGTTTTGGTCTCGTAAATTATCAGCCCCAGAAATCAATTACACCATTACCGACAAGGAACTGTTGGCTATTAAGTCCGCCTTTAAGGCCTGGCGGCATTATCTCTTAGGAGCCCGACACACAGTCACTGTCATTACTGACCATCGTAATCTACAGTATCTTAAATCAGCCAAAGCTCAATCCTCCAGACAACTTCGCTGGGCATTATTTTTTGCCGAATTTGATTTTATAATCACCTACCGACCAGGCAATAAGAATGGTAAAGCGGATGCCCTCTCTCGAATCGGAGTAGAGGAACACATGGTTAACCCTGAGCTCGTACCTATTATTCCTGAACAAAGAATCCTGGGTTTGATCAGCATGCAATCCATTGAAGAAATTGAAACCCAGGTTAAACAACTTGTAACTCCAACGGACATACAAAAATGGCAGCTTCGGGGGGAAGACTTCACAGTAAAGAACGACTTATTATACTTCAAGGAACGACTTTATCTACCCTGTACCAGCTTACAAAATCAAGTCATCTCTTGTTATCACGACTCCTTAATGGAAGGACACCCGGGTATGGCCAAGACCTCGGAAAAGGTCAAGCGTCACTTTTGGTGGCCATCTTGGAGAAAAGACATCAGAAACTTTGTCATGTCCTGTGGAGTGTGCGCCCAGAACAAGAGTCCTAAGGAAAAACCAGCAGGCCTCTTACAACCACTTGAAATCCCACCTCATCCCTGGCATACCCTTTCCATGGACTTTATCACCGACTTACCTCCCTGTTCCGGATACAATACAATCCTGGTAATCGTAGACTTATTTTCAAAAATGGCACATTTCATCCCACTAAAGGGGTTACCGTCGGCAGCAATCCTGGCTCGAGAATTTCTTGAAAACATCGTTCGGTTGCACGGCTTTCCTTCAGTTTTAATCTCAGACAGAGGAAGTCAATTAATCTCCCACTTCTGGCGGAGTTGCTGTCGGTTAGCTCAAATTGATGTGAGGCTTTCCACCAGTCACCACCCACAAACCGATGGTCAGACCGAAAGGACCAATCAGACTTTGGAACAGTACCTACGCTGCATGCTGCAACAGACAGGAGGAACTTGGAAGGACATCCTTTGGATAGCTGAGTACGCTTACAATAACTCAGTCCACTCTGGAACCGGAAAGACCCCGTTTTTTCTTTTGTATGGTAATCATCCTCGAACCTCTAACCTGGATCCACCTCAGGATCTTGGAACACCAGCAGTTGACCACCTACATTCAACCATCACCCAAGCCTTCAAGGAAGCTACTAGCCACCTTCAAAGGGCCAAGGAACAATACAAGAAAGGAGCAGATCAACATCGAAAGGAAGCCCCTCAATACCAAATTGGAGATCAAGTCTGGTTATCTACCAAATATTTACCCCTAAAGGGACCACGCACCTTTAACCCAAGATACCTGGGACCCTACTCTGTTACTGCCATAATAAATCCAGTAGCGGTCAAGTTGGATTTACCCCCTCGCATGAAAATGCACCCAGTCTTCCATGTTTCACTACTAAAACCCGTTCAACCGGAAACCTGATTGACTAAATCTCCTGAACCTATCCTAGTTGACGGAGAACTTGAGTTTGAAATCAAAAATATCCTGGATTCCAAGATCTCCAAATCAAAACTACACTACCTGATTGACTGGAAAGGCTACGGCCCCCAAGAAAGATCTTGGGAACCTGCAGAACATGTACACGCACCCCGTCTAATCAAGAAATTTCATCGGACATTTCCTAACAAACCAAGACCTCCGGAGAAGTCAACCTTGGGAGGGGCATTGAGGGGGGGTGCTGTCATGATCCCTGCTTCCAAGGGGTCAGGACTTGCCCCACGACCTTGGAAGCAGGCCCATGACTCTGATCCCAGGAACCAGCCAGTCCCTATAGGGACCCTCTGGACCTTGTCCTGGCGCCAGTGGCGCCAGGCTCATGATGGTGACTGGTCCCGGCACAGGAAGCGCCGGGCTCATATTAGATAAGAGTGCTTGGTGGACCTACCTGTAGCAGACCATGCAGCTTACTTACCAGCAAACTGGTCTCCTGATCCTTCTCTGCCTGGAACTACTTTTACTGTCTGGGTGGAGCAGGAGCCACTCCCTGGAAGCAGAACACAGGAACTCTTCTAGAAATCTGGAACTCTTTTCTTACCTGGGTGGGGCCGTGGAAGGAGACGCCTAAGCACTACAGAAGGCTATTTAAACCACACCCGATTGGTTTCACGTGCTTCGCGTTATTCTGCATCTGCAGCAGGACGCTCACCGTGTCAGCTCCAGGAAACCTCCAGCTCCAGATCCTGTGAACACGAAATAACCTGCTGGAATCCAATCTTCAGTCTTCTTCAGTCTTCTGCAGCTTCTGCAAAACAAAGGCACAGGTTAGGCAAAAGTTAAGACAGCAAATCTACTTACCTAATCCAACGGCAGCATCCAAGGCGCCTTTTTCTGCCTTTCTCTTCCGGCATCCGACATCTGCAAAGAGAAAGAACATCGGTCAGTAATATTCAACGACAAGTTCTGCTTACCTGTGTTGCGCCTGTTCCAACTCAGCTCGCGCTGCATTCCGGCACCTGCAAGGCAAGATACATCGGTTAGTAACGCTTAGTTACAAGACTGCTTACCCGTCGCTTTCAATCTGTTCGCGCTGCACATCAGCACCTGCAAAGACAAAAGAGACATTACGGAGCATTCTCCAGCGCTAGTGCAGTCTTTCTACTTACGTGTGCCATTAGAAGGATAATCTTCATCGTCGTCCCAGCATCTGAAAAAGGAAAGGCATAGACTTTACAGACTTAAGACTTTTAAAGGAGAAGAGAACAATGCGAAAGGAACTTTAATACTTACAAGGCACGCTCGTGCATTAACGGCGTCTTCGCTCTCAGCAAATCCTCTGCTATCAAGAGGCAGAGCTCGCATCCAGTGAAGCAACTGGATCCAGCGCCCCTGCACAAGACGCAGGATGGAGAGCCCGGCATTTACCTATATAAGGTAAGCGCAATATCAACCCAGTTCCACGGGGAAAGAAAGGGCGAGAGGGGCTAGGAACTTTCCGAATCTTCCAAACACTAATACCTTGGTTTACCCTTGCAGACATCTCACTCTTCAACTTAAACTGTCGGTGGGAAGGGGGCCCAGTCTGGGAGCAAAGCGAACCCTGCGCCTAACACTGAAGACAGTATCCTCGCCAGATCAAGACCGGCGCCTCCGGGGGAACCAGGTGAGCGTTACAAGAGGACAGGCGAGCAAAACCCATGAAGCGAATATGACTGGCTGGGGACAGGTCAGTGCCCCTAGAATGTATGCATGTAGTGCGATGGAGGCAGCCCTAAGACAGGTGGGTCAGCCTGGCAGGGGAGCCAACCGAGGAAGGTCCCAGCAGTAGGAAATAGATGCTGTAGGGGAGACTCACCGCACTGGCGGAAAGTACAACAGAACGTGGGCGCTGCTTGAGGACTGGTGTGGAAACAAGAAGAGGCCTGACGCAGGCGAGTGAAGGCTCGCTGGTTGCCTGTATGAAGACACGTTGATGGCCTGGCTCTCCCACCTCCCTCATGGCAGTGGCCCGCATAGGGGATGCAACACGGTGCCGTTGGGCCCATGCCATCAAGAGAAGATATGAATGAAGATAGAAGTGAGGTGAGGAAGTGCCGATTGGGCACAAGGAGTACAGAACAGAAGGGGTGCAGATTGAGGGCTGGTCTGTGTTTAAGGAGTGGACAGGTTTCACCATTCTGCCGGCAGCCCCCATAAGTATTCCCTGAAACCACAGGGTCCCCTGCAACGGCCTGAAACCCTAGGGGGGCATGGGTACCTAGAGGGTAATAAAAGTACAGTGAACCAGCACAGGAGGGGATTCAGATATTCCCACAACACTGCATAGTCAGCGCACGGATAAGAGTGATGGAGCTGCAGGTTGAGAGGGGATCTACAGAGACTGAGACTGGCAGACAATGAGGTCATGTTTATTAACTAACCATGCCAATATCCTCCATTAACCTACCAGGGTAATTTGTACACACCCTGGTAGCCTCTCTGCAGTAGCAACCTGTCTCCTCCAGTCTATCCAATTAATTTGGCGACAAACGTTTCAAATGTTCTATAATGTTGTTTTTTCTGTGATCAATGTATATAATCTGAATGTTTTGTTTCCTGTTTTTTCTTTTTCCAATATTTCTATTAAGTTTATATAAAAAAAATTGGATAAGTAAAATATTTCAACCATAATGATACCTTTTCTTTGTATTAAATTAAGTTTGCACTTCAAGGACTCCTCTTTAGTTTTTTATGTGACTTTTTGAAGCACTTTTTGTTCTATTTTCTAATATAACTATAATTAATGGCAAGAGCAATGGCTGTCATAAGCGTGGGTACCTTCGTTTCTGTTTAATGATTACGTTTTGCCCCTTCCCAAGCTTGCACACAGGGGCACCCCTATTGCTTGTATATCGAGATTGAGACTGGCGGCTGAACGAAAAATGGGGATATCCTCAGCATTCTACAGGAAATCCAGACACTGAGGTCTGCTATTCAGGAGTCAGTCGCAGACTGAGACTGGAAGGCATTGAGAATAACCTGTTGTCTATGGAAGCCGTGGAAATTAGATTTGAGGCCAGGGTAAACAGAATTGGAGGCTAAGGAGGAGGAAATAACCTTGAGAGTGGACGATAGGCAAAACAGAGAGATGAGAAACAACGTATAGGGCTGAAGGAGACACCAGGAGAAACTCCTGTGGAAGTGAAGCGGAGGGTAAAGGGGATAATCAATGTGCTCTTTGGCGAGACAGGTGGAAAGGAGGTAGCTATCGACAGGGAGCACAGAGGAGGAGAATGCTCGGTGTAGGGCCACAGATCAATAGTGGTGAAGTGCCACCACTATAAGGAAAAACATGTTGTTCTGTTGAAGGCAAGGAGGATGGGGGGAAATGACTTAGAAGGCTCCAAGGTGAAGCTCTTTCAGAAGTTGTCTGGCTTGACTCTCATGAGAAGGTGGGATTGTAGGCAGTTGACGACATGGCTAATGGCTCAGAATATCAGGTATCGAAGGAACTTCCATTTGCCATCGCATTTGAATTCAATGGGGAGAACTATAGGATCACAAAGAGTGAGGAAGCAAGCCAGGCAATCACGCATGTCAAAGAAGTGAGGAAAGAGACGGTGGATGCAAAATAGGACAACGATGGACGACCAAGTGACAACAGGAAGGCAGAGTCTGGCTTTGAGAAGAAGGGTAAAAGGGGCTACAAAGTTCAGAAAGATTAACACTCCGGTTTCAGAGCAGGGTAGAGGGACTCAATGGAAGAACCTTGCAAGTTGAAACATGAGGGACTTGCAAGTACACCTCAAGGAGGATCCAGAGGCTTTTTGGGAGGGGTTGGGGTAGGAAATTCAGCAAAAAAAGAATACAGGGATGGGAAGACAGGTGGGGGATAAAAGGGGGAACTTGAAGTTGATGGCTGGGGAAGGGGAATGTTCCTGGTGGACCATGTGTTATGGGCAGTAATGTTTAAGGGCCCCGGAGATGGTCTCTATGGCGACGGTGGTGCCATATTTCCGCAATCCGCATCTCCCCTCATAAAATGGCGTTGAAAGTGCAAGGTATTGGTCTATTCATTCACTCTGAGCCTAAAGAGGAAACTCCTCCGCCTTACCCAGAAACAGTACTTACATCCCAGAGCACTACACCACGGTGCGTTGCTACTGTTAGCAGAGGCTGTGCTTCGTAAGTTCATCTCTAGGTTCTAAAAACGTCCTTTCCTATTTATCCTGGCAGTTTAATCTTCCAAATTCCCTTCTGACTGTCCTTCCTTCTTGCAGAGCCTCCCTCTCCTCCAGTTCCTCCAACGGATCAATCGTGTTGTCTGCGGTTCCCCGCGTCCATCAAAACCTTTCAGAGTTCAACCCTGTCGTAGGTTTTCAGTCGGCATTTATTTGCTTTACTGTTGTGCCGCCCGACTGCCTTTAATACATTGGATCTTTATTTCTGTGTGCAGACAATCCCAAATCTGACAGAACTACCTTTCCCAGCTTGCACCCCGGTTTTCTCACGGCATTGGATCTCTAGTTATCCTTCAGTCAGACATGCTCTACTGGTAGGTGAAAGGACAATACTTCCCCTTTCTCTATCTCCCACTATCATGTAATTTCTAATCCCTCTTTTAGGCAATTCTCTCCCCATTCCGAACAGAATGACCTCTCGCCTTCCGTCTCCGTAAGGAATCTTACAAAGCGGACATAGAGGTAAACCACCCTTGCCACTATCCTTATTTACTCCCGAGTTCCCAAACTTACTGTGCTCTCTCTTTTTGCTACAGCCGCCTACAGTTCCCAGGATCCTACTCACCTGGTGTCCCGGGAATCTCTACCCGCTTTAAATCGACACTGCAGCATCTCAGGAACGCAGACATCAACGCTCTCTAGCTGTCCTGATGTCAACGCTCACAGGGCTTTCTTCCCCTCGAGGGTTTCCCTGGAGCTTTCCCCCCGGCACCGGTTTACTCGGTGCAGAGAGAGAGTTCCAGGTGAGCCTTCAAATTCGTCTATCCTAAACGAAGAACAGGTCAGTGGGTTATCTTCTGTTATCCTATTGTTGCCATCTCATCTGTGTACAGTCTTAATACCATGAGGGAATGGGCATCTCAGTGTATATTAATGGTTAAGGGGACACAGTTGGACTCCAGGATAGGGGGGGTAGGGGGGAGTTTGCTGGGGAGGGGGGGGGTTTGCATCCTTACAAGGGACCCTTCAGGGGTAGCCCTAGTTTTTCAGAGTGTATGACCGAGGAGGAGTGGGCAATTATGGGAACCATGTGATGAAGTGGGATTATGGATAAATCTTGGGCAAGAGAGCCCGGACTGTTGCGAAGAGCTTCGCTGAATGTCAAGGGGTTGAACTCTCTCGTGAATACAACAAGCATAACCTGGAAACCCTCCTCATGCAAGAGTCCAGATATGAGAAGTGTAAAGAGAGGAGAGTATCAGGCAGGACGTGGATCAATTATTATTTTGGGCCTCAGGTGAGCTAAAGAAGGGAAGAGCCTGGATAATTCGGAAAAGCAGCGTGAAGCTGGAGTCAGAGGAGGTGAAAAGGGGTATTGAGGGGAGACTGGTAAGGGTCAAGGGGTGCATAGGGAATTTAAGACTGACTTTAGTGTCAATTTATACTCCCAACCAGGGTCAATAAACCTTTGGGAATGAGGCCTTGGAAATTGTGCTAGAGGATGTGGAAGG
Source organism: Ambystoma mexicanum (assembly GCF_040938575.1). NCBI lineage: Eukaryota > Metazoa > Chordata > Amphibia > Caudata > Ambystomatidae > Ambystoma > Ambystoma mexicanum. The sequence continues at coordinate 586,446,035 of NC_090921.1, forward strand.
GTTCACAATCTTGGGTGGAGATTTTACCCTGTGTGCAGACCAGAAATGGCACAGGTTGGTGCTGAAAGAGGGGGCAGTGATCAGGGTGAGGGGTCAAAAGGCAGCTCAAGCAGCTCCTAAATGCACACTGTTTATCTGAGTTTTGGAGACAGAAGAACCCAGGCCTAAAGGCACTACTTGTTTTTCTTGGCACCACATACCACATACAAAAGGATTGATCATATCTTAGTGGGAGAGGAGCAGGTCTAGAGAGTGATAGCATGTGAAATGTGTGAGGTAGCCTGGTTGTACCAGAAGTTGTTGCTGGTGAGTATGAACATTGGGGACCTGCTAAGTGTAGAAAGGATGTCAAGGTGCAATGATTACATACTAAACTATGCGCTTTTCGAGAGGGATGAGATCGAAGAATACTTCTGGGAAAAAACAGGGACAGTACAGTATGAGGGGTGGAAAAAGCAACCATAAGAAGTGCACTCATCAAGCAGGGAGCCAGGAGCAAGATGCTGTTGGAAAGGAAAGTTAACTGGGAGTTGGGGATTTGGAGGGATTTAAAAGAATTGAGAATGCGTTGGTGGTCCATTAGGGAGGACCTGGGGCAGGCCATCTAAATGATAAGACAGGAATTGAAGTGCTGAAAGTGGGGGAAGTTTTTTAGTAAACTCCTTTGTGGAGGAAGCAGTGTCGACATAGTTGGTAGAATTGGACCCTCCCAAATTAGGTGATGGGGAAACATAGAGTTAGAGGAACCGATTTTCGACTGATGAGATGCCAAGGACGATAAACGGTATGTTGTCAGGGAAGGTCGCGGGAGGGACGGCTTCACTGTCAAGGTTTGGAGATTTTCTGGCACCCCATCTCGCAAGACTGTTCAACAAGTTATTGACTGAAAGAGACATTCCACAGTTGTTTCGGAGCATTAAAAAATAGCAGTGATTCCAAAGGAGGGCAGGGACCCCCAAGAATGTGCCCCTACAGGCCGATATCTTTAATAAACTTGGACGCAAAGATCTTTGCAAGGATCCTAGTGTAAGAATGCAATTGGTGCTGTTGAAGCTGGTCACCACAGACCAAGTGGGGTTGGTGGTGGGATGTGAAGGGTCAGACGTGGTATGGAAAAGTGCATGTAATGGAACAGGAGAGGATTTTTGAGAGGGAATTAGTGCTCCTATGCTTAGACACAGAGAAGGTCTTTGATCGGGTGAATTGGGGGTTCTAATTCACATTTAAATAAAATATATATTGACGTTTGGTTTATTACAATTCTCTATCTAAAATTATCCTAAAAACCAACATCTTCTAAAATCCATTTTCAATTCATCATATTTACAACCATTGGAATTATACATTCAAAATAAATAATTCCACACATAATCAAGTTCCTTTACCCCAAAAGGCTAGTTAAAATAAGAAGGGAACCAAAGGACAAAAAATAATCACATCACATTATTATAAATCAAGATCAGTTCCTCATTCTCTACATCTAGACTTCATATTATTGACAATACACCGAGGATTTGTTTAGGCTGTGTAAAGTATCTTGCCCTGAAATTTCATTAGGGATAATGTAATATGTACACTTTCACCTGCTAAGAACATTCACCACCAGTCTTCCACCCCTTAAGACTGGTTCCTTTCAATAACATGGCCTATTTATCTGGTTCTGATCATCGTTAGGCCAGGACAAAACATTGTATTATATGTAAAGATTCAATAGCTTGAACATTCTGACAGAATCTGCAAGTATGATTTACATCCCCTTTCTTATAAACCATCAACATTTTGTCGGGAGGATATTTAAACAGAACTTCATAAAACAATCCCTCAGTCTTTGACAAGGCAATTTTGCTAGATATTTAAGTATAACATTATAAGCCCTAGCTTCTATTCCTGGATCCGCAGAAAGCTGATGTTCGTTTTTAGTTTCAACTGTCAGGATCCAGTCCTGTTCCCACAATTTCTTTTTCACACAGTTAGGGTTCCCCAATAAAGTTTCCTTAGTTACACCTAAACTATTTAGAATAATCATGCATTATTCTCTCCAGGCATTTTACAAGAAGGAACTATCACCACTCATTTCAGTGGACACAATCTGGTAGGGGGTCGCAGGAGGAGACATTAAGCATTTCAGAAAAAGACTCAGGGTTTCCAAATAGTTCTTGCATATAATGAAATGAGTCTCAATTCAAATCTTATCATAGAGATTGGTAGACCCTTTGAAAGCTGCAAAATCCTCCCCCAAAACATGCCCTTCAGAGTTGCCCATGTTTTCCATGGACTTAACAAAAAACCTCTGCAGCATAGGTCAATATAGGTGGGACTTTTTCTTTAAAAAAAGTTAGGACTGGAATGATTGAAAATTGCCCGCATTTTTTTTGGATCAACGATCTTTGAGCTGACAAATTCCTCATGTTCATATATAATTCTCTATAGCGTAAACAATCATTTATGCTGCAGTTTATATGAGCACCTAGATATAATATCTCTAAAGGATGTCCGACTAGTAACATAAGATTTGAACTGGGACTGACTTCCATACAAGCGAGAGTTTGTTGGAATGCTTTAACTTTATACAGGAAGTCACAGCTCTCTAATGCAGCCCCTCCATTCAAAATACTACATAAGCCGGACTCAGAGCCCGAATACACAATGCTTGCCAAATGGAATCGGCAATGTTTTGAAATTTTGGACGCAAATGACATTGACATTACTACTTTACTTAAAAATCCTGATAAGGCCAAACGTAAACTATGGAGTGCGGACTGGCATCAAACCTGTACTGACAGATCTAGCTCTCGTCTCTTAAGAGAAGAACCTCCTGAAGCAAGAGAGCTAGACAAACTACAACCGTATCTGACACAATTTCCTGATCAGAACTCAAGATTACTATATCTGCATTTTCGACTTAATCTTTTCATGACAAAAGACCGCACAGGTACTTGGCTACGTAAGGAACCTTTTGACTTAATCTGTCGCTTTTGTAAACATTCGATAGAGACACTAAAACACTTGACGTTGTTCTGCCCAGAATTTCGCTCTTTGCGAACCAAGTTATTCGGACCGCTTTTTGAGGCACGAAGTACCTATACGGCTGAAGATTGGTGGAAAGTTATATTTGAAGGTGCTGACTGAAAAATTATCTTTGGATTAGTTCAATTTTTGAAGGAACTGAAAACCCGTCTAAAAGAGCCGATTCCGACAGGAGGAGGGGACGATTGACAAAGCGTCTAATAACATATGTTTGGTGAAAGAAGTAGAAAGAAGTGTATTTTGTTATCTGTTTTAAAGGTTTTCTTTGCAAACCATATAAAACTAATAAAAAAAAAAATAAAAAAAAAGATATAATATCAAGGAAACCTCAGTGAGCTTCTGGTTTCTGAAGTGCCATTTGAAGGATTTGGCTCTTTAGCCCCTGGTGGATTTCAACACTAAAATATCAGTCAGTTTTGGCACCATTTATCTCTAGACCATTTTTGGTCACGTATCCATTTAGGGCATTCAAACTGTGTTGGAGGCCAAAGAGAGTCTGGTCAATCAAGACCAGATCATCCGCATAGAACATCCACGCTAAATTTTGATCACGATTTCACAGAGGAAATGTTCTAATGCAATGTCTCTCTATAAGTTCTAATAAGAAAAAATTGAAAAGGGTCGGAGCCGGCGGGCAACCTTGTTTCAACCCCTTAAGCACAGCAATTGTTCTACTCAAGAGTCCCTGTGCACTAAGTATTATCTGGATCTTAGTATCAGTGTATAAGGACTTCATTACCAGTAATTAATCAGAGGGGCATCCCCATAACTCCAGCTTTGACCACAAAAGCTCTCTGTTTACACTATTAAATGCCTTTTTTCAGGTCTATAAAGGCCATGAAGATTTTAAATTTGGCCTTTAATATCCTCCCTGTCAAGACATTGCCTCATCACGAGTTTGGCGGTAACCCTTAAATGCGGCGGTAACACTATTACTGGCGCATTTAAGGTTCCGCCAAATCACGGGCTTGGTGGATTTACCCCCAGCTCTGAGCTGGGGGCAAATCCGCTGCGATTTTGCTGATTTTAGGCGCTATTGCCACCGGCGGTAATACCACCATCGGTAATAACACCGAACATTCCCCATTGGGCCCAATGGGGAATGGGGACTAACCGTTCCTCCAAACCCCTTATCCGGTGCTAATAGCACTGGTGGGGTTGGCGGTAGGGCTAATAGCCCCGGCGGTAGTACGGCTGGGGTTAGCACCCAACTCGTGATGAGGCTCATTGAGTAAAAACAGATTTTAAATCTGTTCCGACCCCCTTCACAAAACCTGTTTGTCTGCGGTCAAATCTCTTGTTGTCCTTAATCCATCTTTGAAGATGTGATAAATGCAAGGCAAATTCATAGTGCTGAAGCACCTGTGATTAGAGCCACCTATATGAGGGGTCATTGAGCTGCTATACACTACCCCGGAAGCACAGGGGGGGGGTAAATGGAAATCTACTAGAGACGAGCTTGAGAAGGGTACTAGACAGGGGTGCCCTCTCTCCCCACTTCTATTTGACCTGCTGCTGGAGCCCTAGGCAGCAATTATAAGAACGGGATATACGTGGGCTGAGAGTGGGTGATAAGGAATTTCAAATGAGCCTCTTCGCTGATGATGTCCTCCTATATTTGAGAGACCCTACCCGCTAAGTGCAGAAATTGAGGAGTATGTTAACTTTGTAGGGTTTCGAGTGAACAACCAAAGGTTGGTCATATTCCCAACATAAACACTTGTAGGGATCCACATTTTTAGTGTGGAGGCTGATTACTTATTTTAGTACCAGTTAATGGGTGACTTCAAAGAACTGTTTTCACAGAAGGTTCCTCATAGAGTATGAGGGGTTCTGTCCTTGGGCGTGGGATGTGTAGGGGCTGCTGCCCATTTAGGAGTCAGCAGTTTCATTTAGAAAGAAGAGGGAACTTGGGGCCACTGTCATGATCTCTGCTTCCAAAAGGTCAGGGTTTTCCCAACTCCCTTGGAAGCAGATCCATAACCCAGGTTCCGAGTGCCAACCAGTCCCAATTGAGACCTTTTGGACCCAGTCTTGGCGCCAGTGGCACCAGGCTCATAAATATGCCCAGTCCCAGCGCTGGAAGCGCCGGGCTCATAATGCTTGGGTGGACTTACCTGCAGCAGACCATGCTGCTTACTTGCCTGCCAGTTGAGCCTCTGATCCTCTTCTGTTTGGAACTACTTTTCCTGTTGGGTGGGGCAGGAGCCACTCCCTAGATTCAGAACACTGGAACTCTTCTGGAAAGCAGGAACTCTTTTCTTACCTAGGCGTGGCTGTGGAAGGAGACACCTAAGCACTACAGGAGGCTATTTAAACCACACCCGATGGATGAATCTTGCTTTGCGTTATTCTGCATCCTCTGCAGCAGAACGCTCATCGTGTCTTCTGCATCTGATCCTGGGCCTAAGGAAAAAGGCTTACCATCCTGAATCCAGTCTTCAGCAACACCTATAAAGACAAGAAAGAACAGGTTAGCATTACGGTCTTCAGTGACAGCTCTTCACTTACCTGGTCCATCGGCTGTCACCAACGCCTCGCGCTGCATTCCGGCATCTGAAAGACAAAGGCTTACCTACTCTTCGTGCGCTCCGGAGGTCTTCACACTGCATTCCGGCATCTGAAAGACAAAAGCTTACCAACTCTTCGCACGCTCCGGAGGCCTTCGGCGCTGCATCCCGCATCTGAAAGACAAAACAAGGTGCGTTTAAAGACATTGGGGAACTTTAATACTCACGTGCCATTACTCCTTTCCACATCTAACCCAGTGGGTATTCCGGCACCCTGCAGCCGCTCTGAACTTGTACCTGCAAAATAAAAAGACAGTTAGAGCGCATCGTGAAGCAGGCAACAAGCGCTTACTTACGTGCTTCCAGGCGCTTCTATTCATCACACGGGCTCCATCTTCAACTCACTTCAGCCCGTCATCCGCCATCGCCGGAACCCTGCAAAACAAGAAACATCATTACTAAAGACTTTAAAGACATTAGAATTACTCGAAACTTACCGTTCGTGCAGTAAACGACGGACAGCAGTCCTCTGAAGTCAAGAGGCCTGCTCCCCTTATCCAGTGAAGAAACTGGTTACAGCACCCTGCCCCGAGGCAGATGGAGAGCACGGCGTTCACTTACCTAAGGTGAGAGCGTTAACCTTTGGGGTTCTACAGGAGAAGAGAAAGGGAAGAAGAGAGAGACATTCAGTAACCCAGTTCCTTAATCCCATATTTTCTATCTGCAGACATCTTACCCTTCGAGTCAGACATACAGTGCACAGAGGTCCAGCCCAAAGAGCCAGCCGTGTGTTACACATCACCTTTGAAGATACGGTATACGCCCAGTCAAGACCGGCGCCTCTACGGGAATCAGGTGAGCGTTACAGAACGCAAAGCCTACCACAAAACTCCCGTCCAGGCGCTATGGAAACCTCGGATACCGACCAGCTAGCCCAGTTACTTGGGGAACTAAGGGCAGAAGTGCATGCAGCCCGTCAGGAAACAAACGCTCTAAGAAGGGAACTGATTATTTCCAAGGAGCGAACAGATGATCTCGCTAGACAATTGCTACAGTCACAAGCCGGACAGACCCCGTTACCCGCATCTGGGGGAAATCTTCCTTCTACATCCTCTATGAATCCAGTGCAGATCAACCTACCTGGGAATGTACCTCTGGCTCCGCCCGAATGATTTTCTGGTGACCCAAAGAGGTTTGCAGTATTTATCAATCAGTGCCGGTTGCATTTCTTATGCCGGCCAGCAGCCTTTCCAACTGATCAAGCTAAAGTAGCTTTCGTGCTTTCGTACCTTAGTGGCAATGCGGCAGACTGGTCGATCCCTCTAGTAAATCAAGATGATCCAGTCCTCCATGATTTTCAAGCTTTTCAGCTCAGTATGGAAAAACTGTTCGCAAGACATTCACAGGGGCAGGCCTTGGACAATGAGCTTCTTTCGTTGCGACAAGGTAATCAAGACCTTTTGGCTTATATTGCGTCTTTCAACAGACTGATAGTGGAAACTCAATGGCCTGAGGACAAAAGGATTACGCTGTTTTATAGAGGTCTACGTGGAGAGCTCAAAGATGTGTTAGCCCAAGTAGTGAATCCCCCACAAGATTGTTCGGACTATATAGACTTAGTCGTTCAAATAGATCACAGACTGCAGAACAGGAAGGCCGATCGTTCCAAGTTTGATGCTCGAGTATTTTCCAAACCGCCAACTCCTTCCAAAGGAGTAGACTCCGGGGAACCCATGCAAATAGGGGGTCTGAAAGGTCCTCTAACACAAAAGGAGCGGGAAAGGAGAAAACAGTTGCAATTATGCCTCTATTGCGGAAACTCAGGGCACTTTCTTCGAGACTGTCCGGTGAAACCTGCCAAGAAGGCAGTAGGAGCTGCAGTTACCAAAGTTACAAACTCTGAGCAGGGAAACGACCTCGCCCGACAAGAATAGAGGTCCTCTTGCCGAGCGTGAAAACCAGTTCCGTGACCTCGCATTTCGTGATACCTATGGTCCTCATTAGCCCTGATAATCCGGATCGATTACATGCAATTGAAGCTTACGTCGACAGCGGTGCCATGGGCAATTATGTGGATCATGAAATGGTTTTGAGGATGAATCTAACTCTTTGTCCCAAGGCTTTAAAGGACGTCATTACTACGGTGGATGGTACGGAGATAGCCTCCGGGCCAGTAACGCATACCACTCAAGAGGTGACGCTAGTAAGTCAAGATGGACACCATGAGAAGATCGTGTTCGATGTGATCAAGGCCCCTGAGTTTCAGATTATTCTAGGAATACCTTGGTTAGAGAAACACAATCCTCTGATCGATTGGCGAGCAAGAACGGTCCAGTTTCCAGAATGTGTCCCTACTTGTCACCCTCCACCTGGTGTTGCACTGGCAGCAATTTCTTCAGAGACTCCCCAGTTACCTCCCGAATACCTAGAATACCAAGATGTTTTCCGGAAGGATCAGGCTAACTCTCTACCTCCTCATAGGTCTTATGACTGCCAGATAGACCTGATACCTGGATCTACTCCTCCTTGTAGTAGAATTTATGCCCTCACCGAGCCTGAGAACCTTCACCTTCGACAATACCTGGATCAATACCTGGCAAATGGGTTTATTCGTCCTTCCAAGTCCCCTGCTTCTTCAGCTTTGTTCTTTGTTCCAAAAAAGGAAGGAGACCTTAGAACTTGTATAGATTATCGCTCCCTGAACCAGATCACCGTTAAGAATAGATATCCGTTACCTTTGATCCCTGCACTCCTGGACCAAGTCAGAAAAGCATGCATATATACAAAGCTGGATCTTAGAGGAGCTTACCACTTGGTACGAGTAAAAGAGGGCGATGAATGGAAGACGGCCTTCCGCACCAAGTATGGGCTATTTGAATATCAGGTCATGCCCTTCGGACTTTGCAATGCCCCGGCCGCCTTTCAATATTTTATGAACGATGTCCTCAGAGAGCTCATAGATGTGTGTGTTGTTGTTTACATTGACGACATCCTCGTTTATTCTTCATCGGAATTGGAACATCGGAAACACGTGAAAATGGTCCTCGAAAGATTGCGTCAACACAAACTTTTCGCTAAGTTGGAAAAATGTGTTTTCAACGTGACTGAAGTTGAATTCTTGGGATTCATATTATCACCTGGCGGAGTGCGTATGGATTCAAAGAAGGTCGATGCAGTTCTCAAATGGCCATCACCATCCTCCGTAAAAGGTGTGCAAAGCATGTTAGGCTTCGCTAACTTTTACCGCAGGTTTATCCCCGAATTCTCTCGAATAGTCCAGCCCATCACTGCCTTGTTAAAGAAAAACAAACATTTTGAATGGTCTACCGAGGCGGAACAAGCTTTCCAGGATTTGAAGACTAAATTTATCTCTGCACCAATCTTAAAACACCCTCGCCCCGAACTCCCCTACATTGTGGAAACTGATGCTTCAAGCCTTGCCATGGGGGCAGTTCTATCACAAAAGGACCCGGTAACCAATCAGTTGCATCCCGTGGCATTTTGGTCCCGCAAATTCTCGCCTCCTGAAATCAATTACACGATTACTGACAAGGAACTTCTGGCTATCAAGTCTGCCTTTAAGGCTTGGCGGCATTATCTGCTGGGGGCCCGACACACCGTTACTGTGATTACGGATCACCGAAACCTGCAATATTTGAAAACCGCAAAAGCCCAATCCTCTAGACAACTCTGTTGGGCATTATTCTTTGCCGAGTTTGACTTCATAATTACCTATCGACCTGGTACAAAGAACGGTAAAGCTGATGCCCTTTCTCGGATGGGAGTGGAAGAACACTTGATCAACCCTAAACCTGTACCGATCATTCCCGAACAAAGAATTCTGGGTGTAATCGCCACAGAATCCATAGAGGAAGTTAAGGATAAAGCCAGGCAACTTGTAACTCCAGCAGACATACAGAATTGGCATCTGCAGGGAAAGGACTTTGCAGTAAAGGACAACTTATTGTATTTCCAAGAACGATTATACCTACCCAGCACAGATTTACAGAAAAAAGTAATCTCTTGTTATCACGATTCTTTAATGGAAGGACATCCCGGTATGGCCAAGACCTCAGAAAAGATCAAGCGCTACTTCTGGTGGCCGTCTTGGAAAAAAGATATCAGAGACTTTATAATGTCCTGTGGAGTATGCGCCCAAAACAAGAGTCAAAAGGAAAGACCAGCAGGCCTCTTACGCCCTATTGACATCCCACCTCGCCCTTGGCATACGCTTTCTATGGACTTCATCACCGATCTACCTCCATGCTCCGGATACAATACGATTCTAGTAATCGTGGACTTATTCTCCAAGATGGCGCATTTCATTCCGCTCAAAGGCTTGCCAACAGCAGCAACTCTGGCCCGAGAATTTCTCGAAAACATCGTCCGACTGCACGGTTTTCCTTCGGTTCTAATTTCAGATCGAGGTAGTCAATTTATTTCTCATTTTTGGCGAAGTTGCTGTCGGTCGGCTCAAATTGATGTGAGACTATCGACCAGTCACCACCCTCAGACCGACGGACAAACCGAGAGGACCAATCAAACTCTGGAACAGTATTTACGCTGCATGCTGCAACAAACTGAAAAAACTTGGAAAGACATCCTTTGGATAGCCGAATATGCCTACAATAACTCTGTCCATTCGGGAACTGGGAAAACCCCGTTTTTTCTTTTGTACGGCAGTCACCCTCGAACCTCGGAGTTGGATCCCCTCCAAGATCTTGAAACAACAGCAGTAGACTACCTGCATTCTACAATCACCCAAGCCTTTAAGGAAGCTGTTTCTCACCTTCAAAGGGCTAAAGAACAATACAAGAAAGGAGCAGATCAACATCGGAAGGAAGCCCCTCAATATCAAGTAGGGGATCAAGTCTGGTTATCCACCAAATATCTACCTCTAAAAGGGCCACGCACATTCAACCCAAGATACCTTGGTCCCTATTCCATCACTACCATAGTAAACCCAGTAGCGGTCAAGTTGGACTTGCCCCCGCACATGAAGATACATCCGGTCTTCCACGTCTCTCTATTAAAACCCGTGCAACCTCAAACCCGACTAACTAAATCTCCAAAACCTATCCTAGTTGATGGAGAACTCGAGTTTGAAGTCAAAAGCATTCTGGACTCCAAGATCTCCAAATCTAAACTATTTTACCTAATTGACTGGAAAGGCTACGGCCCCTAAGAGAGATCCTGGGAACCTGCTGAATATGTCCACGCTCCTCACCTAATCAAAAGATTTCACCGAACATTTCCTGACAAGCCAAAACCCCCAGAGAAGCCCAGTTTGGGAGGGGCCTTGAGGGGGGGTACTGTCATGATCTCTGCTTCCAAAAGGTCAGGGTTTTCCCAACTCCCTTGGAAGCAGATCCATAACCCAGGTTCCGAGTGCCAACCAGTCCCAATTGGGACCTTTTGGACCCAGTCCTGGCGCCAGTGGCACCAGGCTCATAAATATGCCCAGTCCCAGCGCTGGAAGCGCCGGGCTCATAATGCTTGGGTGGACTTACCTGCAGCAGACCATGCTCCTTACTTGCCTGCCAGTTGAGCCTCTGATCCTCTTCTGTTTGGAACTACTTTTCCTGTTGGGTGGGGCAGGAGCCACTCCCTAGATTCAGAACACTGGAACTCTTCTGGAAAGCAGGAACTCTTTTCTTACCTAGGCGTGGCTGTGGAAGGAGACACCTAAGCACTACAGGAGGCTATTTAAACCACACCCGATGGATGAATCTTGCTTTGAGTTATTCTGCATCCTCTGCAGCAGAACGCTCATTGTGTCTTCTGCATCTGATCCTGGGCCTAAGGAAAAAGGCTTACCATCCTGAATCCAGTCTTCAGCAACACCTATAAAGACAAGAAAGAACAGGTTAGCATTACGGTCTTCAGTGACAGCTCTTCACTTACCTGGTCCATCGGCTGTCACCAACGCCTCGCGCTGCATTCCGGCATCTGAAAGACAAAGGCTTACCTACTCTTCGTGCGCTCCGGAGGTCTTCACACTGCATTCCGGCATCTGAAAGACAAAAGCTTACCAACTCTTTGCACGCTCCGGAGGCCTTCGGCGCTGCATCCCGCATCTGAAAGACAAAACAAGGTGCGTTTAAAGACATTGGGGAACTTTAATACTCACGTGCCATTACTCCTTTCCACATCTAACCCAGTGGGTATTCCGGCACCCTGCAGCCGCTCCGAACTTGTACCTGCAAAATAAAAAGACAGTTAGAGCGCATCGTGAAGCAGGCAACAAGCGCTTACTTACGTGCTTCCAGGCGCTTCTATTCATCACACGGGCTCCATCTTCAACTCACTTCAGCCCGTCATCCGCCATCGCCGGAACCCTGCAAAACAAGAAACATCATTACTAAAGACTTTAAAGACATTAGAATTACTCGAAACTTACCGTTCGTGCAGTAAACGACGGACAGCAGTCCTCTGAAGTCAAGAGGCCTGCTCCCCTTATCCAGTGAAGAAACTGGTTACAGCACCCTGCCCCGAGGCAGATGGAGAGCACGGCGTTCACTTACCTAAGGTGAGAGCGTTAACCTTTGGGGTTCTACAGGAGAAGAGAAAGGGAAGAAGAGAGAGACATTCAGTAACCCAGTTCCTTAATCCCATATTTTCTATCTGCAGACATCTTACCCTTCGAGTCAGACATACAGTGCACAGAGGTCCAGCCCAAAGAGCCAGCCGTGTGTTACACATCACCTTTGAAGATACGGTATACGCCCAGTCAAGACCGGCGCCTCTACGGGAATCAGGTGAGCGTTACAGAACGCAAAGCCTACCACAAAACTCCCGTCCAGGCGCTATGGAAACCTCGGATACCGACCAGCTAGCCCAGTTACTTGGGGAACTAAGGGCAGAAGTGCATGCAGCCCGTCAGGAAACAAACGCTCTAAGAAGGGAACTGATTATTTCCAAGGAGCGAACAGATGATCTCGCTAGACAATTGCTACAGTCACAAGCCGGACAGACCCCGTTACCCGCATCTGGGGGAAATCTTCCTTCTACATCCTCTATGAATCCAGTGCAGATCAACCTACCTGGGAATGTACCTCTGGCTCCGCCCGAATGATTTTCTGGTGACCCAAAGAGGTTTGCAGTATTTATCAATCAGTGCCGGTTGCATTTCTTATGCCGGCCAGCAGCCTTTCCAACTGATCAAGCTAAAGTAGCTTTCGTGCTTTCGTACCTTAGTGGCAATGCGGCAGACTGGTCGATCCCTCTAGTAAATCAAGATGATCCGGTCCTCCATGATTTTCAAGCTTTTCAGCTCAGTATGGAAAAACTGTTCGCAAGACATTCACAGGGGCAGGCCTTGGACAATGAGCTTCTTTCGTTGCGACAAGGTAATCAAGACCTTTTGGCTTATATTGCGTCTTTCAACAGACTGATAGTGGAAACTCAATGGCCTGAGGACAAAAGGATTACGCTGTTTTATAGAGGTCTACGTGGAGAGCTCAAAGATGTGTTAGCCCAAGTAGTGAATCCCCCACAAGATTGTTCGGACTATATAGACTTAGTCGTTCAAATAGATCACAGACTGCAGAACAGGAAGGCCGATCGTTCCAAGTTTGATGCTCGAGTATTTTCCAAACCGCCAACTCCTTCCAAAGGAGTAGACTCCGGGGAACCCATGCAAATAGGGGGTCTGAAAGGTCCTCTAACACAAAAGGAGCGGGAAAGGAGAAAACAGTTGCAATTATGCCTCTATTGCGGAAACTCAGGGCACTTTCTTCGAGACTGTCCGGTGAAACCTGCCAAGAAGGCAGTAGGAGCTGCAGTTACCAAAGTTACAAACTCTGAGCAGGGAAACGACCTCGCCCGACAAGAATAGAGGTCCTCTTGCCGAGCGTGAAAACCAGTTCCGTGACCTCGCATTTCGTGATACCTATGGTCCTCATTAGCCCTGATAATCCGGATCGATTACATGCAATTGAAGCTTACGTCGACAGCGGTGCCATGGGCAATTATGTGGATCATGAAATGGTTTTGAGGATGAATCTAACTCTTTGTCCCAAGGCTTTAAAGGACGTCATTACTACGGTGGATGGTACGGAGATAGCCTCCGGGCCAGTAACGCATACCACTCAAGAGGTGACGCTAGTAAGTCAAGATGGACACCATGAGAAGATCGTGTTCGATGTGATCAAGGCCCCTGAGTTTCAGATTATTCTAGGAATACCTTGGTTAGAGAAACACAATCCTCTGATCGATTGGCGAGCAAGAACGGTCCAGTTTCCAGAATGTGTCCCTACTTGTCACCCTCCACCTGGTGTTGCACTGGCAGCAATTTCTTCAGAGACTCCCCAGTTACCTCCCGAATACCTAGAATACCAAGATGTTTTCCGGAAGGATCAGGCTAACTCTCTACCTCCTCATAGGTCTTATGACTGCCAGATAGACCTGATACCTGGATCTACTCCTCCTTGTAGTAGAATTTATGCCCTCACCGAGCCTGAGAACCTTCACCTTCGACAATACCTGGATCAATACCTGGCAAATGGGTTTATTCGTCCTTCCAAGTCCCCTGCTTCTTCAGCTTTGTTCTTTGTTCCAAAAAAGGAAGGAGACCTTAGAACTTGTATAGATTATCGCTCCCTGAACCAGATCACCGTTAAGAATAGATATCCGTTACCTTTGATCCCTGCACTCCTGGACCAAGTCAGAAAAGCATGCATATATACAAAGCTGGATCTTAGAGGAGCTTACCACTTGTTACGAGTAAAAGAGGGCGATGAATGGAAGACGGCCTTCCGCACCAAGTATGGGCTATTTGAATATCAGGTCATGCCCTTCGGACTTTGCAATGCCCCGGCCGCCTTTCAATATTTTATGAACGATGTCCTCAGAGAGCTCATAGATGTGTGTGTTGTTGTTTACATTGACGACATCCTCGTTTATTCTTCATCGGAATTGGAACATCGGAAACACGTGAAAATGGTCCTCGAAAGATTGCGTCAACACAAACTTTTCGCTAAGTTGGAAAAATGTGTTTTCAACGTGACTGAAGTTGAATTCTTGGGATTCATATTATCACCTGGCGGAGTGCGTATGGATTCAAAGAAGGTCGATGCAGTTCTCAAATGGCCATCACCATCCTCCGTAAAAGGTGTGCAAAGCATGTTAGGCTTCGCTAACTTTTACCGCAGGTTTATCCCCGAATTCTCTCGAATAGTCCAGCCCATCACTGCCTTGTTAAAGAAAAACAAACATTTTGAATGGTCTACCGAGGCGGAACAAGCTTTCCAGGATTTGAAGACTAAATTTATCTCTGCACCAATCTTAAAACACCCTCGCCCCGAACTCCCCTACATTGTGGAAACTGATGCTTCAAGCCTTGCCATGGGGGCAGTTCTATCACAAAAGGACCCGGTAACCAATCAGTTGCATCCCGTGGCATTTTGGTCCCGCAAATTCTCGCCTCCTGAAATCAATTACACGATTACTGACAAGGAACTTCTGGCTATCAAGTCTGCCTTTAAGGCTTGGCGGCATTATCTGCTGGGGGCCCGACACACCGTTACTGTGATTACGGATCACCGAAACCTGCAATATTTGAAAACCGCAAAAGCCCAATCCTCTAGACAACTCTGTTGGGCATTATTCTTTGCCGAGTTTGACTTCATAATTACCTATCGACCTGGTACAAAGAACGGTAAAGCTGATGCCCTTTCTCGGATGGGAGTGGAAGAACACTTGATCAACCCTAAACCTGTACCAATCATTCCCGAACAAAGAATTCTGGGTGTAATCGCCACAGAATCCATAGAGGAAGTTAAGGATAAAGCCAGGCAACTTGTAACTCCAGCAGACATACAGAATTGGCATCTGCAGGGAAAGGACTTTGCAGTAAAGGACAACTTATTGTATTTCCAAGAACGATTATACCTACCCAGCACAGATTTACAGAAAAAAGTAATCTCTTGTTATCACGATTCTTTAATGGAAGGACATCCCGGTATGGCCAAGACCTCAGAAAAGATCAAGCGCTACTTCTGGTGGCCGTCTTGGAAAAAAGATATCAGAGACTTTATAATGTCCTGTGGAGTATGCGCCCAAAACAAGAGTCAAAAGGAAAGACCAGCAGGCCTCTTACGCCCTATTGACATCCCACCTCGCCCTTGGCATACGCTTTCTATGGACTTCATCACCGATCTACCTCCATGCTCCGGATACAATACGATTCTAGTAATCGTGGACTTATTCTCCAAGATGGCGCATTTCATTCCGCTCAAAGGCTTGCCAACAGCAGCAACTCTGGCCCGAGAATTTCTCGAAAACATCGTCCGACTGCACGGTTTTCCTTCGGTTCTAATTTCAGATCGAGGTAGTCAATTTATTTCTCATTTTTGGCGAAGTTGCTGTCGGTCGGCTCAAATTGATGTGAGACTATCGACCAGTCACCACCCTCAGACCGACGGACAAACCGAGAGGACCAATCAAACTCTGGAACAGTATTTACGCTGCATGCTGCAACAAACTGAAAAAACTTGGAAAGACATCCTTTGGATAGCCGAATATGCCTACAATAACTCTGTCCATTCGGGAACTGGGAAAACCCCGTTTTTTCTTTTGTACGGCAGTCACCCTCGAACCTCGGAGTTGGATCCCCTCCAAGATCTTGAAACAACAGCAGTAGACTACCTGCATTCTACAATCACCCAAGCCTTTAAGGAAGCTGTTTCTCACCTTCAAAGGGCTAAAGAACAATACAAGAAAGGAGCAGATCAACATCGGAAGGAAGCCCCTCAATATCAAGTAGGGGATCAAGTCTGGTTATCCACCAAATATCTACCTCTAAAAGGGCCACGCACATTCAACCCAAGATACCTTGGTCCCTATTCCATCACTACCATAGTAAACCCAGTAGCGGTCAAGTTGGACTTGCCCCCGCACATGAAGATACATCCGGTCTTTCACGTCTCTCTATTAAAACCCGTGCAACCTCAAACCCGACTAACTAAATCTCCAAAACCTATCCTAGTTGATGGAGAACTCGAGTTTGAAGTCAAAAGCATTCTGGACTCCAAGATCTCCAAATCTAAACTATTTTACCTAATTGACTGGAAAGGCTACGGCCCCTAAGAGAGATCCTGGGAACCTGCTGAATATGTCCACGCTCCTCACCTAATCAAAAGATTTCACCGAACATTTCCTGACAAGCCAAAACCCCCAGAGAAGCCCAGTTTGGGAGGGGCCTTGAGGGGGGGTACTGTCATGATCTCTGCTTCCAAAAGGTCAGGGTTTTCCCAACTCCCTTGGAAGCAGATCCATAACCCAGGTTCCGAGTGCCAACCAGTCCCAATTGGGACCTTTTGGACCCAGTCCTGGCGCCAGTGGCACCAGGCTCATAAATATGCCCAGTCCCAGCGCTGGAAGCGCCGGGCTCATAATGCTTGGGTGGACTTACCTGCAGCAGACCATGCTCCTTACTTGCCTGACAGTTGAGCCTCTGATCCTCTTCTGTTTGGAACTACTTTTCCTGTTGGGTGGGGCAGGAGCCACTCCCTAGATTCAGAACACTGGAACTCTTCTGGAAAGCAGGAACTCTTTTCTTACCTAGGCGTGGCTGTGGAAGGAGACACCTAAGCACTACAGGAGGCTATTTAAACCACACCCGATGGATGAATCTTGCTTTGAGTTATTCTGCATCCTCTGCAGCAGAACGCTCATTGTGTCTTCTGCATCTGATCCTGGGCCTAAGGAAAAAGGCTTACCATCCTGAATCCAGTCTTCAGCAACACCTATAAAGACAAGAAAGAACAGGTTAGCATTACGGTCTTCAGTGACAGCTCTTCACTTACCTGGTCCATCGGCTGTCACCAACGCCTCGCGCTGCATTCCGGCATCTGAAAGACAAAGGCTTACCTACTCTTCGTGCGCTCCGGAGGTCTTCACACTGCATTCCGGCATCTGAAAGACAAAAGCTTACCAACTCTTTGCACGCTCCGGAGGCCTTCGGCGCTGCATCCCGCATCTGAAAGACAAAACAAGGTGCGTTTAAAGACATTGGGGAACTTTAATACTCACATGCCATTACTCCTTTCCACATCTAACCCAGTGGGTATTCCGGCACCCTGCAGCCGCTCCGAACTTGTACCTGCAAAATAAAAAGACAGTTAGAGCGCATCGTGAAGCAGGCAACAAGCGCTTACTTACGTGCTTCCAGGCGCTTCTATTCATCACACGGGCTCCATCTTCAACTCACTTCAGCCCGTCATCCGCCATCGCCGGAACCCTGCAAAACAAGAAACATCATTACTAAAGACTTTAAAGACATTAGAATTACTCGAAACTTACCGTTCGTGCAGTAAACGACGGACAGCAGTCCTCTGAAGTCAAGAGGCCTGCTCCCCTTATCCAGTGAAGAAACTGGTTACAGCACCCTGCCCCGAGGCAGATGGAGAGCACGGCGTTCACTTACCTAAGGTGAGAGCGTTAACCTTTGGGGTTCTACAGGAGAAGAGAAAGGGAAGAAGAGAGAGACATTCAATAACCCAGTTCCTTAATCCCATATTTTCTATCTGCAGACATCTTACCCTTCGAGTCAGACATACAGTGCACAGAGGTCCAGCCCAAAGAGCCAGCCGTGTGTTACACATCACCTTTGAAGATACGGTATACGCCCAGTCAAGACCGGCGCCTCTACGGGAATCAGGTGAGCGTTACAGCCACATCTCGAAGAGGAACTGTTTCAGATTTTATTGACCTTCATACGAAGTGGGTGGGCCCCGAGTTGTTGATTCACTCGGTGATCATTCAAAAAAACAAACAAAATGTTTGTGGAGAATTAAAAGCAAGGAACTTCATCCATACTATACTGTTGTATGGTCTAGTTCACAGGGTATCTCTGGTGAGTTTCTGGGATATCCTTGATTAAAATTTGGTCGACCGGTTTCGATGATTGCTTCTTATCATCTTCTTCAGGACCGTAATTTTAGCTTGTCCCTATCAGATCAAGGGTTGGGGAGGGGCACAGAAGCCAGTATCCCATCTGCCTCTGGGACCAATCTTGCGGATGCAAAGAAGTTGACTGGTTGTTCAAAGGTGCAGTTTTTGCAGGGTGTCTCGTAGATCCGTGTAGATTCAGCGGCTGCTTGTATCTGGCCGTGATGTGCCGTGGTTCGTGCTTTGTTTTACTCGGGGCCCACACACTTCGTATGAAGGTCAATAAAATCTGAAACAGTTCCTCTTCAAGATTGTGGGGCCGCTACATTTCTAGACATGGTTCGAGGCAGGCATAGAGAGGGTGAGCCACCTATGAAAGGATGAGAACCATTCAGAAGCTGAAGGAAGTGGGAGAAATCTCCCCATTTGTGTTCTTGCAAAGAAGGGGGGCATTGTTGGACCCAAAGTGGGAGAAAGAGATCCATAGATCTCTTACCCTGGTTGAGAAGATACTGGATACCCGGTCCTCGTTAAAGGGGCTGATCTCCCAGCTATACAGAGCTCTGGTAAGCAACATTACAGAGGCAGCAGGGCAGACTGAAAAGCAGATGGGTGAAAGATCTTGGGTTTCGTGATAATAGATGACACATGGACCACACACTGTAGAAACGCTTTCACAAATCGATAGTGTGACAATATAACATGCACACAATACAATTACTGCAGTACGACCCTTAGAGGCTTTCAAGGATGAACCCAGGAACTATGGGGAAACAGGCTCTTATAAGCACATGTGGTGGTCCTGTGATAAGACCAGGGCATATTGGAAGGGAGGCTAGATTAGGAGTGTAGAGAAAGTTCCAAGGGTACTTCGACACAATGTCGATGCATTTTGGAGTCCTGATGAGGAAGGAGGAGAGGGTCAGAGTGCCGCACGTTGTCCACTTTCTACATCTGGCGGCAAGAGCGTGCCTAGCCTAGCCACCTATTGGAAGAGGGATAGACTGCCAACTGAACAGGAATGGGCAATGGGAGAGAGGGATAGACTGCCAACTGAACAGGAATGGGCAATGGGAGAGAGGGGTATCATGGACCTGGAATTACTCACAGCAAAGCTGCACAAAACTGACATTGAGATAGAAAGTGAGTGGCTCAGATTCAGCGAAAACTATGGCAACAAGGAAGCAAGAATGTGGGGATCTATTATGGGATTGGACTGGGGTATCCAGTGATGGATGATGTATGAGAGGTTCATGAAAAGAATGCAAATGGGAAGAGGCAGGGTGAATGGGAGGTGGGGGCGTTACCGAAGTAGCAATGTTTGAACTTCAAGTGTAATGGAGACTGTCAGTACTGGATACAAATTTTCAATAAAAATATATTTTGAAATAAAATATGTTTTATATTTCTCTGAGACCAACCTCGGGGTAGAGGTTTTTGTGAAAAGGCCAATGCCCGCATCTCATTACCTCACATCAGGCAGTTCAGTTCTGGCACCTCTCTTTAGACTTTTACATTTAATCGGCCTTCATGGTTTCTGATACACTTCTTCTGCTCCTCTCTTGTTACTCCTATGCAGCCGTAAGTGGTCACTGGGTTTCTTCCAGCAGCCGTTGGTAGATATGGATCTTTGGCCCAGTCTGGCTCAGGTGCTGCCAGGGGTGGAACCTGCCCCATCTGTCTCAGGAATTAAACAGGATGTTGCCATTTTCCCTTCTCTTCTCATCCCCTCCCAAACCTTCATCTTCCTCTTCCCATTTTTTCTCACATCCCACCTGTCACAGATGGCCTCATGAACACCCCAACTTTTGAAGATAGTTCGAAAATAATTATTTATTGTTTGAGTAGGGTCTCACTAAGGGCCGTCCCTCTCTCTCTCTCGTCTTCCTCTTGTCTCCCCTCATTCTAGCTCAGACTGCCCTAAATCCCAAGGTGGCTGCTAGAGATTAGTATCTCCTACTGTGTAATCTGCCTGTATAGTGATGAGGACCTAAATTCAACCAACGCATGTCTCTTAATCCGTCTGGGATCTTCTAAGTGCATCCAAATTGGGGTCCCATAAAACAAATATCTTAAGAAGTGGTGCCTTCCAGTCACCCAGGTGTCACTCTTTCTGTACTTCTCACCCTCACATTCTTTCCTGCCTTTCCCTTCCTCATACTCTCCTCTCTTCTTTTCCTCCCACTGTCTTCTTAGTCTCCCTCTCGCTTCCTCTCGCTCTCTCTGACCCCCTGATGTTCTTCACCTACTTCGACTCTCCCTCTACTAATCTTTACGCCCTTGCTACTGCCCCCCCTTGATCCCTACTGCCCTCCACTATTCTCCACTCTCCTCCTCTCCAGCACGCCCCTTTCTATTGCTCCCCTTTTGCCTTTACTACTTCTGTCCCCTAGTCTCTACTACTCTCCTATCTCCTCCTCCTACTCTACTATACTCTTGTCCCATGACTCCCCACTACACTCTCCTCCTACTTCTCACCTTTACGCTCTCCTAGCACTACATCCATCCTTCGATTACCCTCTTTTCACTCTCACTTAATCCTTCTGCTCTTACACGTAACCTCAGTCACTCTCTGTGTTCTCTATACATGCACTCTCCCATCAATTACAACTTTCTCTCAGCACCAATACCCCACCTTGCACATGCTCTTTTTAATCCTCATCCATGCTCTGCTGCACCGTTGTTCCTCTGCATGGTCTCTTGCTCTGTCTTCTCCTCCAACACTCTTCTGTTAACTGTGTCCCCGTTTATTCTCCTCCTCCCCTCCCTTCTATTGGTTCCGGGGTCCACATGGTTTCCCAGGCCAATCTCTGTCTTGATTTTCCCCATGGTCAGGTCATATGGGTGCAAGGCTTTAAAGCACCTTTTAAGACCCGCTCAAAATTGGGCCTGTCAGAATTTTGAAATGGTAGTCCGCGAAAAACAGTCATTTCGGCGTTCTCGTTAGGTGGTCTTAAGCATTCGGTTTGCGGGTGTTAGGAAGAATCATATGCAGTACCCTTTGGGAACACCACACACAATTAAGACTACAAGTGTGAGTACAAATTCACCTTTGGTACAAGCCTGTACTACACAGAAAAGTGGTAGCGATGGCTGAGCAGCCAGACTTATCTCAAGAGTAAAGTGAGCAGTACAAGAGGTTACACAAAGGACAACAATTACTATGGTTCAAACAAACACTGATTCAAGGTTTCTGAGTAAAGGAATAAACATTTACTCACACCATCACTTATAAAACAGTTCACTATTTTAAAGCAGCAGAAAATCACAGTCTTAATATACTACAATAACACCCAATCAATTCTGGACAAATTAAGCTCAAAATGAAGTGTGAGCAAAATGGCACTCCAACAATTTTAAAGGGAGAAAAGACAAGTTTATTCAAAATCAACACCAACAACTTATAGGCAGGGCAATCTAGAAAAGGCTACTACATCTAAGATTCAAGTCAATAGGTCTTGGCCAATGTTAATGGTTCGGAGTCTTTGCAGAGGATCACACATTTCAAAGAGGTTTGCGGTTAAGTCTTTACCAAAGACAAAGTTCAAAACGAAGTTGGTCAGAGGAAAAGTTATTTAAAGGAGAAGAGAAGGACAAGCCTTCGGAGAGGTGAAAGATTTCAAGCACTTTCACCGTGGTCGGACGGAAAGAACGACTGAATTTGCACAGTACCTTAAAAGAAGAAGAATGCTGTAGCTAAGGCAGTTGTTCCTGGCAGTTCCTGCAGGCTCGGGTTCCTGAAGCTTCAATCGTGATGACAAGAAGGAGGATCGCTGGAGGGTCTTGCACTGCCCAGGGAAGAAGCCAGCAGCGGAGCTAAACGACGAATAAAAGGTGCGCTCCTTAAAACCCAAACTGGTTCTCGTCCCACTGGCTATTCGATCTACTGCAGCGATATACAGCAAATTCGACCAGGATGAGGACCAGTGTCTGGTGTTTGGTGAGCTGGTTGTTCCCACCAAGCTCAAGGGAAGAAGATTCCTTGCAGATCTCCTCTGTCATAGAAAGTTTCAGGCGATTCGGACCTGCAGCAGGGCTTCACCGGGTGTCCAGTAGTTGCAGCAGTCGTCTTCCTTCAGCTTCTCGTCGGTTCTCTCGTTCCAGTGGAGACTCTGCCTTCCAGTCCCAGAGACTGGATTTTTATGCACCAAATCCCCCATTCACACAGCCTGGCTGTTAATCACACAGCAGGGTGGCTGTCCTGGCTCGGCAGCCACCTAGCCAATTAAACAAGAGTGTGACTTGGGTCTCCAAGGAGTCCCTGTGCAGGGTGTCCCAAACCACTCCCTCACATCCTGCCCACTCAGACACTCAGGCGCCTAAGGAGGGCTTCTGTGCAGAAGCCCGCCAAAGGACGGCAAACAAAGGAACCAAACCTGGTTTGGTGCGCAGAGTAAAACACTAGAAAGACAGTTACAAAAAGATATGGCAAAAGAACTTGACCGGAACCAAGTCAAAATAAACGTGGATTACCGGGTTGAGTTTGAGGCTGCCATCATAGCCTCTAATGGTACCAACGCTATTTTCATAGTCTGCAGTAGAATAAAAATGGTAGATACCACTGCCACCAGCCAAATCTTAGAGAAAGGGGAACAAAACAATTGTCCATGGGAATCAGACAAAAGGGGATAACCATTAACCCCTCCAGTACTCTATTGCAAGACAGGGTGTAATGAGTCTGTACATTAAAAAAGACTAGTAAAGTCAATGGCAATTTATATGTTCTGGGAGACAGTAGTTAGTCCCAGAAAATGGAGTTTAAAGTGGGAAGTCTGAAAAGACAACCCTGTGTCACTGCACTAAAGTTGCTGGGTGACACACAGTAAAAAGATGATGCCTATGGAGTGGGTGTGTCAAGTGACTTCAATTCAGCAATCCCACTGTCAGACGAGTCAGTGCCTCGTCTGGGACGCCCAAGGGAAGCCTTTATTTATATATTTTTATGACAAGTTATACTCTGGATGATAAACCCTTATATAACGCCCCTCTCTTTGAATCCCCCTGACCTCACTGAGCCAAGAAGTAGGTTTGTTTTGCAAGTTAAAAGATTTATAGGAAAAATTAAACAATATATATATATATCACACTTGTATAATAAATTAATATTTGATATCACACTTAAGAATATGACAGTGATCAACAATGGATAATATTATAATTATACGCTTATTTAATTACTTAGGAGTTGGTATAGGAAGGAAAAGGTAACTGAGAATGCTTTTATGGTTTCAAGGAAAAACAATGATGGAAAGAATGCAGTACAGAAATAAACTGATAGGGTTTCAACAAAAGACAATGTAATCACTTTTCCCCTTTTGGCAATTCACCCCCCCCCCCATGCAATATAAAAAGATGGAAAGGAGAGCACACAGTTGTCAGGAATACAATCAAATGTAGTTCAGTTCCCCCCTAGCAAGCAAAATACTTTAAATGTGGTTTGCAAAGAAGTGAAAATATGCTAAAAATGATTTTAATTCCCATAGGAGATTCAGGTAGGTGATAGCTACTTAAGATTAGTCACACTGACAATGCTCAATGAGGATTAGCAGGTTGAAAACAAATTTTAGCAGTTCAAGCAAAAGCAGATATTTTGACAGGAGCTAATTTTTCAATTCGCAGCAATTTTTCTAAATGCGTCGAGCGCGATTTCGGAATAAGGAAAGTTGGTTTTAGGCTTGTTTGAAAGCTGGAAATCTTAGCTTTAAAATGAAATCTCTTTCCTAGCACCTACGATTCAAAAGATACGGACAATTTTGTGGAGATAGTTTCTCAAAATGAAAGTAAACTTCAGAATGACAAAATGACACTTTTACAGCTTTGAAATGACAGAATGAACACACGATTCCTATGATGCCGTTCTGGACAGGTTCAAATGTTTTGAATCAGATTATTTTAAACTAAGAGATTTGTTCTGGCACAGTTCTAGCTGAAGTACTCGCACTATAAATTTGAAATAGGCCGTCAAGATCTGGTCAGGTTGGCTGCGGTTCTCTCGCCACGGATGGTCTTTAGTACCGGCTCTGCTCACAGCGATCTGTTCTGGGGCTGCTGGTTCTGCTGGTCTGGATCAAGTGGATTCTGGAAACAGCACTGCTTTCTGGGTACTGGCACAGGGTTCTAGGCCAGAATCAAACAGCTCAGCCTGGCTGCTTGAATAATTGGCAAAGGATTTTGAGGCCTACTGAAAAAGGATTCAGCTGGTGGTTCAGGCCTCAATGCTACAAGTTCTGAAGTCTGGATTCTAAGTTCTGGAGATGGTGCTTCTGGATATTGTCTGGTCCGGCAAAATGCCTCGCAAGAAAATGGAAAGTGAGTGTCTTGCCTGTCTAAAGCAGTCTCTTTTTATGCGTTTTGAAAATGGGTGTGTGCGTGGGCATAACTAAGCCTGCCCCTCACAACTTATCATTGGCCAAGCTCTCCTCTCTCCCTTGATTGGGGGAAGGAATGGAGCGTAATCAGGCATCCATTTTATGGCATACAGAAAGGACACTCCCCTTGTCAATTTGCACACAAATCTATTTTTGATCCAAATACATATTTATCTAGGTACCATTTTTCTAATATTATATGTCCAGTTAACATATTTTCTGTAGCACCAAACCATCCGATCCCTGTCTTTGTAAGATGTCGTGTCCACTTATGACAGAATTCTGCCCTTTTCATCAAGAACACAACCTCTGAACTTTTCCAGAATTTACACAAACATGCACAAGGAATATGGGCATCAGATGATAAAGTGTCAGATTTTTAACATAAAGACATTCGGAGTAATACCTTATTTCCCGCTACTACCCCCAGAACATACCACAGAGTCCTAACACCTCTTAAAATGTGCACAGAAAAATCACAAGAATAATGATATTAATTATATAATTTTGACAAGTCTGTACTATGAAATATCCATCTTTTTAAAATTATGCTCTGGCCCAGAGGGGTGTGGTTTCCCAAAGCACATGGTGGAATTTCTGGTTTGTCCACTTCCTCCAACTCAAGTTGCTCACAGAGGCACTGCTCCTCCCAGTTTCTTCCAAGAGGAAGCCATTTACAACCCCCCCTAATTTAACATTTGCCTGAGCCAAGGAAGGCTCATTGTTCTGTTCCCTGCTCCCAGGTGCTCCTCCCCTGATTCAATCAGAGAGGTGTAATCTCCTTTTGGTGGGAACAGCGAAGGCAGCCAGGCCTGCGAATGCAGTGGCTGAGCAAGTCTCAACTCCTTTCGAGGGTAGTTGCTGGGCAGAATTCAATCTCTTCAAGCAAGGCTTCAGCCAAATGTCACTTTTGTTCCCAGTTTTTCTTCATTCAAATCAAACTTACAATTTCTACAAATGCAGCTAGAACGCTGATTCTAAGTTCAAAACTATGACATTTAAACAGTTGCAACCTATGTGACACTCAAAGTAGGCCACTCATTTATTTTAAACATTTCGATTTTAGTGGCTTTAAGTCCAATTTCACTTCAGCTGCTGACATCCACAGCTCAGCCAGTTTTGTTATAAACATTGTTTTGGGCTCTTCATCTTTCCAGATTTTGTATGCACACAAGACTACATTCTGCCAAATGTTTGCTGGTGTTCAGTGAGATTTTTGAATATCTTGCAATGTTTAAAATAGGCATTTTTAGCTTGCATTTCAGAGAAACAAAGGTGATTTCAAAGCGCTTTTGAGCCAACAGGCACTGCTGTTTTTCCTTTGGCACCACGTTTCACTCATGGCGCTTCTGGCCCATCACGCTCGCACTGGTGGGTGGTAGGTCAGGCGACCATTTTGGTGTGTGCAAAACTGCGCGGTTTTCCTGGATTCTGGCGCGAATATTGGCTTTTCGACCATCTTGGATTTTCTGAGCTCACAGCACCAAATGTGGCAGCATAATAACTTGAACGTGGGTCAAGACACCCAACAAGCCCCCCCGCCCGACTGCACTTTGATTTTGAGTTGAGGGGGAGTTGGGTGCAAAGGATGTTTTGATCCACGCGTTGGTATGTCCGCATCATCTTCTTCGGATTCCGCAGATGGCACAGTTCATCATCGTTCCTCCTTCAGGGTTGATCGATCGGTTCTCCTCGCCAGTCCTGATGGGAGTAATGGGCGGTACCCCGGGCCCCTCGGATCTCTGCCCCCGATCCCCGGGTCAGTCTCCAGGTTTTCTTTCTCCTAGGATGACAAAGCAAAGCGGCAATACCTATTCGTAGACATTTCTCCCCCATCACTGATATAGTGGGGTGGCATATACATTTTATAAATCAATAGACATTTACATTCTTATTTAAAAAAACAAGATATAATCAAGAATTATTCAAGAATCATAATATTTTAGAGACTAGATGTGGGATATTTTAGGGTTGGACAAAAATATGCAGAAGACCAGGTAACAAACCTGGCCACACAGCCGCTCTCTGTATAAGCCCTACCAAGGGCAGTGCAATTTGCAAAATTAGAATCAACTAGTAAATGTTCACTGTATTTACAGAATGTAACTCATCCAAATAAATCTCTTAGTCGGATCCAAAAGTAATATGCGTTTATCAAAAAGAAAATTCCAAGTTGGTCACTAATAAAATCTTAGTGAGGCCGCGGCTAACTCATCCCATAATTGTTATAAACATAAAGTGCCAATGCATTTCGGAGCATACAGCTCCTTCATCAGGGCAGGTCTAATTTACACAAACTCAAGGGATCGAGGTAGCCCGTGGAAAAAATGTGCGGGGAGTTGACAACAACTTCACGCAAGATCAAAGGTCTGGAAACCAGACCAAATCAATTCTTCAATCTGTACTCGTAAAGCTACGAGTGTACTGAGGCTGGGATTGCAGTCAAGCAGGGGACGCCATTCCGCATAGCCAGGGATTATTTTAGGGTTGGAACTGAATTACTCTGGAACGGCCCCCTCTGGTATTGCAGATGACTCCTCCAGTTGCTGCAGAGTGTGCCTGGGGTGGCAACACTTTAACTGAT
Organism: Ambystoma mexicanum; assembly: GCF_040938575.1. Lineage (NCBI taxonomy): Eukaryota > Metazoa > Chordata > Amphibia > Caudata > Ambystomatidae > Ambystoma > Ambystoma mexicanum. Next base: position 586,473,415 of record NC_090921.1, read on the forward strand.
TTATATGGACCCACTTGTCTTCCCCTTCTGCCAAACTACCTTTGGGGATGTGGATCTTGTAGGCAACTGAGGAGAGCTTGTCTATAATTTCAAAAGGTCCCTTCCATGTAGGCAAACATTTTCGCTGTTTGGCCTGGTTCCTTTGGAAATTGTATAGATAAATCCGGTCTCCTACATTGTATTCTTTCCTGGTGGTTTTCAAATTGTAATGGGTCTTCATGCTATCAGCTGATCTTTCTAGATTCCGCTGAGCATAGGCAAAAGCATGTTGAAGGTGTTTCCTTAAATTCTCCACATACTCATGAGTTGCGGAGGCATTTATCAATGTCTGCTCTTGGGTCCTGTAGAGCAAATGCTGGGGAAGCACCATCTTGTGTCCAGTCATCAGCTCAAACGGTGACATTTTAGTTGCAGATGAAGGGGTAGATCGGATGGCCATTAGGACCAGAGGTAATCGGATATCCCAACTTGGCCCAGAATCTGCCACAAACTTTTTTAAGATGCTCACAATGGTTCAGTTGTATCTCTCCACTGCTCCAGAAGAGGCCGGTCGGTAAGCAATGTGTAGCTTCCTTTTAACCCCCAGTATCTCCCACATCTTAGTCATTACTTCGCTGGTGAAGTGGCTACCTCTGTCTGACTCAATCCTTTGGGGTAGACCAAAACATGAAAATAAGTGGTTGATCATCAGGGCAGCTGCTGTTTCTGCCTTGCAGTTTGGGGCCGGGAGACATTCCACCCATTTGGTAAATAAGCATGTCACCGTCAACATGTACTTGTTCCCCCTAGAGGAGCGAATCACGGGGCCTATGAAGTCGATTTGCAAATCTGACCATGGCAGTGTCATCCCCCTCTTTTGGAGAGGCACACAGTGTGAGGAATGTTGGCTGAAATTGTGCACACACAAGACACCCCTTCAAGTATTGGTCGAGGTCCTGCCCCATGTGTGGCCAGTGAGCAACCTCTCTTAAGATCTCAAGTGTTGTATGAAACCCCCTAAGACCAGCGGTGGCCGCATCATGGGCATGACTTAACATCAGGCTTCGGCATGAGGTAGGGACCACCCACTGATCATGGCCAGCTTGGGATTTCCTTACCAACAAACCGTCTTGGATTCAGAACATTTTTGGACATTTCATCAACACTCCAAGGTCCTCTTTCCCAATGTAATCGGTATCCATCAGGGGAAAGTTCTCAGGGTCCTCAATGTGTTGGTAAAACTTACCAATTGTTGGATCCCCCTTCTGAGCCGTGATCAAATCAGCATATGGGGTCTCCTTACTCCATTGTGCAGTTGAAAGATCGTTGTGAGCATTTGTCTGGAACCTAGTGATAGCAGTGACCTGGATTTCCCCCAACAGGGACTCAATCTCTATTAGATTCCCTTGGATGGCCCCGGTTTTGGCCAGCTGATCAGCTAAGTCATCTCCAGTTTTGTCTAGTCCCTCTTCTTTGGAATGACCCTTGAGCTTTTTCCAGTAGATGGTTATCCCATTCACGGTTACCAGATCATCAATGTTTTGAATTAACTTTCCATGTTTCAAGGGTTTGTTATTAGCACATAACATGCCTCTGGTTTTCCAATTAACCAGGTGCTCCATGAACCCGTTCCGTACATAATCTGAATCTGTGATTATGACCAGTTCGTGGAGTTGATGTTGGACAGCAGTGAGGATGGCTTGATACACAGCCATCAATTCTGCCACCTGACTACTTCGGGGACCAATTTTGTATCCAGCGGAGGGTTCTGGGGACTCATTCACCCATGCATTCCCTACGCCGGCCACAAGTTCTTTTTCCCCGTTGTTGTCAATATTGTAAGAGCATCCATCGACATAGACAGTGGGCATACCCTCACACTTGTCTTCTTCAAAGACTTTGCAGGGGGAATTAAGGTATGCCTCCATGTTGTCCTTGATTTTTAGACTTTCGTTCTCGAGACAGTTTTCTCTGGCACAATCATGCAAGTCAGCCAGACCTTGCGCGAGGGGACTCTTCTTGTTTTGGCCATATCTGACCTCCACAGAAAAGCCTTACATTGACCGAATCCAGGAAGTAATTTGGGAATTACTCACATTTGACATATGTCACTTTGGAGATATTGCAGAGGCTGGTGTGGAGTCTCCACTATGATGTGTTCCCCCTGGATGAACGGGCGGTAATTCTTCAATGCCCACACCGTTGCCAGGAGTGCCTTCTCACAATCGTTGAATTTTTCCTCCACCGAGGACAAAGTGTTGCTCACATAGGAGATTACTTTATTGACCTTGTCATGCTTTTGGTATAATACTGCCGTCAAGCACGTATTAGAGAACCCTGTCTCCAGGAAGAACTCCTTGTTTCTGACAGGGTAAGCTAGGCAAGGCGCTTGTGAGAGGCTTCTTTTGAGTTGTCTCACTGCCTCAGATTGTTCTGGACCCCATTCCCACTTGACCCCCCCCTTCAAGAGATGAATCAGGGGTCTGGTGATCTCTGCATAGCCCTCAATGAACTTTCTGCTGTAATTAGTCAGTCCAAGGAGGCTCCTTAGTTCCCGCAGAGTTGTGGGGTCTTTCAGTTTCTGATGTGCTTCCACTTTCTTTTCCTGGGGACAGAGACCCTGAGGAGTAATCTCATGCCCCAAGAAATTAACACAGGTTCTACACCACTGTGCTTTCTGAAAGGAAAGTTTTGATCCGGCGTCCCTCAACTGTGTCAGAACAAAACAGATCTCCGCTATGTGTTCCTCCACAGATGAACTTTTGATGAGGGCATCATCTACATAAGCCAGGTTACCCCTCGCACCCAGGTCGGGCATGGCCTTGTGTAGGAAAATGTTGAACTCATTGCCGAGTTGAGGTATCCGAAGGGAGTTCGGGTCCATGTGTACTGCTGGCCCCCAAAGGTAAAAGCCAGTTTGTATTGGTCCTCCCTACTGACAGGCACGGTCCAGTAGCCATTGGTCAGGTCTATTGCAGTGAATACCTCCGACCCCTGAATCCGGGCCAGCCCTTGGTCAATGTAGGGCAGAGGCCATCGGGAACTATGGACCCGTTTGTTGAGCTCCCTAAGGTCAGCGCAGAGTCTCCACTGGCCGTTTGGCTTCAATATTCCCAGCACCGGATTATTGAAGTTGATGTGTACTGGACGGATTATTCCCTGGGTCTCCAGGTTCTTAATTATTTCAGTAAGGGACTCCATTGATATGAGAGGCAAGCAATATTGCTTCACAAACACTGGAGTCATGCCAGGGTCCGTGGGAATTGTTGTTGTGTGGATGTCGGTGCGACCACAGCCATATGAGTCTACCGCAAAGAGATCTTGGAAATCCAAGAAAACTTGTTTCAACTTTTGCTTCTGTTCCAGAGTCACGCAGGCATCAGCTAGGTTGACTCTCTCTTCCAACATCTGCCTGAAGCCTGGAAAGGCTTCTGGTTTTGCTATCTCAGCGGCCTCCTCCAGCTGGGTGGAGAAGTCCCTGGTCAGAGTGCTGATTTGGACTGGAGGCTTCAGGTGGGAAAGGCAGCCCTCATGGACCTGGAAAATCACCTCATCCCTCCTGAAGTCACAAGTCACATCTTCCTTACCATAAGGGCAGGAAGTGTACACCAGGAAGTTTCCCCTATGCCGGGTAAAGATCCTGTCTGGTGTTGTATTGGCCTCACTGTCATTGTCAAAACAGTCCTTGGGGATTGGTCCTAACAGTTAATTTCCTAAATCAATGGAGAAATGTCGGTCATCAACCGCCATTCCAATAATGGTGCCTGAGGCTAGAGTGATACTCTTTAAGTCGCTGTTATCCACTTCTATTGGAATGGTGTCATGTTCTATGTTGACTAATGGTGTGGGGTTTACCCCCAACCCTTGCTGTTGGAGAGAAGCATTTAGATGAATATAAGCATCAGGGTTTTTCAATTTTTGTCCTCTTTTAACTTTAACTTCCAGGGAGAACTGTCGGGTACTTTCTGGGATGGTGACTTCCTCTTTAATCTGAATTTCAACTGCATAAGGTAGCAATTGAGCTGACCTAAATGCTTTTTCAGGATCATCAAAGCCCATGGGATTATCCGCTAACCGGGACCAAGCTTTGAAGTTTATTAGGTCCAAACTAATGGCAAAGAGATTGAGAATATCACTGCCTAAGTGAAAGGCGGCAGTGACGTCTCGCACGACCCAACAATTATGGACTATGCTCTTGTTGCCAATGGAGATTTTGAGCATACACCTGCTTGGCAGGAGATGTTTGGAATTGGGTGTTTCCAGATCCATTTCCCATTTGTCTATCAGTTTGAAGGTGGGAATGGCTGGATCTTTTGGGAGTTGGCGGAACATGGCTTCGCTGATGAAGCTCTTACCGTTGTTCACACACACTCGGGCGAGAACAGAGTCCTTCCCATCATTTAACTGAACAGGGATGAACAACTGCTCTCCAATTTGCTGAATATCAGCCAGGCTCTGAGCTGATTTCACATCTTTCTGGACTATCAGAGTGGGAATGTCTGATTGTGAATTAGTAAAGAATTTCAGAGTGTTTCCTTCCAGTGTGGAATACCACCTTAAACTCGAAGGAAGGTTGATTTTCAGAAATAGAGAGGACCCCCCATCACCAGTCTGTTGTCCTACTGCTATTACTGTCACGTCTGGAATATGGTTGTTCTGGAAGTCAAATTCTACTTGGTCAGATTTTTGTTCAACCATGTGGCACGTGCCGTTTAAACTAACATGGTTGACACTCTGCTTTAATTTTATTGGTCGGCTAGTCTGGGTCCAGAGGACCTTGTTTACGCAATCAATTAGGGGTGACAACCTTCTCAGGAGGTCATTCCCTAGTAAACAAGGGGTGCCCTCTGGAGTCACTACTATGACCGGGTGTTTCACCTTGTGTCGCCCAATTTTGATGTCCAAATCTGCAGTCCCCTCGACGGGAATTTCCTTCCCATCAAAGTTCTGAAGTTGTCCAGGACGAGAGGTGAGAGGAATACGGTAATTCTCCCCCCTTCCTGCATTTAGTTCATCAAAGGCCCTTTTGGACAGAAGAGTAGCTTGGGATCCAGTGTCTACCAGTGCCAAAATTGTACCCTGCCCCTGTACTTGCACCGGGGCATATTATCTTCCCTCCTTCTCCTCAAGTGGGCACAGATAATGCACATTTTTGGACAATTGGTAGGCTAATTTTCTGGTTTTGGACATTGAGAGAGAAGAGATCTGGGCAAAATTTTGTGGAGAGTCTCGGGAATCTGAAAGAAAAAGTTGGCAACTAGATATGGTTTTGGGTTCCCCTGGTTCCGGTTCTGGGCTGCCCCCCCTTTTTGGAGGCAGTCACCAGGATGGGTTTGGACCGGGGGTTTTTGGTATTGTTGGTTCTGGGATAGAATGATGGGTGGCGATGGCTCGATCCCCACATCTACCCAATCTATGGATGCGGTTTTGGGTTCCCCTGGTTCCGGTTCTGGGCCGCCCCCCCCTTTTTGAAGGCAGTCACCAGGATGGGTTTGAACCAGGGGTTTTCGGTATTGTTGGTTCTGGGATAGAATGATGGGCGGCGACAGCTCAATCCCCACATCTACCCAGTCTGGATTGGAATCCCTTGGGACCCATTTTTCCTTGGGAGGAGTTCCTCCATCTCTGAAGGAGAAGATCCTTTTCCCAGGATCCTCTGAGGATCCTTCTCCCTTAAATTGGAAGACCTGTACCTCCTCCACAAAATGGGTCTGTTTGGGTCCTTTGTTTCTCCTACCTCCTCTCTGCTCCTTGGGTGGCAGACTTTCAGGGGTAGGAGATTTTGTTTCTGATTCCTGGGTTTCCAGGGGCTGTTTACAAGTGGGGAAGGAAGCTTCCTCCAAGGCTTTACACCCCCCTTCCTCTTGTGCCTCCTCCCTGGGAACCGGTGGGTTATCGGGGTGCTGCCCCCGCCATTGTTCTGGAGCACCAGGCCCAGAGTTTGGGGAATTCTGCGGTGGCATGCTCATCTGAGGGTTCTGCTGAGCCCTTAGCACGCCACCCAGCTCATGTGCCATATTTTGGACCTGGCGCTCAAATTGGGAAACCCGCTCAGGCTGATACGGGGTTATATTTTCTCCCCTGGGCTGATCCCGGGAAGGGTAGCTATCCCTTCTCTGGTAGTGCCCCGGGTTGGGAAGATTTTGGTACCCCTCCACCCTTGGCCTCCCCTCTCCCGGATTAGGTGGTCTGGGCGCAGGGAAGTGGGGAAAGAAGGATGGATGATTTTGGGGCTGGAAGTTGGGTGGATACCTGGGGAACAAGTTCTGCCCAGGATTTGGGGAATTTCTGCCCTCCTGTGGGAAGTTAGGAGGGAAGTTCCCTGGGTCAGGTGCTTGGCTGGATCCCCCCCCTTGGGCTGGAGGAGTCCACACATAACCCAGGATGGGTCTGTTTCCCTTGTAACGGGGACTTACATAGTCAGGGGAGCGAGGGACCCCATTTGTGGGATTACCGCCTTGACTCCCTGTCTGTGACTGGCCCGAGGGCCTTCTGGGCTGTGAATTATTCGGTGCAGGCAGGTTTTTAGGCCCCCCCATCTCCAAATCTAAAACGGGGGCAACCTTTACCTCTGCCACCTTGGCAGCAGCAGGGGTGCTGTTGGTTTTGGGGTTTGTGGGATTATTCTTATTTTCCACCGGTTTCTGCACCTCATAGATGCGGGTGGCTTGCTCAATGACCCAGTCTAAAGATATTTTCTCGTGAAAATCTCTCACAAGCTGGGTCATTATGTATTTGGGTAAGGCATGGAAAAACGTATTAACAAATTCTTTACTGTCCGCGCGCACCCTTTTTGTAGTCTGTGCAAAAGCACATTTCAATTCCTGCACAAATTCTTGTGGGGCCTGATCCTCCCCACATTGCAAATTGTAGGCTGCCTTGCGAGCCTCTTGGGGATTTCTGTGAACAGAATTTTTTTTCAAGATGGCCGCCCTGTAGGTGGACCATCTTGAATGATTTTGGTCCTCCAGCCCCGCAAAGAAACTGGAGTATTCTGGGGAGAATGTCCATTTGACATACTGAATGCAGCTACTGCTGTCCTTCAAATGGAAAGTCTCCATCATTTGCTCATAAAGCTCCAATTGTTCCCAAACAGATTACTTGGCGTTCTTGTGATAAGGTGTGATGACACTCCTTATTGCCTTAATCTGTTTTAAGGGGTCCTTAAGCAAGGCCCTTTTTGCCTTATTGGCCTTTTTGGTTTGGGTAACCCTGGTCCATTCATCCTCTGACTCAGAAGTACTGTTCCCAGAGGTACCCGTCTGATCTTCCAGGCTGTCCCGGATTCTGCGAGCCTGGGAATGGCTGGCAGAATGTGGGGACCTGGTCTTCTGTGTCCTGTGACGTTCAGAGGAGTCTTCAGATTCCTCCTTGCTGCCAGGATTTGATGGGTCCCCCCCCACTGACCTAACTGGGCAGAGGTTTTCAGGATGCCCTTAGTGGGCCTACTCTCCTGGGGTTCCCCACTAAATTGCACTGTACTTGGGTGCCCATACCCGGATGCCCGCCCGTCCATTCCCGGGAGGTACTGGCCTATGAACCCCATACTTTTGGCTGGATAGTAATATGCCATCCCCGTGGCCCTGGGCTCATGTGCACCATGGGACATGGGGGTGACAGAGTCCAAGGACTGGGAGAGATGAAGGCCTCTGCTACTAGGGCTCCTGAGGTTATGCTCAGGTGTTTCCCTTTCCCAGCGAACTTCATCTCTGTCAGCCCCTGCTCCCTGTTGCAATGCAAGAGCCTGCGCTTTCAGTTCCTCAGTTAAGGCCTTACTAGACTCTATCAGTCTCTCCTGCAAGGCTACCTGTTGCTGGAGCCTATCATTGTGCTGACAGAGAGCCTCATTTTCTCTCTGCGCTTCCTGGTTGGTCCTGGAATACTGGGCCAGTCTTTGCTGAAGGAGGGTTACCTCCTGAGTCCCATCCCTACTGGCCTGCTCCTTTCTTGCCAGAGCATCTTCCACCCTCCTGGTGTGCTCTAACAAGTTCTGATGCTCTTTTTGGAGGTCACCCAGTCCCTGGAGGGCCAAGTGATTTTCTTTAATTTTTCCTTTTAATTGGCAGACTTCCTGGCCTAAGGTGTCCCTTTCCTGACTAAGAGCCTGCATCTGTACCGCCAGGTCGTCCCTCTGCCTTTGAAGGGCACCAGCTTTCTGTCGCTCTTCCTCAAACTCTGCCTGGGTGTCCAGGTCTTTCAGAAATAATTTGTTGCTCTCTGCCTTCTCCCTATCTAGGTGGCTTTGCAGGGTGACTACCTGCTCAGCACATACCCTATTGAAGTCCAGTTGTTGCTCCAGCTTTTTCTGGCTCTGCAGTAGGGAGTCCAAACCTTCTTGGTACTCCATATGCAAGGCTAGAAATCTGGTATCCTGGTCAGACTTTTCCTGTTGCAGGATCCCCATGTACTCTTTTGTTTTATTGATATACTGCATACTATCATTTTCTGACTCCTGGCTCCTCTGCAGCCTCTGCTCGGAAGAGACTAGGTCAGATTGGTCCTTCTCTAATGCCATCAGTTGCCTATTTGCCAGATCTTGGCCTTCAGCACATTTGTCCTGTATGGCTCCCATATATAAATATAAATATGCCGCTACCCTGGCAATCTTGTTGTGTTCATCCTTGGCCTTAGGGCCCATATATAGTTCACACAGGGCCACATGTAAGGGACCCTGATCTCTCCATATATCTGACCCTGTTTCAGTGATCTGGGGTGCGATTGCCTGCAACCAGACCGCCTGGTCCTGATGAGCCCACTCACCTCTCACAAATAGCTTATGTAAGAGGTGTTCTCTGGCTATTTTGATATCTACCAAGGTCATCATTCTGGAAATTAATTTCCTTCCTGATTTACAGAAGTTTGTATTTTATTTTGCAAAACAGACCGTTTCCTTAGAGTGTTCCTTTGAGGGGTGTTTTTACAGTGTAACACGGCGTGGTGATCCAACAGAATTTATGTATCCTGTCAGTTAGCACACTGTATTAATCTGCACAAGTGATAGATCTAATCCAGAATCCCGGACGAGCCCCCAATCTGTCAAGTGACTTCAATTCAGCAATCCCACTAAGTCAGTGCCTCGTCAGGGACGCCCAAGGGAAGCCCTTATTTATATATATTTTTGACAAGTTATAATCTGGATGATAAACCCTTATATAACGCCCCTCTCTTTTAATCCCCCTGACCTCGCTGAGCCAAGAAGTAGGTTTGTTTTTCAATTTAAAAGATTTGTTGGAAAAATTAAACAATATATATATATATCACACTTTTATAATAAATTAATATTTGATATCACACTTAAGAATATGACAGTGATCAACAATGGATAATATTACAATTATACGCTTATTTAATTACTTAGGAGTTGGTATAGGAAGGAAAAGGTAACTGAGAATGCTTTTATGGTTTCAAGGAAAAACAATGATGGAAAGAATGCGGTACAGAAATAAACTGATAGGGTTTCAACAAAAGACAATGTAATCACTTTTCCCCTTTTGGCAATTCACCCCCCCCCCTTATGCAATATAAAAAGATGGAAAGGAGAGCACACAGTTGTCAGGAATACAATCAAATGTAGTTCAGTTCCCCCCTAGCAAGCTTAGATCACAGGGATGATTTTAAAACACAGGCAAAATACTTTAAATGTGGTTTACAAAGAAGTGAAAATATGCTAAAAATGATTTTAATTCCCTATAGGAGATTCAGGGTAGGTGATAGCTACTTAAGATTAGTTCAAGTCACACTGGCACTGCTCAATGATGGATTAGCAGGTTGAAAACGAATTTTAGCAGTTCAAGCAAAAGCGGCTATTTTGACAGGAGCTAATTTTTCAATTCGCGGCAATTTTTCTGAATTCGTTGATCGCGTTTAGGCTTGTTGGAAAGCTGAGAATCTTAGCTTTAAAATGAAAGTTACATCTCGTTCCTAGCACCTACGATTCAAGAGATACAGACGATTTTGTGGAGATAGTTTCTCGAAATGAAAGTAAACTTCAGAATGACAAAATTACACTTTTACAGCTTTGAAATGACAGAATGAACACACGATTCCTATGATGCAGTTCTGGACAGGTTCAAATGTTTTGAATCAGATTATTTTAAACTAAGAGATTCGTTCTGGCACAGTTCTAGCTGAGTACTCACACTATAAATTTGAAATAGGCCGTCAAGATCTGGTCAGGTTGGCTGCGGTTCTCTTGCCACAGACTGTCTTTAGTACCGGTTCTGCTCACAGCAATCTGGTGTGGGTATGCTGGTTCTGCTGGTCTGGATCAAGTGGATTCTGGATACAGCACTGCTTTCTGGGTACTGGCACAGGGTTCTAGGCCAGAATCAAACAGCTCAGCTCGGCTGCTTGAATAATTTGCAAAAGATTTTGAGGCCTGCTGAAAAAGGATTCAGCTGGTGGTTCAGGCCTCAATGCTACAAGTTCTGAAGTCTGGATTCTAAGTTATGGAGATGGTCCTTCTGGATATTGTCTGGTCCGGCAAAATGCTTCACAATAAAATGGAAAGTGAGTGTCTTGCCTGTCCAAAGCAGTCTCTTTTTATGTGTTTTGAAAATGGGTGTGTGCGTGGGCATAACTAAACCTGCCCCTCACAACTTAACATTGGCCAAGCTCTCCTCTCTCCCTTGATTGGGGGAAGGAATGGAGCGTAATCAGGTATCCATTTTATGGCATACAGAAAGAACACTCCCCTTGTCAATTTGGACACAAATCTATTTTTGATCCAAATACATATTTATCTAGGTACCATTTTTCTAATATTATATGTCCAGTTAACATATTTTTAGTAGCACCAAACCATCCGATCCCTGTCTTTGTAAGATGTCGTGTCCACTTATGACAGAATTCTGCCCTTTTCATCAAGAACACAACCTCTAAACTTTTCCAGAATTTACACAAACATGCACAAGGAATATGGGCATCAGATGATAAAGTGTCAGATTTTTAACACACAGACATTCGGAGTAATGCCTTATTTCCCGCTACTACCACCCAGAACATACCACAGAGTCCTAACACCTCTTAAAATGTGCACAGAAAAATCACAAGAATAATGATATTAATTATATAATGTTGACAAGTCTGTACTATGAATTATCCATCTTTTTAAAATTATGCTCTGGCCCAGAGGGGTGTGGTTTCCCAAAGCACATGGTGGAATTTCTGGTTTGTCCACTTCCTCCAACTCAAGTTGCTCACAGAGGCACTGCTCCTCCCAGTTTCTCCCAAGAGGAAGCCATTTACGACCCCCCCCCCTAATTTAACATTTGCCTAAGCCAAGGAAGGCTCATTGTTCTGTTTCCCTGCTCCCAGGTGCTCATTCCCTGATTCAATCAGAGAGGTGTAATCTCCTTTTGGTGGGAACAGCAGAAGGCAGCCAGGCCTGCGAATGCAGTGGCTGAGCAAGTCTCATCTCCTTTCGGGGGTAGTTGCTGTGCAGAATTCAATCTCTTTAAACCAGGCTTCAGCCAAATGTCACTTTTGTTCCCAGTTTTTCTTCATTCAAATCAAACTTACAATTTCTACACATGCAGCTAGAACGCTGATTCTAAGTTCAAAACTATCACATTTAAACAGTTGCAACCTATGTGACACTCAAAGTAGGTCACTCATTTATTTTAAACATTTCGATTTTAGTGGCTTTAAATCCAATTTCACTTCAGCTGCTGACATCCACAGCTCAGCCAGTTTTGTTATAAACATTGTTTTGGGCTCTTCATCTTTTCAGATTTTGTATGCACAAAAGACTACATTCTGCCAAATGTTTGCTGGTGTTCAGTAAGATTTTTGAATATCTTGCAATGTTTAAAATAGGCATTTTTAGCTTGCATTTCAGAGAAACAAAGGTGATTTCAAAGCGCTTTTGAGCTAACAGGCACTGCTGTTTTTCCTTTGGCACCACGTTTCACTCATGGCGCTTCTGGCCCATCACGCTCGCACTGGTGGGTGGTAGGTCAGGCGACCATTTTAGTGTGCGCAAAACTGCACGGTTTTCCTGGATTCTGGCGCGAATGTGGGCTTTTCGGCCACCTTGGATTTTCTAAGCCCACAGCACCAAATGTGGCAGCATAATAACTTGAACGGGGGTCAAGGCACCCAACAGGTGAGACTCCATAGTCCATGAGCATAAAAGTAAAACACATTGAAAATGAAAAGTTCAAAGCCCAAAAATAGAGCAAAAGAGCTGGAGGGCTCTAAGGTAGAGGGAATTTAGCAATCTCCCTAACAGCAGGTCTGCAGTGCATCATACTCTGCGGACTCAGGGGTCATCGCAGGATGTCGTGTGGGTGGGATGCACATTTCCACAGATGCTGTAAAGGCTTGTGGCTTTGCAGTTCTGAAATGGAAGAAAGAAAACCCTGGCCAGAGCAGGTCATGACAGGTGTGGTGATGGTAAGTGGTACTAGCCAATTGCAGCCATGCACATGACATGATATGATAGTTTATTTATATAGTGCCTATACACAATCTGTTTCAAAGCGCTTCAAGGCAAGGGAGGGAACAAGGGAAAATACAATGACAGCCATGAAAAGTAAGGATGTGAAATTACCCATCATGACATTTCAGATAGTGCTGGAGGGGTGAGAAGTAAGGAGAGGGGGGAGGAGACAGACGAGGTTGCTATCATACTAGGTCCAGGGACAATTCCGATAGAGTATGTGCATAGAAGAAAGTAAGGGGAGGAGGGGAGGAGATTGGAAAAGGGAGAAAGGGAGAGGAGGAGACAACAGCGAGTAAGCAGTCAAAAGGGGACATGAAAAGAGGACAGAGACTTGGGTCTCCCCAACCCCTCATCCCACCTCTGGGGCAGGACTGGCTCTGACAAACACCCTGGTAGGCCTCCAGCCCCAGGTTGAGAGGTGTCCCCATCTAACCGGGTTAGGGAAGGTCCCTGTAACACATCTTGTCCCAATGTTCCCCCCCTGCTCCTACTGTATCACTCCTACCCCTTCCTTCTGGTGTTTGCCAAGTTCCTCCTTTCACTCCTGCCACCTTCTTCTCCCCTCCAGGCCTCAACCTCAACTTCCACTCCTAGCATCTCCTTTCACCTTCCTTACAATTCATCAACTCTCCATACACACCTGCTGCAACCTCAGCCACGCAATCACACTGCCTGACTGAGCTTAGATAGTCCTGCGTCTCCTTCCCCTGAGTTGGATTCCCCATGAGGGTTTAAATCTGTGTGACCAGATTGTTGAGGGGCTGGTATTAGTGTTTTTTTACCTAAGACATCTCTGGTTCATTGAGCACCTTGTGGAACCAACCAAGCCTTCGAATGGCTGGTCTACAATTTTGAATGTCATTGTGCCTCTGTTATGGTTTCTGTGAGGCTGCATGGCCTGGAGTGTGCTGCTTTCTGCTTAGTTTTGTTGTGAATAACCTGGATGTCCAATTTAAGTGGGTTTCTATCCTCCACATGGAATGTAAATCACAGCAATCATCTGTGCTCCAAATTTGATAGAATGATTTACCCATCTGCCTTATTTTGAATAAGATAGTTCAGCCCACTTGTAAACTATTACACAGGAACGTAATCAGAGTTTAACCACTATTGATTGATTAATTGGTTGATTACATTTTTTAAGTGTTCCTATATATCTAGTGTTCACTGCGTGCTGATCATTGAATGGCCAAGGAAAATAGGTTATCTTTCAGATAGGAGTGGAACGTAGCCAAGCAATATAGAAACCTGACATAAGGAGCAACATTGTCCCACTTGTTTGCACTTTTGTTTGCAAAGCATCTGTCGTGAACTGTAGAGATGTGAATATGTAAGATCTGTCAAAGGTCCTGACTAGAACTCCTCAGCAGTCTCTGTGGTTGGGATCATATACATTTTGCCATACGACATATAGGGTATCAAGTGGTTCTGGAATTTGAAAGCAAGACATGCCAGTTTAAATAGAATTCTGGCTTGAACATTTAGCCAGTGTAAGAATTTCTGGACTTTTGAAACATGCTCTTGTTTGGATAGGGCACAAACCAGGTGGTCTGCCGCATTTTGTACTCATTGTAGGCTTGGGATGAGTCTTGATGGAATGTCAGCATAGAGAAGTCCAACCTTGAGTTAGTAGCATCACAACCATGTGCGCTCTATGACCATGGCTAAGCACACAAAGCACATGTCTTAACATTGCAAGCTGAGCAATGCAATGCCCTAACTGGGCATTGATCTGCGGCTTTAAGGCCATGAATGCATAACAAACAAGTCAGGTTTATGACCTGGGGCTTCAAAGTGAGATGCACTGCAAGACGTTGAAGGGCAATAACAATGGGGGCAAGACCTTATCACTTACAAAAGAGTATTATTCAGTTGAAGACATGACTGACTCTTCCAGTCAAAGATGGTGAGGAGATATCTTTAAAAGCCTGTCAACTCATCATCTTCCCTGGTGGCTATCACATACACCTGGGCATCATCTGCATATGATTGCATGTGCACTGCTTATAGTTCCAATATTTGGACTAGTGGGACAGGCAGATAATATAGAGTGGGATGACAAGGGAGCATGCTTAGAGATAAAATATTTGACCTCAATGGTGGAAGAGGAACAGGAGGCAATGCAGACCTGATGCATTCATTCTCTCGGGGGTATAAAAACTTTGATCAGAAGAGTAGGTTCCACTGTATTGAACAGTTTTAAGGGCAGGTGGAGTGAACCCTTAAGAAAAGCTGAAGTTAATTATGATGCAAAAGACCTCAGTGAATCGTTGACGGTGTTACAGAAGCATCCAGCCAGGCACTGAATCAAGGGCAGCATCTGTTGGTATAAGGGCCTGAATATTGATAGCTAATGTAGTTAAGTCATTTGTCTGAAAAAAAGTCTACCTTCTATTGCCCAACCTGGTCAGATAAAGGACAAATGTCTGGCATGATTCCCATCAGTCTCACTTGTGATTTTGGTTCTGGATTCCTAGGAATGCTCTTGGATTTGCACCTTCCTTTTTTATTGTCTACTCGGGCATTTGTGAAAATCATTGGCGTGATATTTTGTAATGTATCTCAAAGTCATGTGTTTGCAAAGATGTCCACAGCTTCCGTCAGGGATCTAATGATGAGGGGTTCTCAAGGTTCCTGATTAACCCCATTGCCCTCATTGCTGCAGTATATTTACAAGTGCTTGACCTTCTATCAAGCACAGCCAAACTCTTTCTCCTAGTTCCCTCACTTCAGGAAACATCTTTCTCATCCCTCCTTCAATTTCTTCCCAAAATGGTTTTATCCCTATACACTCCCACCATATATGCCTCCACATTCCTACTTCTTCACAGCCTCTCCAGCACTTGTTTGGAGTGTTGGGAAACATGGCGTGTAGTCACTCTGGGGTGAAGTGCCATTGAGTTACTATTTTGGTCCACATTTCTCTGGTCTGTGCGGAGCGTGTCATTTTGGGGATTAATTTCCATAAGTCTTCCCATTGGGCTTTCGACGGTTCTTCCCCCAGTGTTTTGCCCCACTTGATCATGTATGACCGTTTGATTTCCTCGTCTTGTGTGTTTATGAATGAGTACAGCGTCGACACCCATTTCTTTGACCCAGTGTTGGAGATGACATAGTTTTCAAATGGGGTAAGGTTCCTTGTAGCCGCTTTAGTAATTTCCGGTGTTCTCAGCCAGTGTTTGAGTTGTTCATATTTGTATTTATCTTGATTGGAGCTTGATGTTGTTAAAAGGCATGAGTCAAGAGACCTGATTTGATTGTCAACAAACATTTCCCCTATCTTCGTTATTCCTGCATCTTCCCATTTTTCATATGCCGCTTGTTCCATGCCTGGTGGGAATTGGGGATTTCGGCAAATAGGTGTAAAGGGGCCCAACGCCGTGGACATTTTGCCTTTCCATGTTTGGGTGTCCCATGCTTCTAATGTGGTTTTCATTATTTCGCTTATCCCTAGATTAGGGTGTCTATGTTGTTTTTACTTCCAAAGTAATTCCACTAAGGGGGTCCTTGCTACTGCCCTCTCTTGTTGTGCCCATATCGGTTGTGGGTTTTCCCCCATCCATTCCCTCAGTACCTTTAATTGCGCGGCTTGGTAATACTTCTTAAAATGGGGAAGCGCCATCCCCCCTTCCCTGATTGGTGCTGTGAGGGTGGCCCTAGCTATTCTCGGGGCCTTTCCTTTCCATATAAAGGTGGAGGAAGCCTTGGAGAGCGATTTGAAGAAGGTGTGTGGGACGCCCACCGGGAGAGCCTGAAAGAAGTATAATATCTTTGGGAGAGTGGTCATCTTGACCGATTGTATCCTGCCCCACCATGATATATGTAGGGGGTTCCATCTTTCTAGATCCCTGCCAGGAGTTGCAGGTAATTTTCCCCATATATGTGCTCTATCTTTTGTGTTATTCTGATTCCCTGGTATTTTATGCTTTTTCCGCACACTTTTAGATCTAATAGGTTAGCTGCCCTTACTATCTTCTCCTCGTCTCCCGCCATGATCAGGATTTCTGACTTTTTCCTGTTGATTTTCAGTCCTGAAATACTCCCAAATGCTTCTAATTCCTTCACCACTGCCTGTAAAGTAGCCTCCGGATCTTCCATGGCTATCAGCATGTCATCTGCATATGCTATTACTTTATGCTGTGTTCCTGCCATTGCTATCCCTTTAATGTGTGCGGTCTCCCTTATTTTTTATTAAGAATGGTTCCAGGAATATAGCATACAACAGTTGGGATAGTGGGCAGCCCTGTTTCGTGCCCCTAGATATTAGAATCCTATCTGTAACCTCTCCATTGATAGCTACCCTACTGGATGGGGAGTTGTAGTTCGCCCTTATCATGGCTATATATTGTTCCCCAAATCCCATGTGGGTTAGAACTCTGAATAGCATTGACCATTCTACCCGGTCAAACACCTTCTCGGCATCTAAAGCAAGTAATAACGCTGGGGTATGTGTTATGCCTGTTTTTTCCACTAGGTGGATTAGTCTCCTGAGGTTATCATGAGTTTGTCTTCCCGGGATGAAGCCTGATTGATCTGGATTAATTAGCTTCAGGAGGAGGGGGGATAGTCTTGCTGCTAGGATCTTTGTGTATATTTTCGCATCTATGTTTATCAGGGAGATCGGCCTATAGGACTCGGGGAGTGTCGGATCTTTTCCTAGTTTATGGAAGACTAGCACCTTCGCCTCATTCATTGTGGGGGTCACATTGGCGCTATCTTTGAATGTGTTTAGGAGCTTAGTGAGAATTGGGGATATCTGTTCCACATACTTTTTATAGAAAGGGGCCGAGAATCCGTCTGGACCCGGTGCTGTATTTACTGGGAGATCTGCTATTGCTTTTATTACTTCCTCTTCCCTGATTGGACTCTCCAGGGATTGTCTATCCTCTTCTGTGATTCGCTGGATGGGTAAGTCTTTCAAGTATGTGTCTTGTGCCTCTATATCTGGGAAGTCTGAGGAGTATAATTTCTGATAGTATTCTCTAAACGCCCCTCCTATATCTTGCGTTCTAGTCTGTAGTTCCCCTTTGGAATTTCGTATGGCTTTAATCGTTATTTCTTTCTGCTTTGTGCGGAGTTGTCTCGCCAAGACTCTATCTGCTTTATTAGCCTTTATATAGTATCTCTGTCTCAGGTACAATAGATTCTTTTCTGCTCCTTTTTTAGCGCAGTTGTTCCAATTGACCCTGTATGTGTTTCAGTGCTTTCTTGTTGGCCTTAGTGGGGCGGATCAGGATTTCCTCTTGCAGCTCTGCGATGGACTTTTCCAGTTCCTTTTCCCACGTATATCTTTGCTTGTCTTTCGTGCTTTTCAGGGCTATGATCCTCCCCTGTGACATTTTGTGCAAAGTATTATTCGTTCATTTCTTTTATTGATTCCCCTGTTATCGGATCTTGGATTATGCCTAGGGCTAGTCTCCACCTCCACAGGCCATTCGAATTCCCCGGTAGGCTTATGTCTAGCCACAGCGGGGCATGATCCGAAAGTGCTATCGCTCCGAGTTCTATCCCTTGTATCATTCCCAGTAAGCCCGTCGAGACCCAGAAATAGTCGATTCTTGACATGGAATTGTGAACATGCGAAACGTATGTGTATCCCTTTCGTTCCCCCTACAGTTCCCTCCACACATCGTTTAGGGCCAAGTGGTCCATCTGCTGTTTGAGGAGTTTTGATGGTGCTCCCTGGCCTTGGGCATTGCCTGCACTTCTATCTATTGAGGGATTCCATGCCATGTTGAGATCACCTCCCAAGATCACCTCTCCCCTTGCAAATCCTTCTAGTTTTCCCAGTACTTCTCTAAGGAAGCCATCTTGCCCCTGGTTTGGAGAGTATATCGATACTAGGGTAATGCAAAAACCATTTATATCCACATTAGCCAGAATATATCTCCCTTCTTTATCTACGAGAGAATCTACCAGAGTAGCCCCTATCCCTTCCCTTATCGCAATTAGCACCCCCACTTTTTTCTCTGTTGTTGTTGCCTGCGCCCATATTTTATACCCTCTGATGCGAGTTTTATGCTTATCCCTTGTCCTGACATGGGTCTCCTGGAGTAGTAAAACGTCTGCCTTCTCCCTTTTTAGCTGTTTCTCCAGCTTCACCCTTTTCGTTGGATGGTTTATGCCTCTCACATTATAGATTAAAATGCATAGTTTCCCCATTATCTACGTGTTCATGCCAGTTTTTCTAGTCCCCTTGCGTGCCCAGAGTTGTTTATGTCTGCCCCATTTCCCCCCTCCCATCCCCTTTAACTGTCCCCCGCAACAATAAACAAAGAACCAAACTTTTTGCCCCCGAGTTGGGCGAGGGTTCCTAATGACACTAGGGTGCTGCGCCCATCGCTCCCTGCCCATCTTATCCTCGGGGGTCCAATTCGTGGGGAATTCTAAACCCCACAATTCCATCATCACCAGTACGATTCCAAGTCCGTGGGTCCTTCCCGGACCGCCAACCCATACTGAAAGTGGCTATTCATATCATATCTCCTCGCTCACCCCCTGCGTGAGCCCAGGTTTAGCTATTCCCCTAATTCTAGGTCTCAGTGTTCAGTGTCATCTCTTTCACGTCCGTTATTTCCTACGATTCTCTCTTCCAGGGTTCGTTCGCCTCTGCTTGACCATTTCCCAGCCTCTCGGCTTTCTTGAGTTTCTTCCCCCTGACGTGGCTTCCTCCGATTCTGCCTCCTCTTCCTGCAGACCCATCATGCTAAGGCCTTCTTCCCATGTGGTAGCTCGCCTTTGCTTCCTTTCCCAGGTGAATAGCAAGCCAAAAGGGAAAGTCCACTTGTAGCGGATTTGTTTCGCTACCAACGCCTTGACCAGGGGGCCCATAGCTCTCCTCTTTTGTAGTGTCACTAGGGCGAGGTCCTGATATAATTGTATTTCCTGCCCATTCATTCTGATGTGTTCCATTTCTCTCGCCCTCCTCAATATCTGTTCCTTCTGTGGGTATGATGAGAGAGCCGCCAGGCTCTGGGAGCCCCCAACCTCTTTGGCCCTACCCTGTGGACTCTGTCTATTCCAATTTCGGCCATATCTTGAGCACCCAGGACGTCTCTGAAAACTTGCATCACTGCGAGCTTCAGGTCCTTATCTAAAACGGTCTCTGCCATATTTTTGATGCGAATATTAGATCGACCAGATCGATTTTCTAAATCTTCGCACTGGATTTCCAAGTTGTGGGTAAGTCTTACTAGGTGTTCCTGAGTTTCGCTGAGTTGTGTCTTTTCTTCCTCCACCTGTTGGATTGATCTCTCCATTATGTTCGTTCTCTCCTCTAGTTTGGCCATGTCTATTTTCAGGTCTTGCACCACCTGCTTCATGTCATCCTTCATCGTGCTAAATTGTTCCTGCACCGTGGACATAATCTTTTTTTGCAAGTCCTGGAACCATGTTCTCATGTCCTCTCTCGTGGGTGGCTGTTGTTGGTGGGTGGGTGGCTGTTGTCGGTGGGTCGGTGGGTGCCCCCCCTTTCTGGGAGTCCTCTTGTGGGTGATTTCTGTTTTGTGTCATCCCTTCTGTCGACCACATTTGTAAAATGTTTGCGTCTTGCTTGGAGGGTTGCAGTGTTTGTTGCAAGGTGATTCCTTTCCCCTTGGCTCTTGACATAGTACCCTGCTTTTCTGGGGTTATCAGCTCTTCCCACAGGCCTGGGGGACTTGTTTACCTGTTTCACCTTCCTTTGGTCCTACTGGATTGTAACTCTTTCCTATCCCCTAAGAAGCAGGGGCAGTCTTGTCTGGTCTTGCTGGAGCCGCCGTCTTGTGCATATGGTGAATTGGGTGCTCCTGATCCGCTCCTTAGTAGGATGCGTCTGCGTTTTCTGTTGGGGTTGGGAGGGGGGGAAGGGAGCCCCTCTTTATCTCCTCCACTCGAGTGTCAGATTCCCCCCACTCCCAGTGATGGTTCTGGCCCCTTATATGAGCCTTTCACAGGTATCCGACCTGCTTTTGGTGAGCTTTTGTTGTTGTGTTGCACCCACCGCCAGCCTTGTTTACTGTCTGGTAATGGACGTCCTTATAAGGGTCTCACCCTCCCAGGGTGTCCCCGCAGCGTGTGGGTATGCAGAGTCTCTTCTGGCGGTTCACCTCCACCCCCTCCATTCACCCTCCTCCTCTCATCATGGGGTCGGCACCAGAGTCCCTCCCCTCCGGACTCACCTTGTGGGCCTGTGGAGCCTTTGTATTTGCAGGGCGGCCCCCGCCCACCTTCCGCCTATGTGGGCCCTCCGAGGGCGCCGTCCCCACTCCTGTGTATTTGCGCCCAACCCGTCCGTCGGCTTCGTCCAGCAGCGGCGATCCGGGGTGTCCTGTCCTTCGTGGCGGGGGCAGGGGGGGGGGAGTCCGCGGGTTCCTCTGCTCCGGGTAAGATTCTCTGCGGCCTTCGGCTGCTCCAGCGCACGCCTCCGAGTTCTGCTGTGGGGGAGGGGGAGGTTGCGATGTCTCTCCCGCTTTGGTTTTAAAAGCACCTCCGTTCTCGTCGGGTGCTGATTCCTCCCGAGGGCGGGGGGGGGGTCCGATGTCACTGGGGCGGTCAGCGGGTCTGGCCACTTCAAAATGGCTTAATCCGTGCTATATTGCATGGCGGTCCGGGCGGAGCGCAGTTCACATGCGACTCCTCACCACGGCGGCCATCTTGGAATCAAAAAGTCAGGTTTTAAGAGGTTTCTTGAAGTGAGTATGGGAGGGCTGATTCCTTCTGTTGGGGGGGAGTGAGTTCCATAGTCTAGGCGCTGCTACAGGGAAGCAGGAGATACCTGTTCTTGTGTTCTTGAAGCGGAGGGTGAGTCGGTGGTTATTGTCGTTGGATATGAGGGATCTGTAAATGTTTTGCTGGTGAGTCATTTGTTAATATATATCGGGGCATTCAGGGTGATGCATTTGTGTGTGGTAGTGAGTTTCTTTATGTATTATTCTGGCTTTTATGGGCAACCAGTGTGCCTCCCTTCTAGTTTGTGAAATATGATTGCTTTTTTTGATACCTAATGCTGCTCTTAGTGATTTGTTTTGCAGTAGTTGCAATTTTGCTAGATTTTTCTTGGTCACACCTAGCAAGAGTATGTAACAATAATCTAACTTGGACATGATAAGGGCTCTTGCATTTCTGGGGGGTAAGGAATTGTCTACTAAGGGCAATGAGTCTAGCTGTGCAAGCGGTGGAAGATGAGAGTGAGTTGATGTCTCTACTCATGGTGAGACTAGAGTCTAAGTATACAACTAGGATCTTGATTTGATTGGAGATGATTATGGGAGTACCGTCTACGACAATAAATGTTTAGTCCTGGTGTAATATTTTGAGACGGACAGGCACACCTACTATGAGAATCTCTGTCTTTTTGCATTTTGTAGATGAGTATAGTGCCTTATTCTTGATTACCAGAGAGTGGGATGTGTATCTGCATATCATCCGCAAAATTAGTATAAATTACTCCCATGGCTTCTAAAGCTACAAATAGAAGTTTTGTGTAGGCATTATAAAGGGTGGGGGAGAGACATGAACCTTGAGGTACACATATGGGTACTGGGATGGGGTCAGCCGCCTGCTCACCAATGGCTACTCTGGAAGTGCGATCTGATAGGAATGATTTAATCTAGGTGGTGGCATTAATAAAGAAGTAGAAGTTTTTTGAGAGTTCTAAGCACAGTTGTTCATGGTCTACTAGATCGAACGCAGCAGACCGATTGAGTAGTAAAAGGATGCAGAGGTTACGTCAATCTCTGATGGCATCCATCAGATTTTTTAAATCGTCTAATGCTGTCTCTGTGCTGTGTTTAGGGCAAAAGCTGGATTGTCTATCACCTAATAAGTGCTGGCTTTCTAGGTAGTCTTGTACTTGGCTATATGCAATTTTGTCGATTATTTTAAGGAGGAATGGGACTGTGGTGATGAGTGTGTAGTTAGCAGGAATGGTGGGGTCTAGTGTGTTTTTCTTTTAATAGAGGTGTGACCCAAGCTTCTTTGATGCTGGGGGGATGTAGTTGGAACTGAAGGATGCGTTTATAAACTCAGTAGATATAGGTGCTAGAGTGGGCACACATGTCTTAACTAGTTTTGCAGGAAAGCTGTCTCCTTTACAATTTTATGGTTTAAGGGAAGCAATGATCTTAAGTACTTGGGCTTGTGTAAGAGAAGTAAAGTTAAATTGTGGTACTGTATTGTTGATTAAGACAGTATTGTCGGACTCGGCCGTGAGCGCTAGTAGTCTTCTTTTCATTACAATTTTGTCTTGGAGGGAGTTGATTTTGCTGGCTAAAGCATTTTGGATGGTGGTCACCATGCTTTATTTACAGTGGCTAACTTGGGAGGTGGGATGCGTGTTTCCAGTACCCTAAGTATAGCAAACAATTATTTGCTATTGGAGGCGGCATTGGTGATCTGTGAGTTGAGGGAGCTGGCTTTATGGGTAATCACTGCACGTTTATATTTTTGTGCGATTGCTTGGAGTTCTTTTTTGGACTCACAGGAAGGGTTCTTTCTAGCTAAGTGTTCTAGTGCTCTTTTGTTTCTTCTGAACTCAATGAGTTTATCGTTAAACCAGTTGCTACGTTTAGTTTTGGGCAATTTAGATTTAAGTGGAGCTACTTCATTGATAGTGGTTTTCAAGCAGGAGTGGTATAGTAGGGAGATACTATCAGGGGTGGTGTTCGATGTGGGCTGGGCATTGAGTAATTTGTTTAGGACTGGGGTTAAGTTATCTGGTGTGAGATTGCGTGAGTTTCTCACTAGAATAGGAACAGAGGGAGGAGATGGTGACTCTTGGGCTATGGCAGTGGAGATGTTGAAATGAATTAGGTGGTGGTTCGACTAGGATATATCTAAAATCTCTTTAAGGGTAACATTAGTATTTAGTGTAAGGATCCAATCTACGTTTCTACCTTTTGTATGGGTTGGTGTGTTGATGATTTGGGAGAACTGCATTTCTTGTAGTGCCTTGATGAAGGCTGTGGCTTTATGGTCTCGTTTGTCATCAAAACCCAGGTTTAAGTCTCCTAGTAGAATGACATTGGTTTGGGGTTTTAGAAGGGGGGTGATGAGTAAGCGGATATATATTTCTGGGTGGTTGGTGGAGCCTGGAGCTCTGTACACTGTGAAAAAGTTGATATTAGTTTTCGGATCAGTCGTTAGTTTTAGTGCTAGGATTTCATATCCTTCTATACACGCTCTGAACTGTAGGGAGGTTTTAGCAATAATGGCTACACCTCCTCCCGTGGCTTCTAGGCAGTCGGTTCTGAAGATGGCAAGTTTGTTGCACACTCAGTCACAGACATTGAATATAATTTCCTGCCCCTAACCATCTCTAGGATTTTACTCACACTACTAGTCACTGACAATATATGCTGCATGTATGTATGTCATGGAAGTTGTCACTGGCATGTTCTCTTCCCTAGTCACAAAAAGACCAAATGGTACCATTAGCAGTGCATTGGCAACAGAACCATCAGTTTTCAAATAAGTCTGATATAACATTTGTTGGAGTAATGAAAGCCAAAAGAGGAAAGAGGGGTGGTGATTTGCAATTGAAATTACGCCAGATGGAAAGTAAATGTATTTGTTTATTACGCTGCATTCACCTGGGTCTGAATACAGACCATGAAATGGGAGTTTCCCTTTAATTTTACCATTCTGAACCTTTTTGTATTAGATATAGTATTGGGCTTGATTTGTGGAATGGGATTATATGCCATTTTTTGAGAGAATTAATTATTGTCTCCATTTTAGGGATACCTTAGGCCTAGTGTCTAACTGCAACATACTTTGGCGAAACCATTGTGACAAGATCTTATATAAGTGAGGGTTTCAAACCTGTCAATGCAGCATTCTCCTTTTTCAAGCAGCTATACTATTGTTTTAATATGCAGTTTAGAACATGAGTTTACAATCATATTGAGTATGGTATAGTCAGCTTATGAATTTTGAAGGATTAGTCTTGCGATAGAATATTTATGACTTACAGAAGAACATATTGGACGGCTAACACATGGGACAATATTTATTTACCTTCATGAACTTGATACTTTAAAGCACATATCATGACAAGTCCTATCCACCTAATTTGGGTTCCACACAAATAACAAACCATTATTTGCCGAACATGGTATTTCTTATCAGAACACACACAAATATCTTTAATTATTTGCGTGCTATTCAAAAACATACAGGAATTTTCTTTTGTGCTTAGCATTTATATTTGTTTGCATTAGAACGAGGGATTTGACTTTTATTTCATGTACCAAATAAAAGCTAGCAAGCCACAAAAACGTCATTTCCATATGTAAACATATGACGTCATCGGTAGCTGTGTGTGACGCCGCATGCACCGACTTCACTGGGCGCATTACATCACACGTATTCGACGTGCCTCAAAGAACTCCATATTCATGGCGGCCCTGATTAAACAGATGCGCGGAATGCCACGGCTATTGGAAGCCTTGTTTACCACGAATGAAGGTAAGGACAAGCACTTAGACTGCTCGAGCCAACCTTACTATTTAGTTGGGAATTCCTTTCCCTGGCTTATAGTTAGTGCTTTTATTATATATTCTGACATAGGTATTATACCAGCAAACATATCGGGATAATACTTTATGTGCATCTCAGCGCCACTACTGAAGAGCTACATTTCATACATATGCATTATTGATCCCACGGCAAACTTTGACAATATCTTTTACTTAGCACGTACCTGTCACTGGGTATGTGTTTTAAATTTTTTATATACATCATATTTTGATACAAAATGGAAGTGCACACTTAATTATTAAAAATGTCCTTCTCTAATAGATTGGTATTAGACCTATGGATGACTACTGGGTAAGTCCACATTATATGAATAGCACAAAAGCATGGGATTAGCACTGTGCCGGTAATTTTCTGGGATTTTAGCATGTTATACCATTTTACAGGTGGTCAAAAAGGGGTTTCCCGGTTTTCTTTAATATGGAGGTTTATAATTTCACTCTGATTTCGGTATTTTTATGGCTGCACATGGCACCAGGTTGCATTTCTTAATCTTGATCAACATTATCCAAATTTGGCTCCAAATCAACAGGCTTTGTTAAAAGGGTCTCAAAATATGAATAGTCATTGTATAATGAGAATTAATGACTGGCAAAACCTTGGCCTACCAAACAAGAAAAAACTCATCTTTGTTTTGTTCTCCCTCTCTTGAATTACCCACTCTGTTCAACTCGAAAAATGGCATGTACATATTCCATTTGGTGGTAAACATCTACCGCATGAATATCAATTGTATTGTATAACATGCTATTTATCAACTTTGGAATGTGATTATTGTACAATATTGTACATGGAACATTTTTGACTTATTTATTATTTGATTCGTACTACTTATGTGGACATCCTTTTAATAACTTCCTTTTTATCACTTTGTTCCAACTAAAATATCATTATAACTTTTACATACATTACCATATGTCCGCAATCATGTCTTGTATATCTTGTTGAAATCCAATGCTTATTACTAATCAGCCTTGAAAACGACCTGAAGGGTCGAAACACGTGTCGGATGAACAACTGGACTGAACAGCTGAATACTATCACTGCTTCTAATAAAAGCTTCATTTTCACTATATGCTAATATATTTGTGATGACTATTAAGCCTTGAGCTTTCTTAATTGTTGTGGCAGTAGCGCAATTACTATTACCCCAACATACCTTAGCCAATTACTACGTTTCAGAGATCCAACAGGTGACCTTGTGGGCGCAGCTTGCCTTCTTTCTACAACTTAAGAGGCACTAGCGCATTTCCACGTGGATTGTACCCGTACTCTTTTTATGTGCTACACACCGATCCAGGAAACACAGCTCTTTGCTTAAAGCTTTAATTAGTCCATTATGGCAGAATATTTACTCAATCGTGACCAAGTTAGGGCAGCCCTTTTTGCCCCGAGAGGGAGTACAG
Source organism: Ambystoma mexicanum (assembly GCF_040938575.1). NCBI lineage: Eukaryota > Metazoa > Chordata > Amphibia > Caudata > Ambystomatidae > Ambystoma > Ambystoma mexicanum. Next base: position 586,499,761 of record NC_090921.1, read on the forward strand.
ATAATCCTTTTAAATCTACGACTCTACGATTTCCCCCTGTTGTTACTCACTCCCCCAAACATGCACTATGGCGATATGGAATGAGGGCACACAGGTATCAGGAATAACAATCAACAATTGCAGTTTCAATCCCACTTCTCCCCAGCAAGTTTAGAGAAACAGGGCTTATTTTAAACAGGCCAATTGCTTTTAAATGTGGTTGAATTGAATGGGAAAAATGCTAAAAATGATTTTAATTTGCTAAATTGGGATTCAGAACTAGTGAGAGTTGCTTTGGACTGGTTCAGGTCAACACTAGCAATGATTGTAGAATGATTAACAGATGGAAAACGAAATTCAGAAGTTGAAAGCAAGAAATAGCTGTTTTTTTACATGGGGTAAAATTGAGCCAAATGCAAATTTGCGACAACTTTTCCGCGTGCGGGAAATGCGATTATGGATAGACTGTAAGGAATTGGAATGCCATTTTGGGTTTGTTTGAAAGCTGAGGATGTTAGCTTCAAATTGACATTTACATTTGAAAGATGCGCTGTTGAATATTTGGAACAAAGATTTCTTAACACTAAAGAGTCTATGGAGCCGCAAACTGCACGACAGCCCAGCCACCTATCCAGAGGTGCCTCCGGATGGTTTCTATCTGCACGAGACGATTGCCTTTCTCCCGAAAATATATATAATAGCGCCAAGATGATTATCGCTACAATTATCAAGGATTATGTGGATGAGGGAAGAATTTAGGATAGACAGAAGAGATTCAATAATGCAGTTATGGATAGGTTGGAATGGTTGGATTGGGTTACTTAATACTAAGAGGTTGGTTATGGACAGTTCACATTAAATACTTACAACTATGGCTTTGGAATGGAATGTGCCCGTCAAAGATCTGCTCAAAGGTTTGGACTGGACTTCGCTCGCCACCGGACAGGCTTCAGGGCACCTGGACTCTGCTCTCAGCAAGGCACTCTGGTCTGCGCGGCTGCTGGACTGGGTCTGACGGGTTCTGGGTTACAGCTCTGCTGGACTGATCTGGATCTTGGGTTCTAGCATGGTCCTTGGCCAGGAGCAGCAAACAGCTCAGCCAGGCTGTTGGATCAGTTAGGTTAGGCCCCGTGGAAGTTAGGGGTTAAATCAGGTTTGCAAGATTTTTAAAGTCCTGCTGAAAAGGTTTTTGGATTAGGCCTCTGGTTCAGGGTTCTAGAGTCTGGTTCTAGAGTCTGGATCTGGATCTGGAGTCTGGATCTTCCTGCAGGGTGCTTCGCCAGTAGGTCAGTTGATGAGTGAAAAGTGTGTCCCTGTGGGTCCTGAACAGGGACACACATTTATCCATCTTCCAAAGGGATGGGGAGGCTGATTCTACTTTGCCCAACCCTCTAAGGATCTGATAGGTCAGAGAATTTCCCCTCTCCTGATTTGAGGAAGGAACAGTGTGTCATCATGTGTCATCATGTGTCATTTTATTTATTTATTTATTTATTTCCATTTATGAAGCGCACAACGGCCATCAGGCAACGTGGCGCTGTTACAACAATATAAGAATATTTGCTTAGGTGCTGGTTATGTCGGAGAAAGTCTTGGTGTTAAGTTACAGTGTATACAGTGTTACATACATGCAGTTACGTGTTGGGTACATTGTTGGTTGGCATACATGTTATACAGTAAGGTGGTAGTTATACGGTGCATAGTAAGGTTAGTAGATAAACAGTAAGGTAAGGTTATAAGGCATAGCAGCTGAGAGAGTATGGTCTACTTAAAAGAATGGTCTTCAAGGCCTTTCTGAAGGCCATAAGAGAAGATTCTTTCTTAAGTCTAAGCGGGAGTGCATTCCATGATTTAGGTGCGAGCACTTCAAAACTAGATCTTCCTGCTTTGGCTCTGTTAAAGGCGGGGATTATGAGTTGGTGTGAGTACAGGTCACGTTTGGGTTTGGTGGAAGGTGCTTGGTGTCTTTGTTTGGTTAGATAAGGGGGTGCAGCTTGTGATAGGCATTTGTGGGTGATTGTGAGAGCCTTGAAAAGAATGCGCTCTTTGATAGGGAGCCAGTGGGCGTCTTGTCAAGCCTGAGAGATATGCCCTCTCTTAGGGATACTGAGCGCGGCACTGAGCGCATTGTTTTGGGATATTTGAAGTTTATTAATGTTTTTGGAGGAAGTACCTAGCAAGTGGACATTGCAGTAGTCCAATTTTACCCCTCTGGCAGCTCTTGCAATATTGAGGCAGTTTTTGGATGAGAGGTGAGGTTTGATGGCTTTGATGATTTTAGTTGTGAATGCTGCTGAGGACGCGATATAGCTAACTTGTCTGTCCATGGAGAGGGTGGAGTCCAGGAAGACGCATAGAATTTTTACCGCGGTTGAAGCAGGGATTATAGCAGTTTCAATTTGGAAGTTACATTATTTGGTGTCTAGTTTTTTTAAGGTCTCCTTGGGGCCAACCATTAAGATTTCAGTTTTTTCCCCATTGAGACAGAGGCCGTTAGCTGCCATCCAAGCCTGGATGATAGCGTAGATATGCTGTAGGGTTTTCAAGTCTTGCTCATAGTCACCGGTAAGAGGGAGAAGAATTTGTGTATCATCAGCATAATTGGTGAAAATTATGCCGAATTCTTCTAAGTCCTTGAATAGTGGTAGAGTGAAGAGGTTGTAGAGTATGGGAGAGGTGCACGCACCTTGTGGCACTCCACACCCAATAGGGGATGGGTTGACTGAGGCCTGGTCTGAGAAAACCCTCATGGCCCGGCCTTTCAGAAAGGATGTAATCCAGATGGTGGCTTCTTGGGAGAAGTGGGCAGAGTGTCTGAGGTGTCTAGCTAAGATCTCGTGGCCGACCAGATCAAATGCTGCAGAGAGGTCGAGGATCAGGAGGAGTGCAGCCTTGCCTTTGTCCATGTTTTCTAAAAGTTGATTTTGTAGGTCTAGCAGGGCTGACTCTGTGCTGTGCCGTGGGCGAAAGCCAGATTGCCTTTTTCCTAAAATGTTATTCATTTCAAGCTAGGACTGAATTTGTAGGTATGCCGCCTTGTCCAAGATCTTCAACAAGAAAGGCACCGTGGTGATTGGCCTGTAGTTGTTAGGGGAGTCTGGGTCTAGTGTAGGTTTTTTCAGGAGAGGCCGGACCCAGGCTTCCTTAAGGGAGGCGGGTACAATGTCATGTTTATGGCTCAGGGAGAAAACTTCCCCTTTGTCTCTGGACAGTATATCTTATTTTTCATAAAAAACATATTTACAATATGCACAACTTGTTTATAATACATATTTACAGGATAGATTGACTAAGGTACGTTTCTGTCAAAGTCTCAGGTTCCTATGAGTTTTGATTCACAAATGACAGTTTTTCACGCTTTTGGCCAGTTACACATTTTCGGATCTGTACAATTTTTTACCCGTACATGCACATACCCTCTGGGCATATTCCTGTAATTTTTCATGTTCCTAGCATAATCACCAGAGCTAGAATATGAACATTTCCGGAGTTCAGTCTCTGAATGTCGCACATATTCTAGATTAGTTTTAAACTGTGAGCAAATTTTTCATTTTAATAATCTCTAAATTCCATATTTTTGTCAGTTCCGTACAATTTGTTATAAGTCTTTTCCTTAAACATATATTTACTCCAGTTTCAATCCACATTTACAGTCTGGCCCGCCCCCAAGATCTTGGCTGCGTCAGAGAGTCACATGGCTTGTCTTCCTGCCAGAGCAGTTGTTGTCAGTCACACCTGAATTAGCATTTCCATTCAGCTCAAGGACTCCATTGTCTCCACTCAGAGCAACATGCCAGAGTGCCCCACCCAGTTCCTTTCACACCAGCCTGCCAGTTTCTTAGCAGAGAGCAGGGGTGAGGATTCTTGTGTTGGGTAGAAGGTGTGGAATGTCTTTGAAGCTCAGTGTGGGAAACCTTAACTTTTAAAAACAAATTGTCTTGTCCTAAAATGTAACTTACATTTTTAACAAATACATCAACCAATTTATTACTTCAAGCCTTTTTAAAATATAGTTTTGAATTCTATCCACCTCTTAGGCTTCTAATAGCAAGTCTTTCTTTGGCATAGTTTGAGTTCAATGTACAACTTTACACATGACAGGTTTTAAAATCGCCAGCTTCTAACAGAGGTGAGTAACGGTATTACACCCATTTTTGACAGATTTCTTTCCAGCAACCATCTTCAAAAGTGGACTTTGTTCAGATAACATATACTTTTGCTGACATTATATTTATGTGAATTCTTGAAGTAGAATGATGTTCAGCACCCAACAAGGAGGTTGGATCTTTTTGGGTGGTTCGTGAGCCATGATTTTTGCAAATTTGACAGCCAGGGAAAAACGGATTTTTAAAACAGTTCTGTGTTTCTTTTGCAATGATTTTGCTCTGTGGGCAGCCAAATGATGGTTTTTGGCAGTGGTCTCCTGTGTTACCACTGACATAGGCAAAAGTGGATGGCTGCCTATTTTTCAGATTTTTACTGCGCACTTTCTGATGATTTTTAGCCAGCAGCATGCTTTCCGGCGGCCATTCTGATGTTTCTGCTGCAAGCAATGCACAGTAATGGTGCAGGGCCTGGACTAGTGGGTTGAAACATCTCACAGCATTTATATTTGTTTGCATTAGAACGAGGAATTCGACTTTTGTTTCACGTACCAAATAAAAGCTAGCAAGCCACAAAAACCTAATTTCCATATGTAAACATATGAGTCATCAGTAGCTGCATGGGACACTGCGTGCACCGACGTCACTGGGCGTATTACATCACACGTATTGGACGTGCCTCAAAGAACTCCATATTCATTGTGGCCGTGATTAAACAAACGCATGGAACGTCATGGCTATTGGAAGCCCTGTTTACCACGAATTAAGGTAAGGACAAGCACTTAGACTGCTCGAGCCAACCTTACTATGTAGTTGGGAATTCCTTTTCCTGGCTTATATTTAGTGCTTTTATTATATATTTTGACATAGGTATTATACCAGCAAACATATCGGGATGATACTTTATGTGCATTTCAGCGCCACTACTGAAGAGCTACATTTGATACAGATGCATTATTGATCCCACAAGGAACTTTGACAATGGGGGGCATTCCAACGCTGGCAGTAGGGGGTTAACGGCACCGGGAAGGATGCCGGTGCCGTTAACCCCCTACCGCCCTATTACACATTCCCTTAGCGGGTCCCGCCACGGCAGGCTGGTTTTACCAGCCGGCCTTAGCGGGACCCGTTAAGGGACCATGGAGCTAATAACGGGCCTGCAATTTGCAGGCCCGTTATTAGCTCCTTCCTCATTCCCATTGAGCACTATGGGGGCTCAAATGGGAATGGGGAATGGTTTTCGAAATGGGGATTTACCGGGTCCGCATAGGTCGGAATGTCCCGGTAAGTTCCCATTCCGACACCACGGACCCGGACCCGACTTTGGAGTCAGCCATGGTCTTAATAGCACCATGGCTGCCTCCAAACCCGGAATGACCCACAATATCTTTTACTTGAAGAGCACGTACTTGTCACTGGTTATGTGTTTTGAATTTTTTATATACATCATATTTTGATACAAAATGGAAGTGCACACTTAATTATTAAAAATGTCCTTCTCTAATAGATTGGTATTAGACCTATGGATGACTACTGGGTAAGTCCACATTATATGAATAGCACACAAGCATGGGATTAGCACTGTGCTGGCACTTTTCTGGGATTTTAGCATGTTATACCATTTTACAGGTGGTCAAGAAGGGGTTTCCCGGTTTTCTTTAATATGGAGGTTTATAATTTCACTCTGATTTCGGTATTTTTATGGCTGCACATGGCACCAGGTTGCATTTCTTAATCTTGATCAACATTATCCAAATTTGGCTCCAAATCAACAGGCTTTGTTAAAAGGGTCTCAAAATATGAATAGTCATTGTATAATGAGAATTAATGACTGGCAAAACCTTGGCCTACCAAACAAGAAAAAACTCATCTTTGTTTTGTTCTCCCTCTCTTGAATTACCCACTCTGTTCAACTCGAAAAATGGTATGTACATATTCCATTTGGTGCTAAACATCTACTGCATGAATATCAATTGTATTGTATACCATGCTATTTATCAACTTGGAATGTGACTATTGTACATTATTGTACATGGAACATCTTTGACTTAATTATTATTTGATTCGTACTACTTATGTGGACATCCTTTTAATAACTTCCTTTTTATTGCTTTGTTCCAAGTAACATATTATTACTTTTACATACATTACCATATGTCCGCAATCAGGTCATGTATATCTTGTTGAAATCCAAAGCTTATTACTAATCAGCCTTGAAAACGACCTGAAGAGTCGAAACACGTGTCGGCTGAAAAACTGAACTGAACAGCTGAATACTATCACTGCTTCTAATAAAAGCTTCCTTTTGACTATATGCTAATATATTTGTGATGACAATTAAGCCTTGAGCTTTCTTAATTGTTGTGTCAGTAGCACAATTACTATTACCCCAACGTAACTTAGCCAATTACTACGTTTCAGAGCTCCAACAGGGGACCTTGTGGGTAGCAGTAAGCAGCTTGCCTTCTTTCTACAACTTAAGAGGCACTAGCACATTTCCACGTGGATTGTACCCATACTCTTTTTATGCAGTCACAAGAAGACAGCACATGTCTTGCACTCATGTATGGCACCTAAATGCAACATCAAGCCCCCAACCGAGCGTCTGCTTCATACTTGTCACTCACAGCAAACTTCTAGCAAGGTTTCTATTGCCCTTAGTAGACTAAAAAAGAAGGCATATGTGATGCACACTCATTTACAACCACTCCTGCCTCCAACTAACTCTGGGATTGTCTCCACTGTTGGATTCTCTCCCACCACTTTAAGCCACAACATGGTGACATACTCAGTTAAAAGTACTGAATGCAATATTCTGCCTCCAATCAACTCTGCGATTTTTTCATCTTTAGTAGGTACTCACAAAAAAATAAAATAGTGCATGCATGTATGTTATGTAAGGTGGCCATTCTGAGTGCCTCCTATCTAGTCAAAACTAAATCTAACATAGGTTGCACACACAGTTACAGCCACTGTATATAATCTCCTGGCTCCAACCAGCTCTGACAATGGGCCTCATTACGAGGTCGGAGGTAACCCGCTGGTCCAAGTTGTGGCGGCCCGGGATTTCAGGCGCCGGGAACTGTAAGTGACCATTCCCGTGGAGTCTTTATTTGATTTGATTTGATATGAAATTTGTTGATATAGAGTTTGAAGATTGCCTTGAGTTTTTATGGGTTCGCATGATGCAAGGAACTCACAACCGTTTAATCTATGAATTAGTAAGCTTTTGTAAGCATATAGAAAAAGAACTTATTTTGACTGGAGAATGAAATGCTGAGTTGGTAAACTGATTGGTATATCTTTTCTTTCACCTGTATTTTAATTTGTATTTTAAAGCATTTTAAAGTATTTTAAAGTATTGTGTGCTAATGTAAAATAATGTAATTTCAAATGTTTAAATTTTCTTTTCTTTATACATGGATTTTAACTTGCTCTTTTGCAAAGGTTCTACTCGAAATTATTCTTGTAAATGAACTAAATGCAAATAAATAAAAAAAAAAAAAATTTGATATTTTATTTATATCGCGCACATACACAAGTGTTTCCGAGCTCGACAAGGCAAGGGAGGGGAAAATGGGAGAACAAAACAACGATCTTACTAGGCCCATTGACTTCAGATCAGCATGGGGAGAGGGTGGACGAAGGCAGAATCAAAGAGGAAGGTCTTGAGGTGCTTCCGGAACCGGAGATGGTTCTTCTCAAGTTTCAGAGTGGCAGGGAAGCTGTTCCAAAGGGAGGCCCCAGCCAAAGACAGAGATCTACCCCAAATCGTTTCTTCAAAAAACGACTGACCCTGAGGGAGTTAGAGTTAGGGGTAGAGGAGCAAAGAGCTCGACAGGGGAGATATTTAAGGAGGGATAGTTGAAGGTATTTTGGACCCAGATCCAGAAAGAGGGTTTGAATTTAATCCTTGCATCCACTGGGAGCCAATTAAGGGATTTCAGAGCTGGAGAGATACGATCCCAGGGCTTGAGGTCAAGGACAAGTCTTGCAGCCCTGTTCTGGATTAGTAGTAAAGGGCAGAGAGTAGAGGCAGGTAGATTTGGAAAGAGGCTGTTACAATAGTCCAACATCGAGATAACCAGAGCTTGGGAGACAATGAGCTTCTGGGGGAAGGAGAGGAAGGGCAGAGTACCTCTGAGGAGGTGTAGTAGGAAGTTTGACTTATTAGAGACGTCAGAGATGTGGGCGGAGAAGGAAAGTGTGGAATCAAAGATGACCCTGAGATGAGCCAAGAGAGGCCGGTAGGAGAGTGAGGGGATATGATTGTGAAGGTGTATCAATGAGGAGGATCTAAGTCTTGTTGGCATTTAAACAAAGATCATTGGCGGCAAACCAATCTTGAATGGCAGTTAGGCAATCAGAGATGAGAGAAGGAGAGGAGTGGCTGAGGGCAGTCTGAAAATGAATTGAGTGTCGTCAGCGTAGCACTGGACATTTGAGCTGAAAATGGCAATGCAGTGGGCGAGAGTTGCCAGGTATTGGTTGAAAAGACAGGATGAGATTTTAGACCTCTGGGGAACACCACAGGTAGAGAGGAAGTTAGATGATAGGAAGGACCCACGTTGGACCTGGGAGGGTCGATCAGAGAGAAAAGAAGTCAGCCAGGGCAGAGCCTGATTGGTGATACCCAGGTTATCACAGAGACGATTTAGCATGGTGCTATGGTTGACCGTGTCCAAGGCAGAAGAGAGATAGAGTAGGAAAAAGACAGAGAGAATGTTAGAGTTAAGGTTGGAGAGCAGATCTTCACAGATGTCCAATCCCGTGGAGTCTCCCATGAGATTCCACAGGAATGTGGACATGGAAGCACTGGCACCGTTGCTAACAGTGCTGGTGCTTCCATGAGAAACATGCCTGCAGGGGCTGGTACTCCCAGCAGGTCACACCTACTCGATTATCCGGCCCCCTGCAGGCTATCTAGTAGTCTGGCGGTCCAAAAGGGTGCCAGTACTTTGCTACAGCCACCCTTATTTCTGAACTGCCAGAATTAGAATGAGGCCCAATCACCAAGTGTCTTTTAGAAAAACACAGCCAGTAATGGAGCACAAAGTCTCCATAAAAATCAGGTGCTCAGTTACACCTGCTGAATGTAATTTCCTGCCTCGTCACAACAATGATATTGTGTGTGTGTGTGTGTGTATGTGTGTGTATACTCAACACAGAAACAACCTATTGCGACTCTATCTCTCCTTTGCCTATGCTATTTTAACTCAAAGTAAATGCTCTTCTCTATCTGCTTACACTTTCTAATGCAGCAGCATTAGTCTATTAGACTACATGCTGCTCATATAGCCTGCAATGCCAAAATCCACTGAAACTCACTGGAAGTTCGGGAAATTTTGGACTTTCTGAATCAAACATACCTAAATAAGCCAGGTCTAATTTCAGACTGGCCCTCATGACTTGAATTGCTTTGAAACCGTCTGCCCTTTCTTAGTTTCCATCTGTCAGTGATACCTATGCAGCCTCTGATCAGTTCCAGTCTTATTGAATCCGGTTATCCACTTCAGACCCTTTAGACCTATGGCATGCATGCAGATTCTATTACTCAAAATGGTGCACTGAACCTCAATGCCATATTCACTACATTGGCATCCCATCCTATGAAGGGTTACATCTAAGACCTGGGTTTCTGTCACTTTTGTAATTGTTTTGTTTTCCTGAAATGCCAATCAAGGTTTCAGTGGGTAGCACATACAAACTCAGCAGAGGTATTCAAATTGTACTTTTCGAGCTTGGCTGGGATAGGGTATTACATAGGTATCACGTAAATGTGAGTTCCTGTAGAGAGGATCAGAATATTAGGGAGGAAAAACTCCCTTAAGAATTCAAGACTCCTTCAATGTAGACCCGTGTTGACTGGTGAATTTTAAAATTGGAGGTGCGTAAATGGTTCCCATGAAGATGTCTGAGAGACTGGAGCTAGAACCAACCAAAAGGGCTTTGGGGAGGGTCTCTCTATCCAAGAACATTTTTAAGATAATGGTTAACAATTAAGCATTTAACAGCATACTTTCGGTGAGAAATTGGGACCAAAGTTTGCATTTGGAAACGTATGAAAAAATCCAATAAATGCAAGTCACCAACAGTGTGCTGGAGGAATTTTCCAAATCATTGTCGTGAAGACTTTGCCACAACATATGCCAGTATACATTTGTTTTTAAACTGGCTGTGCCCATACATATCCATTCAGGCTACACCAATTCAAGCCTTATTACAATATGTGAACATATTTCTGTTGGTCTTGTCAATAAAAAAATGACATGCCACAGTTTTAAAATATATCCAGACTAGCTGCACCAATGTAGGCCAGTCTAGCTACATAATGACACTTATGTTTACTTTACTCTGGATACCCAGTAGAAAAAGCCATGCCACAGGATGAAAACGTAACCAGACTCACTGCAGTAATGTAGGCCTGTCTACCACATAACAACACTCATCATGCATCATGTTTGCTTTAAGTGGGATGCCTAGTAGAAACCCTCAATTCAGAGGCCCGCTCCCCATCACACACGCAATCAACCACACACATTCATTAAGCCATACATGTTCACTTACTCACCCATACACATTCACAACATTCATAACTCTTTTACCCACGCGCCCATAACATACATATGCACACCCACACAACATGCACTCATTCCTTCACGTCCAGCCACACATACATACACATTGTTTCCGTATCTGAAGCCACGGTCCAGTATACACTATGCTGCCATCAGGTATGTTCCTACTATGGCTCTCCGGCTCACCAGCTTTCACTGGACATGAACAAGGACCAGGAAGCAGAGAGAGCTTCCTGGTTCCTGCACATGCACAGCGGATGCCTAGTGCTCCCCGTGTGACATCCTAGGGTCTCTGAATATTGGGGTGAAGCAGGAGCACCCCTGCCACACTTTCAGATATGCATCCCCAATGGGCATTGCAAAGTTGGGGAAGCAAAATGCCCCAGGATTTGCATGGGCCTTTAGACATGCTGGCTGGGGTACGTGAACTGTCAAAGGTCAACTATGTTTCCGTTTGACAGTTTTCAAGCCAGCACAGGAACGCTCCCTCTGCTGCTTGCTGCAACTGAAGGGAGCGCTTAGTGATTTTGCTGTTCTGGCTTGTGCAGAACGGGTGGGTAGATGCCCCATTCCCCATTATGGATGAGCCAGTCCTGGTACACCCCCAAGATGCTTGAGTACCTGAGTAAATTTAGATTGGAGGGGATCTATGGCAGAGTCTATTATAGGGCAGTTGGGTGGAGTAAAACCAACCAAACAGATAACCACAGAGTAAGTGAGTATGGCAAAGAAAGACATAGGTACATGAGTGCGTCAATTTCAACCATATTAATGTGGCTATGGAAAAACCATTAATAGGGAGGTCGGTCTGCAGAAATAATGACAAGACTAAATAAGCCAGCTCCTCCCAACTGACATGCTTTCTGTATTTCTTCATCTGAACACATTCAGACATGTGCCAGATTCACAAGGAAGTTACTGGCAGTAACTCTGACTCCTGCTTTCCTCCTGCAGAAAGACTATTCAATTTACAAAGAAGTTACCACATTAGCATACAGGCCGATCAGAAGGGTCAGCTTGCGACATAAATAGATGTTGCTGCACCATATCCTGAAGTGGCTTACTGCACCTTCCCATGTCTTTGCTGACCTTCCTGCACCCTGCACAGCCCCCCTTGTCTTACTCCTCCTCACCCGAGCTCTCTGCAGAGGGTGTGCCCCTTTCCATTTCACATGGAGGCCAGTGTATATATTTTTCTTGACTGCAGCTGTAGCCTGTCAGGAAGCGCACAATGCTTTTCATCTTATTATATGTCATCCCCCCCCCTACTCGTTCTTTGTTTTTTATAGCCTTATATTCCTCATCGGGGGAGTGTAAGCCCTTGTTAACGGGCTCACGCGCCATTAACAGCCTGTATGGCCCGCCTGTGAAGCCTGTAAGCGGATAGTGTCTCTGACTTACCCTTTGAAAGTGAAGCGTAATCGATAGTTAAGCCAGCGTTACTAACAGAAACTTTCTTGTGAATCGAATAGTCTCTTTCCAGAAGCGTCTTTCAGAATCGGCCGAAGAGCTGCTACCATACCCTGCGCAACGTCAATAACTCGCTCAATCCGGACCGCGTCAGGCAGCAAGTGCAAAAGCTGACTAAGGATTTGCTTAGTCAGGTTAAGCACTTTGCAAATAGTCACGCCAATGTGTGCAGCTAAAAGGATTTTGAACCGCATGTGTATTTCCTAAGAGCAACATCAATATATCAACTGCGGATTGAAAGCTTCCAAAGAGAGAGTCCTGCCATATGACCTGCGGCTGAAGGTCTGTGGCTGTTTTATTTGGCGGTGAGCATCAGGAGTTTCTGTACCTCGCCCTTCCAAGGTCAGGCTGGTGGTTAAACACATATGAGCGTAACAGGCCATACGAAAATGATCTCTTGCCCACAACATGCCAACTGAACAATACCAAGCACGACCCCAGATGGACAGATAACAAGCCTGGCTATTGTTCTGAGATCTGCGGTCTATTGACAAAGGAAAAAGGGTGTGACTCAATAGGGTAACTCTTTTTATGTTGTGTGGTCTTGTACCGCTCACTGCTGCCGCTTGCGTGGTGGTCTCTTGGTGCTCTGGCAGATCGGAAAAGGAAGGAGGGCTGGGGAGGCTTTGTTAGTGGCATTGAGAGGGAAAGCGCCAGGAACTATGATGTGCTGTTGGTAGCATCAGTTTGGAAAAACCAGTCGCTGTATGCTGGTTTGTGTTGTTTGGTGGATGTAATGTTTTGCTTGTTCTGTTGGTGTGAGAGCAGTTTGTGTGGCTGGCTAAGTTTCTTGTTCGTGGTTGCGTGTAATGCGTTGTGGTTTGTGATGACCTTATGCTTTTTTGCGGTAGAGGTATGTAGTGTAAGCAGAACATTTGAGGGTTGTTGGTGGGTTAGAGGACATTTGCTTTGAATTCATCTAAATTCTCCACAATTGCAGCCCCCAGCAAACTTCTAAATTCAACACATTAGCAGCTCTCAAAAGAGTTTGGCGCGCAAGAGGCATAAACCGGGAGCAGTTGGTTTTACTGTGCTTTGTGGAAGTGCCCCTGGATTCAAACTAGAAGAAAATACATCTAAATTCAGAACATACTGCTGTGTTAGAAATACACCTGGATTTTAGATTCAAAACATGCAGCTGTGTGAAAATACTCCTAGATCCGAAGTTACTGCTGTGTGGAAGATACATCTAGATTCAAAACATCTGGCTGAATGAAAAATACACCTAGATCTGAACATACTGCTGTGAAAATACTTCTGGATTCAGACATACTGCTGTGTAAAAAATACATCTAGATTCAAAACATGTGGCTGTGTGATAATACTCCTAGATTTGGACTTACTGCTGAGTGGAAAATACACCTAGATTCTAAACATATTGCTGTGTGAAAGTATTCCTGGATTCAAACATTCACTGTGTGAAAGATACATCTACATTCAGACATGCGACAGTGTGAGAAAACACATAGATTCAAACATACTGCTGTGTGAAAGATACACCTAGATTCAAACATGCTGCTTTGTGAAAAAGCACCTTGAGGCTCAGACGCAGCTTTGTCTTTGATGTAGCTGTGTGCTAACAGACAGGGTACCCTCTTAAATGCTCTAAGCGCAATAGACAGGCCATCTTCTGAAATCTTCTAAGTGCCATAACAAGGCCACCTGCATACATCCTCCACGCACAAGTCATTGGCTATCCTCAAATCTTCTAGTGCAATCGGCAGGCCAAGATCATGAACCTCCTGAGCTTTGAGCCGTCTGCCTTGAGAGGATACAAGCCCTGCAAAGAAGCTAGGAGGAGTGCCACACAAGCATCATCCAGCATCCATCTTTTAAGGACATTTTCGAGAGAGTCGAGTCAGCAAACCGCATCCAGCTGCACCGCTGAGCATTGTCACAACGCAGTCACAAGAGCCGTCTGAGCCATCTCAACCAGCATTTCAGACCTGCCAAACAGCACAGAGACAACGATTCTCTGCACTGAGCTGCTGCGCCGGACAGCCTGCAGACATCTGTCCAGCCTCGCTTGCCAAACTGCCTGCCGCCTGGTTACTGCAGCTGTCTCCTGCCTCTAACTCTGTCTCAAGCGATGCAAAGCTCCCTGGAACCACCTTAAGAGTCTCAAGTACCAAGAACTTCTTCACCACTAGGTACAATGTGGTTCTGCCCCCCTGGTCCTTCTCTGAAGGCCTCTAGAGACAATTACGACCTTTTGCCCCCTTGATACTGGAACCGAAAAACCATGAACAGTAATACTGATTACTTTACCAACTACCCTCCTGTCAGTATTCAGAGTGCATCCCTTTCCTTCGTGAATGGGGTGGTCATATTTGCAGTGTGCTAGAACTGTCGTTGTAATAATAATAAAGTAGATCTTTTTATACAACCTTGACTGGACAGTCCCTTTTATCAATTGGTAATAATTGTATTTTGGCTGTGTTGCAACTAACCAACAATCTACAACCTTGCTGAGATATGAGCCTGCCGTTCTGTCCACATTACCACTAGTATTCCAATCTGTTTGGATCCCTTCTGGTGTACTAAAGGTGTGGGTTGATTGATGGTTTAGAAACCGATATTCATCCCTGGACCACTGGTGCCCCAGAAGCTGATTCGTTACACTTTCGTAGCAATCTTTTAAATTGGCCACTACTTGTGGCTTCCACTTTCATTTCCAGCTTTTTGGCTTTGCCATTACTTGTGTCTCACACCTTTCATTCCATGGTAATTCCCATCAGTACCATGTTGCTTTTATTTACTTCATAAATGTTCGTTATGTGGCTTTGTTTTATACGGCATCCAAATGCATTATTACTGTTTTTCAGTCACTTTGTTATTCATTAGTATGTGTTTCCACTTTCAAAAACTCTTGTAATAGCTTGCTCCTTGGTCAATATTCAAATATACTGGCTTATACTTTTAGCAATTCTTAATAGCATTCATGCACGTTTGTTTTCAATCCCTACAGTGCCCCGTTATGAGTGTTCCCTTCTTGTCACTCACCAGTGCTGGGAGGTTGCTCCTTCGAGTTTCCCGGCTTCGCTTCTCAGCTTCACTTCACTCCACCCTCCTGTCATGGGAGCTACACCGAGCAGCATTCACTGTCCTGTAATCTTGTAACTTGTAGCTCCGCTCTTCCCAAGCAGATGCTACCGAGAGCACCACTCACTCTCTCGAGACTTGCAACTTGAACGTCATTCTCTCTAGGCTGTCTCTACCGTGGTGTTGGGTGGTTACCCTTTTCATTGACCTGGGACTTGGCAAATGACTGCAGGTGTGAGTCCTTAATGTTGATTGGCTGACCACGATGAAGACTATTAGCTGGACATGCCTGGCTACCATTGACCTCCTCCAAGGCCATCTTCCCCGTCTCAGCACCAAAGTGGTGTTTAGGGGAGTTTGAATGAATGGAAGTGTGCACTGCTCCCGGTTGTTTCCTCCTTGTCCCAGTATTTAGGTGAACTGTCCCTGGGACATTCTGAGCAGGAGAAAGGGACAGAGATTGACAGTAGCCGATAAAGGCATGGGAAATAGAGGGTTCCCTTTTATAAGGGAAAAGGCGGATACCATGTCTCACCCAAAGATGCCGTCTCCCCATTCCCCAAGTGCCCTCCACCCAGGTGATCCTCCCTCGCATATTCACCCCCGAGTCGAGACCGTACAGCAGTAGCCTTTCCCTGGCAACCTTAGAAGAGGACCCAGGGGAAGAAGAAGTGAGGATGCCCTCAGGTATCTCCGCCGAGGTGAATTATTCTGAGTGCAGAAAAGTAGAACATGCAAGTTATTCTCCAATGAAATATTGTGTAAGGCGAGTCCTTTTTGTATCAATAAAGATCAATCCAAAGAGCCAAACAATGTGATGCACGAGATATGAGAAAAACAAAAATGTATTATAATGCCAGGGCAGGGAAACATCCACCATTCATTTGAATTCAAGTAGAGAAAACGTCTGGTTTTATAACAATTACAGAAAAGAAAAGACAGCAAATGTTTCAAACTTCTTCATTGTTCATTGACTGGTGCCATCTACAATATAGGTGCTTCCATACATACTCTAAGTTAATTGGGTCACTCAAATCATGTGATAAAGGTAACATGCTCGCTAGTTAGCTCATATGCAGTTAGATCATTTCCATGCTCACATGCTTCCATTGGACAGTGTCTGTTGAAACATGTATCAGTCACAATGGATTTACCATTGGTTGTTGCAGGAGTAGTAAATGGGGAGTGAATGGTTATAGAAATCTTAACCAATCAGTATGTGAGATGTGACAGTGTGACACATAAAATATAACTTTTAAATCCCTTTCTATTGACCTCAGCTGTTGACACCAACATACTGTTCTCATCAATGCATCAGTTCATTTTGCAACTCAATTTTTGGAAAGATTGCTTGTGTGCCCTTTCTGTTCTCATGCCCTCATCTGTCCTTTCTTTGACCTTGTGTACTCAGGCTTAGCTGCTTGCAAACCTTGTTCTCTTACAATGGAAAAATGTGTCTGTGTATATATAAATGTTCACGTAATGTGCATTGCCATAACATTGTCTTTATTTACTATCACATTCATGCGGTGTGATTTAGGTGAGAGCTGTTGTACTGATTACTGGATCCTACTTAGTCCTATTGTATGGGCAATGTTTCTTGTGTAAGGGGTCGTTTCATGAGTTGTCCCTATTACTGTTGAGTTCATGTGACATGGGCTATATGTGCACTTCTTTATGTTCACTAATTCCCAATTAGGGCTACTATGTGGTTAATGAGCTTTTGCATGATAGTTTATTTCACAAGGAGAGTTCAGTAAGTGCAATTTACCCTGCAGGGGTGCTGTTGTGCTGTGATTATTCAATCTCTACAACCATGGATAAAACATTGGCAACGTGCTGGTCTTGGAAGCAAGACCACGCAGAGCAACAGAGGTTTGAATCCTGGATCCACGAGTAGAAACCAAACTCAGGTATTAAGCCCGTTATAAAAAAAAAACTGTTACATAAAATGAATAAACAAATGATTCTTCACGTTTTGCTGCTCAACATAAATTGGTATATCTCTCTAGAACATGGCTATGGGAACTCGGCAGACCTGATGTGCTTTGACAAATCAGTGTACAATGCCTTGCCCTTAAACTCCAGAGTCTGGTATCTTTTCTGTTGCTCTTTCATGACTTCACTACTGCAAACTAAACCCTGGCAAAGTATTCACCACCCCGCCCCTTTCTGTAACCAATCACTCTGCAGCATTAAGTCTTTGGCTGTGTGAATTGGTGTGTCTTTCTGCAAGGGTCTGGCTAATATTCTCTGCTGTGGGGTGATGGGTGTTTTCATGCTCCAGGACAAGCTAACTAAATCAGGCATACATGTATTATTTTAAGCTAATTGTTAAACAATAGCGAGCATTTACTTATCCTTCTAAACTCTTCTCTTAATATTTTCTAAGTAATTTTAAATGATGCTGACTCTGGTTATAGCTACTTGGCTATGTTCATCGATAAGGCATGTGGATTATTCCCTACTCAAAACATGGCTATTGATGCCTCATTGGGCCTGCACAGGAAACATTTGCTAAATGGGGCTGCTCGGTTCTTTGCAGTGTTTCTTTTCATAGTGACTTTTGCAGCTTGCATTTTTGTGCACGGTTTGGACATTAAATATATTCTCCTATATTTTCATATTCCCCTACATTCCCCCCTTTCATCCTTTGAAAGATGTTTTTTTCTCTAAAATCTCTCTCATAACCTTCTTCTTCTTTTGCCAACTCAGACACTTCTGGGTATCCAAATTTTACTCTCTCAGGTCTTCCCCATGCATGACATAATCCCATAGGGTGCATTTCAGATGGCTGCTTGGCCATTCTAAATTGGTATCAATGTAGCATTAAAGGTAATTAATTGAGTCAGAGGGTTGTGAGCAAAGGGTGTTGTCAGTGCAACAGCGTCTGCTCATTGGGTACCTGTTTGCTTCTCCTACCTGTGGTTGCTCATCGGTTTGAAAGCTTTCATCTTTCCAACAAGGAGTAGCACTACCTGTCATAACTGCAAGAGCATTTCTTTTATTGTCATGGGACACACAACGGGTGACAATTAAATGATACATGCAGCAAGTAATATTAGGAGGATGAGGATAGGCAACAAAATGCAACAAAAGTTTAAAAGCCAACGGTGCATCCACGATGTCACTGTTATCAGCCAGTCGTCATCTTTTGTGATTTCTCCTTCCTTTTCCATGTCAGCTATCAATTTGGCCATCTGCTTGATAGTGAGAGTCAGCATTGTCCCATTGTCCCCATCATTGGGAGGCACGTAGGTGCAGCAGGAGCTTCTATTTTTCCTGCAGACCCCACCCTACATTTCAGAAAATTAGGTAGAGCACCATGTGGTTCTGTGGTGCCACATGCTTAACTGCACAAAGATCCTCGCGGATTGCATTCAGTCCATGTTCAGTTGCATTTGAGAGTTCCATCAGATTCCAGTGGATGAGCTGCAGCCATTTTGAATTGGTTGCGACTTGTATTGCAGGTGCTATCAATGAAGTAAAGAACACCTGAGTCTTTATAAAAAGGTGATTTTGGGCAGGCATCTTGTCCAATGCCTCATCAGCTTCTTTTGAAAAGTATCTGCATCGTTTATTTCTCTACCCTAGGGGATTCCAAGTGTCCTACCTTCATTGGGGGCTGTTCAGGGGAGTGGGATTCTCTTTTGGGCAATTGTACATGTTTCTCAAGAATTACAATAACTGGTGCATGCAAGGTGATTAGGGAGCAAAGGCCACTCCACGATGGCGGCAAATAATGATATGTCTTGCTTCTGCACTGCCAGAGGATATCCATTACTGTGGCTGTGCCTTCATTCAATGCTGGCATCTGGTAAACCCAGTTGCAGTTGTTATTGCTGTCAAAAGGCATGCTTCCTTTGCCTTTGAAACAGAATGAAGATCGAGTGAGTTTCTTTACTTTTCCAGGTTGCTCATGTTGTTGCAGACTCATCAACCTATTCACATGTAATGCCCACACATGCCCACACAGTTCATATTCTTCTTCAGTGAATCCCATCAGTCCCTCAACATAGAATACTACTTGCCGCTTTACCTACCTCCTGTTCCAAGTTGTTGCGCCTTTGATTACCATCAGTTTTTTTTTCAGGATACTGTGTGCCCTCTTCTTTCCCCATCTTTTCACAGACATCTCTTGATCTCCTTTCCATTCATATGTGAATTGTGTGTCCCTGGAATTGACCCTGAACCTTGCAAGTTACTAAATGTGCTATGCCCTGTGCCTCTAAAGTCTGCACTTGCTGTAATAAGAACACTCTGGGGGTGCCAACCGCATGTTGTGGGGTGAAATAGCCATGAATGTCATAATTACAGGCCAGAGTCAGTATAAGGGCTCCCCAAAATTAAAGGCCTGCGCTTGAGTAATGTACAAAATAATGCCTAAAAATGTTAATTCCCTCATCGAAGGGAAAGACACAAGGCTATGTTTGCAAAAAGTCTCATATGGCTGAAGTCATATTGGCAGAAACTGCAGTGTCCAGCAGGTAAATGAAAGTGTCAAGATTGTGGGCAAGCCTGCTCAGCAGAAAGGAGCTTCCAATGTGACAGAAATCATTATATGTAAAAATCTGTTTCTCCCTTTCAATTGAATATATGCTTCTTAAAAATGCGTGCAAGAGGTGCAACAAATGAACTGGAGTTCTGTTCATAAGGAGCTCATCACAGAAGAATCCTTTAAGTTACAAGGAAATGTGAAACTGCAACAGAAAGAAAGGTTTCACGGCTGAAACTTTCCCCAGTAACATCGCCATTGTGCCTTTAACAGTAACACTTTAAGCATTCCAAGGTGCAGCTAAAGTCTTGACACATATTTATGTTGCCCCCCTTCTGTCAGCACTGTTTGCAGGTAACCACTGTGCGAGGTCTTACATGTTGAAATTACACAATTATTGAAAGGGGATTTAAGATTAAAATGCTTGCGGTGGAGGGGGGGCCAAAGTCTTGTCTTGTTTCTGCTGTGGGTTCTTCAAGTGTGAAACAA
Source organism: Ambystoma mexicanum (assembly GCF_040938575.1). NCBI lineage: Eukaryota > Metazoa > Chordata > Amphibia > Caudata > Ambystomatidae > Ambystoma > Ambystoma mexicanum. The sequence goes on from NC_090921.1 coordinate 586,519,917, forward strand.
AATTCCAAAGGCCCTGTTGTCAGGGGGACGAGATGAGGAATCCTCCTGCTCCCCCCAGGTTTTTTACTAAAACCACTTAGGCCGTCATAAAAACTGGCCATCAGCCCTTTGAAGCGCAGAGCTACTATAAACAAAAGCCTCCCTCTTGACGTCAGCGCTAAAACCAGATCTCTTCTATGGGTGGGGGCAGATAACTATGTTGTTTAGGGGATAACTTGGGCAATATTAATCGTACATGGTTCATGTTTGGATTTCTGAAAAGCTGTTGGTGTCCCGCTTCTGGTGAGCCAAACATGATTTTTGTGACACAAACACACCACAAGTTACGAGACAAAACCTGGTGGTGATCTCTGTATAACTGTGAGAACCATCGAAATTAGAAGAAATATCTAAAATGTTATTCATATTCCGCCCACCGAGTGCCGGATTTCTCATTATTATATTTCTGGCGTAAATGAGAAAATACTGTAGCTTATCACCAGTAGGCCACAAAGACATCAAACAAGGTTTATGCGTTTCCCTTAAACATGGAATATTCAAAAATGCTGACATATGTGTCGTAATATGAAGAGAAAGGGCATTTGTCATAAGTGAGATTTCCATGTGCAAAAACCAGACCCAACCCCTCGTCTAACTAGATGATGGATGGGGTATCCTCCCTTGGCTTTGGAAAACACGCCCACTTTCTTTGGACCTATTGGCCCGCAAATGGGAGGGAAAACTTGACCACTGCCCTATCAATTTTGCGAGAAAGATGACATTTGCCTAATAAATAAGTTACTCTGCCTCAAATCAGAACTCTCCCTATCATATCTTGAGGTGTGCAACTTACCAAATTTGGAACCATCCTTGCAGAGTTGGGCCTAACTCTTGGAGAGGAGCCAGGAGCTGTAGTAGCTGGAACGGGACTCTTTTGGAGGACAGAGAGAGGCCTTGACTGACCCCTTGATTGTTTCTGCAGTGAGGCCATGGTGCTCCCTTGATGTTCCTCATGCCCTCTCTTGTAAGTACATACATCCCCAGCAATAGATTAAATAAGCCTATCTTTTTCAGCATTGCCGTAGAGATTCCCCCATGGAAAATCCCCTATCTTCTTTGTTTGTGTAATTCAGTCACTTTCCCATTGAAAGATATTTCTCGTGTCTGTGCATTGTGGTAACGGTTCCCAGTTAAAATCCTTTGTGTTGGTGTAATTCAGTCATTTTCCCATGGAAAAATATTTCACTTGTCTGTGCATTATATTAATTGTTTCCATTGAAAATCTGTTGTTTGCCTGTGCATTGCTATGATTTCCCATTCAAAGAATTCCAATTGCTTGTGTAGATTCCTAGTATATTTTTCAGTAAATAAATGAATGTCCACATTATTCACAGGATCGGAATAGTTGGCATTTGAAACAAACTATTCTTCCCAGTGTCTTATGAGTTATATAGTCATAAGTTCTTCCCCAGAGAATTAAATTCAGTGGAAGATAAAAAAACGAATTGTCTGTGTGTTTAAATGGTGTTTTACAAAGTGAAGTCTTATTTACATCTGTCATTTTAAACCCAAACCGTTTTTCCTATTGTGAGTAATACCTTTGCCCCGAGCCTAACCGTTATGTCATTTTAACTGAAAACCGATTTTCCTATGTGAGTTTCCCATTGTCTGTCATTTGCAGCCATAGTAAAAACGAGTGTCCTTTGCATTTTTGTTTTCCTGGAGGTTTCGCTTAACCTTTCTAAAACTGTTTTTCCTACTCTATACCTCTGCCCCCTACTATATTCTGATAAAAATAAAAAATGTGCAATTGCATTCCCTTTTTATTTTTTTTCATGAGTTGTATGTACTAAAATCGAGTTTCCTATTGTGTGCTAGCTAGTCTGTTCTGAAGCCCTATTTGTCTCCTAAAAGCAAGCAGCACGATGTGCCCTTGTGTGCTGTCCCATAGCAGTAGTCCTAATAGAGTAAAAACCTGTTTACCTGGTGCAGAAAACAAATTGTCCCATTCATTGCTGTTCCCATATTGGTTCTGAAAACCCCATTTTAAATCCGATTTTAACCTGGTGTTCCCAGTCCTTGCCACTGCCTTCCCTTCAAAGCTGACAAACGTAGAGGAGGGTCTAGGGGTGGTGATGGTTGGTGGGACTCAAGAGTCTTTTGTGTGTGCATGTACTTTCCTGTGTCTTGCATTTATTTACATGATGTTTTGAACTGTTGATTGTAGTGCTGAAATCAGTAAAGCAAATATGTGTGCCATTCATGTTTGTGTTGTTTTAGTGTGCCATTTGACAAATAATACTCTGGAGCTTGTGTTGTCGCCCCTGGTGGTAATTGTAACTGTTTATTAAATCTTCCATTAAAATCATAAATAAATAAAATGTTAATTGACAACACCCCGGTCTGGTTCTTGGTCTACTGACCTCGGAGTGCTTGTGGAGGTGGGTGTGAGACAGGTTGTAGGCCTCATTAAAAGAATCTGGTTGTAAAAATAAAAAGTGGTTTTATTGTGTGCCACATTCATTCCAGAGGAAAGAGATCCCTGACTTGCTTGTGCTGCATAATAATATATTGTGACAAACTTGGGGGCTCGTAGTCCAGGATTAAGAAGTGGTTTCACCCGTGACAGTGTTGCACAGCAGACTAGACCATTGAAGGCATTGTTACATTCAGTGGATGGTAAGCTGTGTTACACTGTGATGGCGCCAGCCAAATGTGTACCCTTGATGTCAGGGCGGTGTGTCTAAATAAAATATTGTAAGCATAAACTAGGCAGGAGCAGGATGGAGATTTTGACCTTGCATAGATAACCCATCAGGTGCAGAACACTTTTCACGATGAGCACTGTGGAAATGAACATGGCTAGGAAGCACCTCCTATCCAAATTGTTCATTAAAGGGGAATGGGCCAAACAGGGACATGAAGCCCGGCAATCAAGTATGATGCAACAGGTGACCTCAATAAATATGGATGTGTGGCAAGACAGTGGCCTGTTACATCAAGCCCTGACAGATTTTTACGTGACACAGACCACCAAAGACGAGCAAACTAAAATGGTCCAGTTTACTGCCTATATGTGCTTCCACATGACAATCATGGAAGAAAGGTACCAGGAGAGTGTAGCCTCTAGGCAAAATCAATGTGAGCTTTTAGATCAAAGACAGAGAGAGTTAAGGCAGGTAGAGGAGAACGTTCTACAGAGCCAAAATGAGATAGAATTAGGAAACATCATCCAGCAGCTAAAGTAGGAGTTGTCAGCAAAGCAACAAGTTAATTCAGAGTGAGAGTCCCAATTCTCTATACTGAAAGAGGGGTGCCAAGAAGGGGTTGACAACCTGAAAGAGAGTCAATTAAATTGAGTCAACAAGTGGCGTACAAAAGAATTTGCTTAGGCGACATGTGCGCTTTGCAAAATCAAATTCAGCAATTGAAAGATGGGAATAACCATTTGATTATTAAAGAGGTCCATTTCTAAGAGAATTTGACCAGGGGCGCCGGAAGTTAAGCGCTATGAAACAGCAGACAGATAACTTTAGTGAATTGAATGGCACACTGTATCAGGAAAAGATGCCCTATGCCTGAAAGTGTGCCAGTTGAAGGCAGGCATGGAAAAAGGCGAGCCATGTTTTCAGGAACTGACTGACATAAAAGTAGAGAATGAAAAATGAATGGGCAATATGCGACAAATAATTTGTGACCTACAGCAGACAATACAGACCAAAAATGCACAGAGTGAGGAGATTAGTATCCTGCAAAAGAAATGGTGTGAGTATTTCCAGACAATACAAGACTCACTGAAAGAAAATGAGTCCCTTTGTGGGGAGAACAGGAGACTCCATGGCCAAGTAGTAGCACGAGGTAAGGTCACAGAAGCAGGGACGTCATTTCGCCAAAATGCCAGGGGGAGCAGAAGTGACATCACACAACCTTGACGTCGGATGACATCACAGGAAGTGATGTAATTTGACCCCACCCCGAAGTGACATCACGGAAAGCAATGAAACACGACTTTTTACCCCTTGACAAAGCAGGAAGGGGCATCACATAGCATTGTTCCTAAGTACAGTACGACAAATATGGTTAAGATATCGCTAGTGTGATATACATTTCATACAAGAATGGACCACCATATGTATCGTTAATATCAGTGTATATAGGCCCCTATTACCAAATTACTGTGAATGCAAGCCCACATCCAAGGCCAAATGATAACGATGTGTTATTATATAGCATTTAACCTTAAGCGCTTTATATAGAACAGATATACATATAATATCAACCAGCCTGCATTGGTACTCATTTATCAACCTCAGATGGATGAAAGGCTGAATTGGCTTTGCTGGGATTCAAACCGGCGACCTGCAGCTCACACACATTGCAGCTGCTAGCGCTCAACCCACTGAACTAACTTACTGGCTATAGTGAAATGAGCAATTACATGTCTGAATGTTCTCAAAGTCAGAAGCAAATTACACTCTGTAATGGGTACCATTAGACTGGTAACTGAGATTTAACAGCAGACCAGTTCATCTGCAGATCTGGTGCAAAGTTGGCTGCATTTCAAGCCTGCATGGATCTACTTTTCAGTTACAGAGGTTTGCAAAATAGGGAAAGCAGCACACTCACATGAAATTCCATACTTTGGGCACTCAATATCCCATACATGCAAACAAATATCCTGAACAGCATGCCATGGAGATAGAAAAGAGACACATTACAACAAAGCATTAATTGTGGCTCTCTTCTGCAGTGGTTATTTTTTATGTGCCTTGAGGCCAGCGAGATTTATTAGTTCGGTGAGAGAGAGTGAGAGAGAGAGAGAGAGAGAGAGACATATAGAGAAAATGAGAGCGAGAAAAAGAGGAGAGATGGAGAGAGAGATGGAGAGGAGAGACAGAGAGAGTGAGAGAGCGATGGTGAGAAAGCGATACAGTTCAGAGGAATGTTCTCACAGGCTTTAATTAACCTGCAGACTACACAGTGAGAATGCCTGGTTTACATCATCATCCATCATTGCAAGGTACAGATGCTGTATTCATGCTAACCCACGCTCCAGTCCAGAGATCGCAGGAGGTCAGCAGAGGTCGCAACTGTGACCTCTGGTGACCCACGAATAAGATCCCTCCATAGAATCCAGTCAAGCCCTGGTAGCAGAGTACAAAGCTAAGGCTTCTTCATACCGCCAAGAAATAGTGTTTGAGAAAGATAAATTAGAGGGATTACAAAAAGAATGGGATAGATTTAATCAGGCCTTGAGAAACCCTGATCAGGTAGGGAATGGAAGGACAATCCCTGATTATGGTGTGATGGCCCCTATACCAGGGGCCTCAAGCCAGCTCACCACCTTGTGTGCGCAAGGCGCTGCTAACATCATGTCTATCAGTTCACAAGAACCGGGAACCATGAGTCAGCTGGACTCAAGTAGGCCTAGGATGACAGAGCCGGAAGGCCAGTCCCCACCATAGATTGATGGACGTGCATCATTGCTTAGGTTCAAAAACATTAAAGCAAATACATTTGACCATGAAAACTCCTATAAAGAGAAGATCAGGGAGTTCGACTGGCAGAGACGTAAGTTTCAAAGGGAACATCTGGTCCAATTTGCAGATAAAGAAGAGTCAGAGTCTAGGCCCCAAAAGAGCATCCTGAAAACCTCCACCCATTCAGGGATGTGGGGGGAGTTCACCATGCTCGGAAGAAGGGAGGAGTCAGATGTGTACTCCCCTGTGCGAAAAAAGGAGCCCCGGGGAAGTGACCCAGAGAGCCCACAATACAGTAGGGGAGAAGAAACTTGGCCCTGTCATTCTGAGAGGGACTCCCAGTCTCAAAGAATCAGGGAGCGCCTAGAGGATAGGGACCACAAAAAGTAGCAGCTTTGAGTCTGAGGGTGAATGGACTCAGGTGCAGCAGAAAAAGTAGGCTGCCAAACAAAAGAGAACTCTGGTAAAAAAACATTCGCCAAATAAAAGCCGCAATAAATGGCAAGTACTCAGTCTGGGAGCATCTGGAGCTGTATGAACAGATGATGAACAGATGATGATATCATTTGGCATCAAAAATCACCATAATTCTATGGAGTTTGCCAAGTGGACATTCTCCTCAGAATACTCCAGCTTCTTTGCTGGGCTGGAGGATCAAAATCATTCCAGATGGTCTGCTCACAAGGCGGCCATCTTGAAACACTTCTCCGTGCACTGGAACCCTCAGGAGGCTGACAAGCCGGCCTACAACCTGCAGTGCGGAGAGGATCAGGCACCAGGAGAATGTGTGCAAGAATTGAAGCAGGCATTTTCCTAAACCTCTAGACGGGGGCGCACAAACATTAGGGAGTTCATTAATACCTATTTTCATGCCCTCCCTAAGTACATAATGACACAACTGGTTAGGGACTTCCGCGATGAAAGGAACCTGGATTGGGTAATAGAGCAGGCTACCCGGATCTATGAAGTCCAAAAGCCTGTGGAAAACAAAAATTCTCCCAAAAATCCCAAACCAGCCGACACCCCCGCTGCTGCAAAGGTTGCAGAGGTGAAGAATACCCCCATTTTGGACTCACAAATGGGATGGCCTAAAAATACCCCTCCTGCAAAAAAACCAAATTGGAAGCAGAGAAGACCCTCCGACTAGTCCCAAGGGGGTTGGTAGCCAGGCAGGGTACACTGCAAATGTGTCACCGGACTCTGCCACCTACATTAGCCGAAGGCACAAGGGAAACAGACCCATCTTGGAGTACGTATGGACTCCCCCAGCTCAAGGGGGGGATCCAATCAGGTAAGTACGGCCCCAGGAGATTTTCCTCAAAACTTCCCTCTGCAGGGAAGTAATCTTCCCCCTTTCAGTTTAAGTTTCTTCCCCAGGTACCCTCCAAACCGAACCTTCAGAACAATCCTCCTCTCTCGCCCCGCTTTCAGGAGTCTAGACCCCCAAATACCCTTTCAAAGAGCAGCATAGGTTTGATCCTAGACCCCCATATCAACGAGAGAGGATGTCACAACTGGAGCGCCAGGTCCAAAGCTTGACCCAAGCCCTGAGTCGCATGTTGAAGGCTCTGCAGAGCCCTTAAATGAACATGGCTGCTCAGAACAGCTCAAACCCAGGGTTTGGCACCCCGGAGCAATGACGGGGAGAAAACCCTGACAACCAATTTAGTTCCAGAGGAGGTGGCCCACACCCGAGAAAAAAAGCCCCTTGAAACCTCTGAACCTGAACCCAAATCTTCTACTCCCTAAAAGCTGAAATCTAGGGAACAGAGGGTAAGTAGGAGAAACTGAGTGAGAAAGAAGACCCATTTTTTGGAGGAAGTCTGTGTCCTCCAGTTTGAAGGGGAAGAATCCCTGGAGGATTCAGGGAAGAAAGTCTTCTCCTTCAAGGATGGGGGAGTTCGTCCCAAAGAGAAATGGGTCCCAAAAGTTCCTAACTTAGACAGGGTAAGTATCGGGTCTGACCCAGAACCACCAATCCCTGAACTCCAAAAATGTCACCCTGATGACTCAGAAATAAATGAGGAATCCTCACCCCAACACATTTCAAGGTGAATGTGTCCAGGAAAAGGGGGACAACACAGAATCAGGGGAAAAAGGGGATTCCCAAATTCTCAAAATCTCAGGATGCCAAATTTATTTTACAAATTCCCGAACTCCAACACAGAAAACTGCCCAAGATCTTACAGTGTCAGAGTTAAAAATAAAGAAATTAACTGCCCAGCTGGCCCACAGTATCTTTGCCCCCTAGATGAGAAAGAAGGCAGGTTTTATGCCTCCCTCAGGGTACAAGGCGAGCATGCATTTTAAGCACTGGTAGACACAGGATCCCAAGCCACCCTTCTATCCAAAAAGGCATTTGATCAAATTAATTCAGGAATGGTGGGGGGGGTCAACAAATTCCCCTCACACCTCTTCCTGGACAACTCCAGAACTTCGAAAGGAAATGATATTCCCGTTGAGGTGACTGTGGAGCTGTAGATTCTCCAGGGGTTGTCACCATAATAGACTGTGAATAAGGTCCTCTGGACCCAGACTAACCAGCCAATAAAACTAAAACAGAGTACGAACTATGTAAGTCTAAATGGCACACGCCATATGTTTGAGCAGCAGACTGACCAAACTGATTTCCATTTTAGGAGCAATCAAGTCCCGACATAACTGTAATCTCTGTAGGAGAACAAACTGGTGATGGGAACCCTTCTCCATTTTTGAAAATCAACCTTCCTTCCAGTTTCAAGTGGCCTTCCACACTGGAAGGAAATACCCTGAAGTTTTATACCGATCCACAATTTGAAGAAAACCCAAACCCATGATAAAAGGTGAGGAAAAACCAGCTTGAAGACTAGCTGATATTCAGAAAATGGGTGAACAGCTGTTCTTCCCCATTCAGATAAATGAGGAGGGGGGGGGCTCTTCAAGAGTATGCCTGAATATTGAAACAAGCTTAATCAGCGCAGAGATATTCAGGAAACTCCCAAAAGATCACACCATTCCCACATTTAAGTTCATTGATAAGTGGGAAATGGGCCTGGAAACTCCCATTTCCAAACATCATCTGCCTAGCAGATGCATGCTAAAAATGTCCATTGGTGATAAAAGCATAGAGCATAATTGTTGGGTTGTGCGAGATGTCCCCTCTGCCTTCTACTTAGGCAGTGACATTCTCAATTGATTTGCAATTAATCTGGACCTCATTAATTAAAAAGTCTAGCTCTGACTGGGGGGTAACCTCATGGGCTTTGACAATCCTGAAAAAGCATTTTGGGCGGCCCCATTGCTGTTGTTTGCAGTTAAAATTCAAACTGGAGAAGAGGTCACCACCCCAGGACTTGCCAACAAGTCACCATCCCTCTAAAAATTAAGAGAGGTCAGAAGCGCCAAAACGCAGACGCTTATGTAAATTTAAATGATTACCTCCAACAGCAGGGTTTGTATTTGAACCCGACACCACTAATTGACTTAGAACACAACACCATTCGAATATTGGTGGATAACAGCGATCCTAGGAGTATCCCTCTGGGCGCAGACACCATCATTGGAATGGCGTTTGATGCCCAAGATTTCTCCATTGAATTAGGGAATGAGATCATAGAACCAATACCCAATGACTGCCACGATTGTGATGATGACTTACCTCCAGAAAAGATTTTCACATGGCTAGAGAAGAATTTCTTTGCATACTCTTACTGCCCTTATGAGGGAGGAGGTGACCTGCGACATCAGGAAGAATGATGTGGTATTCTAGGTCAACAGTGACTGCCACTCCTACATGAAACCTCCTGTCCAGGCCAACACCGTAACAAGAGATCTCACCACGCAGTTGGAGGATACAGCGGAAATTGCAAAACCTGATGTATTTCCAGTTTTCAGGCAGATGGTTGAGGAATGGATCAACCTCTGTTATGCCTGTGAGACTGAGGAGCAAAAGCAGAAGCTGAAACAGGTGTTTCTGGATTTTCAGGAATATGACTGTGGTCACACCGAGATACATTCTACCTCCATACCCAGGGACCCTGGGATGGCTCCCATATTCATGAAGCAATATTGGTTGCCTCTCGCGTCTATGGAGTTCATTGATGGATGAACCAACAAGTCACCATCCCTCTAAAAATTAAGAGAGGTCAGAACCTCCAAAGCCCAGTGGTTAAGTGGATAACAGCGATCCTAGGAGTATCCCTCTGGGCAGAGACACCTTCATTGGAATGGCGGTTGATGCCCAAGATTTCTCCATTGACTTAGGGAATGAGATCATAGAGCCAATACCCAATGACTGCCACGATTGTGATGATGACTTACCTCCAGAAAAGATTTTCACATGGCTAGAGAAGAATTTCTTTGTGTACTCTTACTGCCCTTATGAGGGAGGAGGTGACCTGCGACATCAGGAAGAATGATGTGGTATTCTAGGTCAAGAGTGACTGCCTCTCCTACATGAAACCTCCTGTCCAGGCCAACACCGTAACAAGAGATCTCACCACGCAGTTGGAGGATGCAGTGGAAATTGCAAAACCTGATGTATTTCCAGGTTTCAGGCAGATGGTTGAGGAATGGATCAACCTCTGTGATGCCTGTGAGACTGAGGAGCAAAAGCAGAAGCTGAAACAGGTGTTTCTGGATTTTCAGGAATATGACTCTGGTCACACCGAGATACATTCTACCTCCATACCCATGGTCCCTAGGATGGCTCCCATATTCATGAAGCAATATTGGTTGCCTCTCGCGTCTATGGAGTCACTAACGGAGATCATAACGAACTTAGAGTCACGTGGGATAATTCATCCAGTCCACAGTACCTTTAATAACCCGGTACGGGGGATATTAAAACCCAATTGCCAAAGGAGACTATGCACAGACCTTAGGGAGTTAAATAAACAGCTCTACATGTCCCGATGGCCTCTTCCCTACATTGACCTGGGACTGGCCCAGGTCCAAGGGTCAAAGGTGTGTACCGCCATTGACCTGACCAATGGTTACTGGCCAGTTCCCATGAGTAGGGAAGACCAGTACAAGTTGGCCTTTATCTTCAGGGGCAGTAGTACATGTGGACTCGAACCCCTTTGGATATACAAACTCCGGCAATTAATTAAAATATTTTCTGCACAAGGCCATGTCCGACTTGGATGAAAGGGGATACCTGGCCTATGTGGATGATGTTATAATTAAAAGGTCAACCATAGAGGAACATGTAGCGGAAATCTGCTATGTTCTGACCCAGTTGAAGGATGCCGGGGCAAAACTGTCCTTCCAGAAGGCGCATTGGTGTAAGACATGCATGAACATCTTAGGGCATGAAATCACTTCCGAGAGTATCAATCTCAGGCAAAAAAGGTGGAAGCCTTATTAAAATTGAAAGACCACACGACTCTGTGTGAACTAAGAAGCTTTCTTGGACTGACTAATTATAGCAGAAAGTTCATAGAGATCTATACAGAGGTCACAAGACCCTTGGTCCATTTACCAAAGGCAGGGGTGGGGGGCGTGGCTTGCACGCATGCCGTAAAGACACGCTCCCGTGGAGCTCCGTCCGAGATCCTACTACAAAGAACTACTAATGCTTGATTAGCCCTGCAACCTACGATTTGCCTGCATAATCCTGCAGGGGAACTACTCCCCATCACTCGACCCGACTCCTGAGCCGAATCGGAAAGGAGAAGACAGAAAACGCGGAGTCCAAAGTCGAGCCCCTGGGACCTGCTAGATGGCGCCACTCGCTGCGAGCTGTGACTAACTCAGCAGCTGACTCGAGACAGCCCGTGGAGCCCACAGCAGAGGACGCGGCCACCTGATCCCTGGCTCCACCTGGGCTCCGGCTGCCGAGGGAGCAGAACACCGTGAACGCCGACGAACCCTGCGCAACGGACGTGGGGGAAGCCGCAGCTCCTGAAAGGCGGGAGCGGACACAGACCACTCGAGCCCTGCAACGCGCAGAGGCCCGCAGCCCCGCGAACGTACTTCTGCGCAGTGGCGGGGGGGCCGGGCCCCGCAATCCCCAGCTTCGCCCAGGCTCCAAATCCAGGGATAGGCTGCGTGGGCTGGGATTGAATCCCCGTGGCTACAGAGCGGGGTGATAGCACGCAGCCCCCCGGACGCGCCCCAGCACAGTGGCTTTGATTCCTGCCTCCATCAGGACACCGGTCGCTGCGGGGTCGGGGGCTGGCCCCCCCCGCGACTACAGCGAGAGCTAGCGCGTAGCACTTGTGCTCCGAGGCACGAACGGAAACAGACGCCTGAAACTGCCTGAACGGTGAAGCGGAGGAGGAGGCAGCAGAGGCCTTCAGGGTGGCAAGCGGACGCACACAATACCAGGTGAGGAGGCGGAATATAAGAGCGACCCCCCGACGCATATTGGCCGACATCGCCCGGCCTGAGGGCACAAAGAATAGTCAACCCTGTGATCCTGCACTGTCTCCTGCGCGGGGGGCCAGCCCGGATCTGTGTGGCCCCTGTCGCCCTTGGACTGGGAAGTGAAAGCAGAGACTGCCCCAAAAAGCACAAAAAAGCCCACGCGAGGAAGATTCCTGGAGTGGCGGGGGAGCTCCGAGAACCAGCCCACAACACTACAGCCCGGGAGGGGAGAGGCGGGGGAAAAAAAATAAAACATCATAGAGGCCAGAAACCCCAGGAAGCCCAACACAGAGGCAGCGGGACAACTCCGACCTGCCGGCAGCCCATCGACGGCACAGGTAGGGGCCAGAAGATACCTGAACATAGCCTACAGTCCCGGACCAGCCCACAGCACAGCACCTCCAAGACCGGGGCCCTTCAAACAACCCACGCCCCTAGACCTTGGTACAAAGTTTGAAAACTGATCCTGGAAACGTGCATTGCTAGATACAGCAGAGGAGCTGGGGTTGGATCCCTGGGACCAACGTTCCCCTGAAACCCGATCGGAAACAAGAGAACGGGGGTCGAAGATAAACCTGCACCCTGCAGGGGACAGAACCCACAGATCTCAAAGCAGGGGATGTCTCCCCCCAGGAGCAAACTGAAACTGGTCACGATGGACTCTTTCACGATAGTCAGACCCCAAAGACAGTCGCAACAACAAGATCGGGAATCCCCCGAAGAATTGCCCCAACAGGAGGAGGACCTCAAACACATGCAAGTCCTGCAAGCAATAGCTGCCCTCCGCACATCACTTGAAGGAAGGCTGGAGGAGGTGAAATCCGACATGCAACTCATGCACCAGGACGCCCGCAACCTAACTGAAAGAGTCACGGATGCATGAAAATGTAGAGGACACCCGAGACCTAAAGATAACGGTTCGAGACTTGGAACAGAAGGTGGCAAGGCTGTAGGCCCGCTCTGAGGATGCTGAAGGTCGAGCTCGCCATAATAACATTCGAATTCTGGGGGTCCCTGAAGACCTAGAAGGCCCAGACCTGACGGTCTTCATTGAAACGCTGCTGCAACAAGAAATAGAGGCAGGAAATCTCTCCCAGGGGTTCTCTTTGGAAAGGGCCCACAGGTCTCTTCAGAAACGTCCTCCACCCCGATCTCACCCACGACCAATCATAGCCAAGATTCTAAATTTCAGAGACCGGGAAACTATACTACGGTACTCCAGGGAAGGGGGGGAGATAAAAAGGAAAGACTCAAAAATAGTTATATACCTGGTCTATACCCGTGCAGTGCAATGAGCTAGAAACTCCTACATTCCAATAAAAGCAGGGCTGAGGAAGCTCAACTTGAAATACATGCTGCTCTATCCGTCACGTCTCAAGATACTATATAAAGGAAAGGTAACATTCCTAGAGACCCCAGCCACAGCCAACATGTGGCTCGAACATAATAACCTGGCCGACGACAGGGAAGAACCACCAAACTCAGACCGAAGTTGACCACACACCTCCCAGTGAGCGCAAGAAACGGGCTGTCCCCTCGAAGGGGGAAATAAAAACGAACAGTAGGCAAATGAATCACTATGAAGTTCTACTGCAAAGTAAGCTACATCGGACGAGAGCTCGGAGGAACATACGAGCGACAGTCAAGCAACCCACCCCACCAGAAAAGGTGTAAGCAGTTTGCTCACACACTACCTGATCCGGAAGGCCAGGAGTGGCCTGGAAGGCTCAGGAACCCTGGAGCACTGCAAGTTAAAAGCAACTGCTGGGGACAGTTTGAATAGTTTTGTTGAGTTTTCCCCATTCAACGCAATGGGAGTTACACAAGTTAAAAAATCTCCAACCAACGAAAAGCTTGAAGCCGTGACAGAAGGACAGGGGGGGAGAAGGCCAGGACATGGTGAACGAGTAAAGGACGCCAGCAGGGGCCGGACAACGGCGATTGAAACCCAACTGCTCTGCTCTGGCGTCTAAAGCAAATATGAAAATAATGACCTGGAATGTAAGGGGCCTGGGCTCTTACCTACGCCGGAATAGAATCAAGTCCTATCTGAACAGAAAGAGAGTGCAGATAGCACTGCTGCAAGAGACACACTGCACGGCGGTCTCCCTGGCAAAACTGGAAGAACACTGGGGAGGTCAGGGGGTTGGAACTTCGTACTCTAAATACGCAAGAGAGGTATACACTTGGATTCACCCACAACTCCCATTCCATCTAATCAAGTCTGCGACGGACCCAGAGGGTAGGTTTGTGATACTATGGAACCGGTTAGAACAAGAAGAGATCTGCATAGTAAATTCTTACCTCCCCAACACCAATATTCCAACGCACCTAAACTCCATGTACGCCAAATTTGCGCCATACAGACACGGTATCCTTTTCTGGGGGGGAGACTTCAACTGAGTCCATGATCCGATACTTGATAGGTCCTTCCCACACCCAAAAGGGCCCTCCGCGGCCACGACAGCCCTCTCCCTATTAACCGACAGGTTGCACCTGGCCGACACCTGGAGAGAGTGTCATCCTGATGCCAGGGGGTACTCATATTTCTCCTCCCCACATGATCTCCACACGAGACTAGACTATGTCTTCATAAGTAATGAGCATCTGTCACAAATAGAAGAGGCTCAACACCTAGGCAGAACCATTTCCGACCACTCGCCACTCCTAGTAGAATGGAATCACGCTGGCACCACACCTCCTATTCCAATGTGGAGAATGCCGATTAACGCCCTTGGCGACCCGGCATTCAGGGAAGAGCTACACAAATTTATAGAAAGTTTAGTTGAGAGAAACACTGGAAGTGTTGACCATTTAAGCACAATGTGGGACGCCCTAAAAGTAGTGACGAGAGGGGAAATCATAGCGAAGGCAGGGGGCATTAGGAAACAACTGAGGGGTGAACTTAACCACTGGGAGCAGCAGATTGAACAACTCGAAGCAGCCCCGGTGGCCACTGAACAAAGGGAGGACAACCTCAAAGAACTTAGAACTAACTCTGCTCTAGCATGGGATAGACTCGCCAAATTTGACTATGCCACCAAAACTAATAGAATACACACAGAAGCAGATAAACCAGGCAGAATGCTGACTTGGCTCTGCAAGAAAGAACACCCCAGGCACACAATCACTGGGATACAGACTGTAGACGAAAGGGTAGCGCAGACACAGCAAGCCATAAATGACACCTTTAAGAGCTTCTACGAACACCTCTACTCTCACGATGACCAGGTTCCCCTAGAACAACTCATGGACACCCTGGAAGAGATAGGACTCCCCAAGATGTCCCCTGAACAATCTGAAGCCCTAGATGCAGATATTACAACTGAGGATATCACGGAGGCAATTAAGTCACTAGCCACCTGCAAGACTCCTGGGAACGATGGCCTACCCACTGAGTTCTATTAAGCTTATGAGTCCACCCTAACACCCCTACTACACAAGGTTTTTCAGGAAGCGCACGAGAGTGGGATATTACCTGACAGCATGAGGGAGACCCTTCTGATCCTGATCATCAAGCCCAATAAACCCCCCGATAAATGTGACTCTTACCGCCCGATAGCAATGCTCAACTATGATGTGAAAATTTTGACAACAGTGTTAGCAAACAGATTGGCCAGAATCATAGGGGAAGTAGTACATGAAGATCAATGCGGCTTCATACCAGCCCGGAAAACAACCATGAACTTGCGCAGAGTGCAGCATGTCATCGCCCAAACCGAGGCCCACACAGAAGCATACGCACTGCTGTCCCTCGATGCCATCAAGGCATTTGATTCGATATTTTGGGAGTGGCTAGTGGCAGTTCTAGAAGGGTTTGGCTTTGGCCCGGGGTTCATTAGGTGGATCAGAATACTATACACAAAACCTAGGGCCAGAGTAAAAACCGGAAAACATATATCAGAGGTCTGGAACATATGCAGAGGCACCAGACCGAGATGTCCTCTGCCCCCCATGCTCTACGTATTAGGACTAGAACCTATTGCCATCTATTTTCGAAAGCAATTCTTTGATGCTGGGATCTGGCTGGGCGGTATTGACCACATTATCTCTCTCTATGCGGATGATGTACTATTATTCGTCAGGGACCCACACAACAATTTGCCCACGATGTTGGACGTCCTAGACAATTTTGCAAGGGTTTCAGGCATAAAATTCAGCAGGGAAAAATCCTGCCTCTTCCCTCTGGCAGGCCTTAAAAGAAAAGATGTAACGGTGGGAATACAGTGGGAAAGAACCTCATTCAAATATTTAGGGATACACATAATGCATTCCCCGGAGCAAATGCACGAGCACAACACTAAAGCCGCTCTTCCTGCCTTAAGAAAATCCATGACCTTCTGGGCGAAACTTCCCCTATCCATGATGGGCAGGGCCTCAATAATTAAAATGATTGTTCTTCCTAGATTCTTGTATGGATTCCAAAACGTACATTTTCACATCAAAGCGCCTTTCTTCCGCCTATTGGAAAGAATACTGAGAGATTTCCTGTGGGGGAAAGGAAGACGCAAGATAACACTCGCCACCTTGACATTACCATACACCCAGTGGGGAATCCAACTCCCAAACTTTGAAAAATAATATTTGGCAGCACAGCTCAGCTTTATCACCAAATGGCTAGCAGATAATGCCACATCTGAGACGCCACTCTTGCAGCCACTGATCCCCCCGTTGTATATGAGAGAACTTTCCTGGGCCCCCACCCACCTGATACGAGATGCCCCCTTCATGGCCACCCTAGGACGAAAAATTTGGCATTGGACCGAAACCCTCGCCCATGCTAAACACCAGTACTCCCCGAACATACCGCTGGTCTCGGACCTATGCAGATCCCCTGAGGACCTACAACACCTCAGACACTGGGAACAGAAAGGGATATACTCATGGGGGGACCTACATACAGAGGGGAAGTTTAAAGAATTTGAAATGCTTCAGGAAGAAAATGGCATCCAGGCCAGTTCCTGTGGTACCAAAGGATAAGATCTACGGCACGAACCAGGTGGTCGACATGGCCAGAGGAACCAGAATCAAACCCCTTGATCACGCTACTGTACGAACTGGGAGAGGGAAGGAGGCCGGTGTCTCAGATCTATAGCCACCTAAGTGACACCCCCAACCCACACAGTGCTGAATTAAAAACCAGATGGGAAGCAGATATAGGCCGGGAATTAACAGACGTTGAATGGGAGAGGGCTCTGACATTTCCCAAAACAGTATCCAGAAACCATACATTTAGACAAATACAACTGAACCTCTTACATCGGACATACCTAACCCCATCCAGGCTGGCCGAATTTAATAAAACTCAGAGCTCCAAATGTACATTGTGTGAAATGGACAATGCAGACTTGCTTCATGTATTCTGGTTGTGTGCCAAGACACAGTTCCTGTGGACTTCCATACAACAGACAAGTGAGACTCTGGGGTTGACCAGATACGAATGGACTCCCGCGGAATGCCTACTGGGCACATATCCCAGACCGGAGAAGCTAAAGCACCTTGCTAGATTAATGGACATCATGTGCATACTGGCTAAGAGGACAATTGCTATGTCCTGGAAGAAACCACCGGGACCTCAACAGAAAATCTGGCACAGAGAACTGAAACGGTGGGTACTAGCGGAAATGAAGGCCTGGGAGGAGAGTGTGGCCAGTTCTACAGACGCCTCGAGCATGACCTTGAATGTCTGGAAAGAACTCACAGACCCCTTGTTCTACCCCTCCGATGACAAGCCCCCATGAGCTGGGACAAAACCACTGAAGGCAGAACTATGGACTAAACCGGAGTCCCTGAGACCAACCAGTCACAACTCCACTCGGTCCTTGCCGGCAGGAGACCCCCCTCCCCTGATGAATCAGACCCCCCCGGCGCCACCAAACAACACCGGCTTATCAGGAAACAAAACACTTGGAGATAGTTAATGTTGTAATGTTAAGTTGTTATTGTTTAAGATGCAAAGCGCCCTATTCTTTGATTGCAGATGTCTTTGTTGCCTTGTGGTTGTACCAAATAACAAATGCCAATAAACAAATTTGAAAATAAAATTACTAAAGGCGGGGGTCAAGTGGGAGTGGGGTCCAGAACAAGCCAAGGCAGTGAAACAACTGAAGAGAAGCGTTTCACAAGCACCTTGTTTGGCTTACCCCGTCAAAAACAAGGAAATCTTCTTGGAGACAGGCTCTCAAATACTTGCTTAAGAGCAGTATTATACCAGAAGCACGACAAGGTCAACAAAGTCATCTCTTATGCGAGTAAGACTTTGTCACCTGTTCAGGAAAAATTCAACGATACGGAGAAGGTACTCCTGGCAATGGTGTGGGCATTGAAAAAGTACCCCCCATTCATCCAGGGTGAGCAAATCATCGTCGAGACTTCCCACCAGCCTTTGCAATATCTTCAAAGTGACAGACAGATCCAGAATTACCTCATTCTGTCCATGCAATGCTTTCCTGTCGAGGTCCAATATGCCCAAAATAAGAAGAGTCCCCTCGCGCAAGGTTTGCCTGACTTGCATGATTGTGTTGGAGAAAACTATCTTGAGGACAAAAGTCTAAAAACCCAAGACAACATGGAGGCATACGTGAGATCCCTGCACAAAGTCTATGAGGAAGAGACGTGCCAGGGGATGCCCACAGTTTATGTGGACGGGTGCTCATACCATGTTTATAACAACTGGGAAAAGGATCTGGTGGCTGGTGTTGGGAATAACTGGGTGAATGATGCCCAGAGCCCTTTGCTGGGTACTAGATCAGTCCCCGAAGTAGTCACGTGGCAGAGTTGATGGTGGTTCATCAGGCCATCCTCACTGCTGTGCAACACCGACTCCATGAACTGGTCATAATCATTGATTCAGATTATGTCAGGAATGGATTTGTGGAGCACCTGATAAATTGGAAAACCAGAGGCATGCTGTGTGCAAATAACAAACCACTCAAGCATAGTAAACCAATACAATCCATTAACTATCTGGTTACCTCTAATGGGATGACTATCTACTGGAAGAAGATCAAGGGTCATTCAAGAATAGAGGGACCTGACAAAACCGGAAATGACCTGGCTAACCAGTTGGACAGAGCTGGAGCCATCCATAGGGATCTCATAGAGATCGAGTCCCTGTTGGGGGAAATCCAGGTCACTGCTGAGCCCACGTTCCAAAAAAATGAACTTTCAACTGCCCAGTAGAGTAACGAAACCCCAGATGTTGATTTGGTTATGGCACAAAAAGGGGATCTGATCATTGGGAAATTTTATCAGCACATTGAAGACCCCGTGAATTTTTCTCTGAACGAAACCGAATACATTAGGAAAGAGGATCTCCGGGTGTTGATCAAGTTTCTCAAAATGTTTGGAATCCAAGATGGTTTGTTGGTATGGAGATCCATCTCTCGGTGTGACCAGTGGGTGATACCTACCTCATTCCGAAGCCTGATGTTAAGTCATGCCCATGACACGGCCACAGCCGGTCATCTGGGGTTTCATACAACCTTGGAAATCTTGAGAGAGAGGTAGCATATTGGCCACACATGGGGCAGAACCTCGACCAATACTTGTAGGGGTTTCTAGTGTGTTTGCAATTTCAACCAAGTTCCCTCACACACCGAGCTCCCCTACAGAAAAGGGGGATGACACTGCCTTGGTTAGATTTACAAGTAGATTTCATCAGGCCCGTGATTCGCTCCTCTAGAGGAAACAAGTACGTGTTAACTGTAACATGTTTGTTTACCAAGTGGGTGGAGTGTCGCCCGGACCCAAATTGCAAGGTGGAAACCGCGGCTGCCCTGATGATCAACCACATCTTCTCATGTTTAGGCATTCCCCAAAGGATTGAGTCTGACCAAGAAAGTCACTTTACCAGCGAGGTGATGACAAAGATGTGGGAGATACTTGGGGTAAAGAGAAAACTCCATATTGCCCACCACTGAGTGGGAGAGTTGAGCGGTACAATAAAATGATTGTGGGCATCCTAAAAAGAATTTTGTGGTGGACCCTGGACCTCATTGGGACATCCGACTGCCACTTGTCCTGATGGCCATCAGATCTACACCATTTTCTGCAACCAAAATGTCTCCATTCAAGCTAATGACGGGACAAAATGTTGCTACCTCAGCATCTGCGCTACAGAACGCAAGAGCAGACCCTGATCAATGCGTCCATGACACATGAATGTATTGAGAATCTGAGAAAACACCTTCAGCATGCTTTTGCATACGCTCAACGAAATCTGGAAAAATCAGCAGAGTGGCTGAAACCCCACTATGATTTAAAGACTTCTAAAAAAGAATATCAAGTAGGAGACAGGGTCTACTTGTAAAATGTTCAAAGGAACCAGACCAAGGAGCAGAAATTCCTTCCCTCCTGGCGCAGCCCCTTTGAAATTGAGATAAACTCTCACCTGTCGCCGATTTTTTAAATTTATTTTTATATTTGTTTAGCACACAAACAGCCAATGGGCGTCATGGCGCTGTTACTTGTAGGGAACTTAGTTGCAGGGAGGTACAAAATAAATGTTTTACTTTTTACATTTTTTACATTTGTAGCACATTAATACATATTTTATATTGGTAGCAAATTAATACAGTCAGCTAGTTGCAGGTACATTTGCAGGTTTATCAAGAGATGTGGCGAGTAGTCCCCGGGGACTGACGTGTTGATCAGGCGAACAGAGTGTTTTTTCTGGCTTTGCAGAAGGCACTGAGTGAGGCTTCAGCATGAAGCATCATAGGAAGGGCGTTCCAGTGCAAGGTAGAGGAAACTAGCGCCTCCTGCCCTGGCTCTTTTTACTCTGGGCACAGTGAGCATGTTTGCATAGGGTGTTCTGGTTGGCCTTGTAGATGTGGCAGGGTGGAGTCTTTGTGATAGGTAAGCCGGTTCAGAGAGGTGTATGCATTTATGGGTAAGAGTCAGGGCTTTGAATATAACCCTCTCCTTTATTGGGAGCCAACGGGCTAATTTTCTAGCGGCGGTGATGTATTCTCTTATAGAGATACCTTGGGCTGCATGCAGAGCACTGTTCTGGATTACTTGCAGTTTTTCTAAATTTTTTGTGGTGGTCCCTAGGAAGAGTATGTTACAGTAGTTCAACCTAGAGCCGGTGATAGCTCTTGCTATGTTAGTGCAGTTCTCTTTGGAGAGAAAGGGCCTGGCAGCATTAATGAGTTTTGCATGGTAGGCTGCAGTAGAGGTAATTGCATTGACTTGTCTCGTCATGGATAGCTTGGAGTCCAGATAGACTCCTCTGATGGTTTTCACTGTGTCTGATACTGGGATTTTGATGGAGTCAATGGTGAAGTGGCTGAACTGGGTGTCAAGATTTTTGAGAGTTTCAGTGGATCCTACCAGTAGGAGTTCTGTCTTGTCTGAGTTGAGGCAGAGTCCTTTGACAGCCATCCACGTTTGGATGGTGATGTAAATGGCGTTAAGATTCATGGAGTCTGTGTCATAGTTGCCTGTGAGTGTGAGGAGGATCTGAGTATCATCAGCGTAGTTAGTGTATGAGATACCCATGGCGTCAAGGATGAGAGAGAAGGGGCGTGTAAAGATGTTGTAGAAAGAAGGGGAGAGGCAGGAGCCTTGGGGTACTCCATAGAGCATGATGGTGGGTGAGGCCGAGGTTAGATCAGAGAAAACTTGCATGGTCCTACCTTGTAGGAAGGAGGTGATCCATGCAGTGGCGTCAGGGGAGAATTTGGCTGTGGAGGGGAGGTGGTGGCATAGGACATTATGGATTAGGAGGTCAAATGCCGCAGAGAGGTCAAGAAGTAGGAGTAGGACCGGTTTACCTTGGTCTCTCACATCGTCCATCTGGTTTTTGAGGTCAAGTAGAGCGGTCTCTGTTCCGTGTCGGGGGTGAAAGCCAGATTGTCGTAACCCTAGGAGTTTGTTCTCTTCTATGAAGTGTTGTACTTGTAGGTATGCTGCTTTATCCAATATCTTAAGTAAGAAAGGGATGGTGGTGATGGACCTGTAGTTACTGGGTAAGGTGGGGTGAAGGGTGTTTTTTTTAGGAGGGGTCAGACCCAGGCTTCCTTGAGGCAAGAGGGGACTTTCCCAGTAGCAAAAGAAGCATTGACAAAGACTGTTAGGAATGGAGTGAGAGTGTCTGCACATTCCTTGATAATTGCAGCAGCGCCGGAGTCACCCTTACAGTTGGAAGGCTTTATAGTTTTCATGAGGTTGATCATGTCCTCCTGCTGTATGGCCTTGAAAGAAAAGAGTGGAGAGGGGTCAGGAGAAGAGGAGGTGGCGGGGGTGGGTTGGCTGGTGAGCATGTGTTTGGTGTTCAGGATTTTAGTTTGTTGTGAATTCAGCTTGTTACGGATGGCTGTTTGGATGTTGTCACACCATGTCTTATCTTTGGTGAAATTTTGGGGTGAGTATGGGGGTCTCTAGTTCTCTGAATATGGAGAAAATGTCTTTTGTGTTAGACTTGGCGTCAGAGATTCGGGTTTCAAAGGATTTAGCTTTGGCGTGAATGATGGCTTACTTGTACTCCTTTGAGCGTGCTTTAAAGTCTTGTTTGTCTTTGTCAGCGTGGGTGGCTTGCCAAAGTGTTAGGGCGGCACGTTTGTCAGTATGGAGTTTATGAGGTCTGGTGTGAACCATGCATTGGTGTAGCTAGCGGGTTTTGTTTTCGAGGTTTGAGTGGGGTGATGGAATTGACCGCTGCTGTGATAGCGGTGTCGTACGCTTGGGCGAGGGCTTCTGGGTCATTGGAGAAGGGGGGTCTAAAGGCTGGACTCTGGAGGAATGGTAGAAGTCTTACTTTCATGAGTTGGCGAGCACTTCTTGTAAGTGTGGGAGGTAGGAGGTCAAAGGTGATGACGTGGTGATCAGACCATGGCGTAGGGGTATTGCCTGTGATTGATAGAGGGCAGTTGTGTAGGGCGATCCAATCTATTGTTCTGCTTAGCGTGTGGGTGGGGTCTGTGGTAGAATTTCTGAATCCTAGGGTCTCAAAGGCTGTCTTGAGCGATTTGGCGGCGGGGTCTTTGTTGTCGTTCAAGCCTAGGTAAATGTCACTGAGTAGGATAGCTTTGGTTGTTTTTTTTAGATTGTCTGCCAAGAGGTGGGTGAGGGGGGCCTGAAAATCGCATATGGGGCCTGGAGGGTGGTAGACAAGGTGCATGGTAATGGTACAGTGGTGGGAGATGCTGAGCTTCAACTGGAGATAGTCACTGTTATTGTTCATGGTTTTTGTCCATCTTTGTGATGGCGAGGGAGTCTTTTGCTATTAAAGCAACGCATCCACCTTTGGATGGACGGTCCTGTCTGATGACTATATAGGCTAGTGGGAGTGCAAAGGATCCATAAGAAGGTCTAGGTTGTGACTGGTGATGAGGTCATGTATGTCTAAGGTGTGAGCGTTAATGGAGCAGGCATTGATCAGGGCGCACTTTAGGTGGGGTCCTTGTATGGACGTGGCTGGGTGGCTATGATGGGTGGATGTGGTGGTAAAAGAGGTGTCAGTGGTGGTGGGTATGGCATTTACAACATTAAGGGTCCTGTTGCCAGGGGTCATAGACAAGGGCATAGTAGCATAAAGGTCAATACATTGGGGATGGGAATAGATAGGTGTGGCATCACAGAAATTGCATTGACAGAAATTGCATTGGGGGTCCCATTTTCAGGTGTGGCAGACACAGGTATGGTGGTATTCAACACATTACCACTCAAAATGGGGGTAGAAGAATGTGGCATCACAGAAATTGCATTGCCAGAAATTACATTGACATAAATTGCATTGGGGGTCCCATTTTGAGGGGTGGCAGACACAGGGATGATGGTATTCAACACATTACCGCTGAAAATGGGGGTAGAAGATCTACATCCCTAAAGGAGAACAAACGGAAGAGAAATGGGTGAACATCAATCGGTTGAAGAGCTGTCACCCCAGGCAGAACTTGCCATTGATTGAAGAACCCAGTGAGGGTAGAGCCCAGTAATCCTCCGAGGAGTAAAGGTAAGGATTGGAACCTGGATAAAGAAAATCATACATTTACAGGGAGTTGAACAATTATTCTTATTTTGAAATGTGTATTGGCAATAGATATGTAAAACAAAATGGTGGATTTGAAATGGATATGTAAAACAAAAATGTGTGTTTGCAAGGTCTATGTCAGGAAAAAGTGTGTGCAAATGTATATTGTGTATGTATCTCTCCTGCTGTTTTTTTGTCCATTTTCACGTCCCTGCCTTGGAAATGGTATTAAATGAAATGCTTAATCTCTCCATTCTTCTTGGCAGATCTATTAACTCCTTGCCTCTACAAACTGGAGGGGACTCGCCAGAAGAGGAGAGGCCCAGGACCCACAATGTAACAGAAAAATCAAAATCCGAAGAGCGTGGGGGCAAACCAGTGCACTACTCCATCAGGACCAGGAATAGAGCAGACATGCTCTGAAGGATAATCCTGGAATTAACCCAGAAACAGTCACGCTCCAAAGGAGATCCCTGGGACGAATTCAGGCCATAATAAAATGAACACAAACTCTCTCCTAGCTCTTCTCTCTAATAAAGTCACGAAAGAGCTAGGAGGGGGGATTCTGTGGGGTGAAATAAACCATAATGCCATAATTACAGGCTGGAGTCAGTATGAGGGCTCCCCAAAATTAAAAGCCTGCGCTGGAGTAATGTGCATAATGAGGCCCTGCAATGTCAAAGCGAAAAGGAGCGAACTAAGGCATCAAAACTTAGAAAAATGTAACTGAAAGTGTCAAGAGTGTGTGCAAGTCTGCGTAGCAGAAAGGCGCTTCCACAGTGACAGAAATCATTATATGTAAAAATCAGTGTTTCCCTTTCAATTAAAGATATGCTTCTTAAAATTGTGTGCAAGAGGTGAAGCAAATGAACTGCAGTTCTGTTCATAAGGAGCTCATCACAGAATAATCACAGAATAATCATTTAAGTTACAAGAATCTACAAGGAAATGTAAAACTGCAACAGAATGAAAGGTTTCATGGCTGGAACGTTCCCCAGCAACATTGAAATTGTGCCTTTAACAGTAACACTTTAAGCATTCCAAGGTGCAGCTTGAGTCTTGACACATATAATTATGTTTGCAGGTAACCACTGTGCGGGAGTCTTACATGTTGAAATTGCGCGATTTTACGAGGGGATTTAAGATTGAAATGCTTGCAGTGGGGGGAAAAGCCAAAGTCTTGGTTTCGTTTCTGTGGGTTCTTCAAGTGTGAAACTAAATTCTAAAGGCCCCGTTGTCAGGGGGACGAGATGAGGAATTCTCCTGCTCCCCCAAGTTGTATGACTAAAACCACTTATGCTATCATAAAAACTGGCCATCAGCCTTTTGAAGCACAGGGCTTCTATAAATAAATGCCTCCCTCTTGACGTCAGAGCTAAAACCAGATCAATTATATTGATGGGGGTGGATCTTTTCACCCATTGCACAGAATTAGAGATATGTTGTTTAGGGGATAATTTGGGAAATATTAATCATACAAGGTTCATGTTAGGATTTCTGAAAAGCAGTCAATGACCTGCTTCTGGTGAACCCAAAAATATTTATTGTGACCCAACAACAAACCACAAGTTATGAGGGGAAACTTGGTGGTGATCTCTGTATAGCTGTGAAAACCATGGAAATCAGAAGAAATATATAAAATATTATTCATTTTCCGTCCACCGAGTGCCAGATTTTTCATTAATATTATTCTGGCGTAAATGAGAAAATGCTGTAGCTTCTCACCAGTAGCTTGCACAGACACCAAACAAGGTTTATGTAATTCCCTGAAACATGGAGCATTCAAAAATGCTGACATATGTGTTACAATATGATGAGAAAGGGCATTTGTCATAAGTGAGATTTCCATGTGCAAAAAACCAGAACCAACCCCTTGTCTAAGTAGATGATGGATGGGGTATGCTCCCTTGGCTTCCCAAAACATGCCCACTTTCTTTGTACCTATCAGCCCGTAGATGGGAGGGAACCCTTGCCCACTGCCCTATCAATTTTGTGACAAAGATGAGACATCTGTGATGTCATCTGCCTTATAAATAAATCACTCCGCCTCAAGTCAGGACTCTGTGCAACTGACCAAATTTTGAACCATCCTCGCAGAGTTGTGCCTAACTCTTGAAGAGTAGCCAGGAGAAGGAGTAGCTGAAGCAGGACTCCTTTGGAGGACAGAGAGGGGACTTAACTGACCCCTTGATTGTCCCTGCAGTGAGGCTCTGGTGCTCCCTTGATGTCCCTCATGCCCTCTCTTGTAAGTATATGCATCCCCAGCAATAGATTAAATAAGCCCTATCTTTTTCAACATTGCATTTCCCCCATGTGTTACATGCTACATTTAGATGAAATATGTTACACAACTGAGAACAATGTGCTTTTCAATAACTCCTGGCACCTAGCCAACTTTTCAATTGAGAAAGTGGT
Source organism: Ambystoma mexicanum (assembly GCF_040938575.1). Classification (NCBI taxonomy): domain Eukaryota; kingdom Metazoa; phylum Chordata; class Amphibia; order Caudata; family Ambystomatidae; genus Ambystoma; species Ambystoma mexicanum. The sequence goes on from NC_090921.1 coordinate 586,546,116, forward strand.
GATTGACCCCTGCTCTCCCCTATTTGTTTTGTCTCCCTTACAGGGGACGGAGCAGCACGTTCATGTTGCGCAATTCGGTGCAAGCTGGAAGACCGATTTACTATGGAATACAACTAATTTTCCTGAAGATGATGGTTTAACTCACCTTAACCATTGAAACCAGTCGTCCTTTCAGGCCATGGGGGTTCACATGACCATTTAGATATCCCAGTCAATCAGGGGGGGATACATAAGCATGAAGATCCCATTGTAATACTCACCATGTGAGCCTTTTAAGTTGTCCCAGTGTGATGGGCACATTTTTGACATAAAAACACAACTTTTGCATGTGGCCAATTACAAGCCCTAGCGTGAATAAAAAACGAATGGAAATCCCACGGCTACATAATGTCCATGCAAGCTATACTAGCTGCTTCGACAAGATCTAATAGCCAGTCTTGTTGCTTGCAGCAGCCAATAAATTGTGTTTTTCGTTTGGTTGATCTTTTATGATTAATCTTATCTCTATGAAATTTGTGATTCCCATACAATTGGTGAAATGAGGGACCGTTTCCTCTTTATCTATCCCTATTAGATCGGCATTATACCATACGCCATCTAGGGTCAGACACCCCATTCAGGTATAGAGTGTTCTTCCTGCAGGGATCGATAGCACATTGATTCTCCCCGTTGGTGTTTATTTCAGTCATTTATTCACCAAGTTTTCATCAATATTGTTTCTCCCAAAGAACTGTTTATGTTGTGATACGGTACTGTTCCTTAACGGTTAGGGAATGTAGTTACTTTCCTGCATTGTCTTTGAATTTACCCTGGTGTTTTCCCCATATGCTAACAATCACCATTCTGTCTAGCTAACCTTTGTAATTCTGTCTAGATGCAACTCAGGCTAATATCTAAGTGAGGCACATGCTAACATTCACAGTTCAGAGGTAGGGTAGTGTAGAGTGGCAGATTTTATTTGAAGTAGAGTAATTGCTCTACTCCCCACCCATGCCACACTTACTTTGGTGGTTGGTGCTGGTTGACGGTTGACCACTGGCTTCCCCTGCTGACATCTACGGACACTTTCTGGAGCTGCCAGTGTTGGAGCTGCCATTAGCATTGAGGCCCTTTGCTGCAGGGGCTGCCCTGGGAGGGTCCATTAAGGCCAGAGAGCTAAACAATCATGGGTGGAGGAGCTCACAGGAGGCAACACAGCCAATCACAGGTGGAGGGAGGGTTGGGAGGTGGGCAGAGGGATGTGAAAAGGGACAAAAGGAGCCGGGAAGTGAGGAGGTAACATGTTGGGCTTGAGGGCAACCCGCAACGTGGCCATAGATATTTCTGGGCCCACAGCTGTCAAGGCACCCTACACTGCTCACTTGGGGATACTGGATGGAATGGCGTTCTCCCACTGTGCAGCAGTACGACGGGGCTCACAGGACACAACACAGCCAATCACGGGTGGAGGGAGGGTTGGGAGGCGGGTGAAGGGAAGAGAAAAGGGACAAAAGGGCCCGGGAAGTGAGGAGGTAACATGCAGGGCCTGAGGGCAACCCGCAACGCAGCCAAAGATATTTTTGGGCCCAGGGGGCTCAAGGTACTCTACACTCCTCACCTGGGGACACCAGATGGAATGACGTTCTCCCAGGGTGCAGCAATGCGAAGGGGTTCACAGAAGGCAACACAGGACTAAAAGACTAAAGAAACACAGGACTAAAAGAAACATATACGTAAAGCAAAAGTAATCATCGATCTAAAGAAGATAAAGTAACTTACTGACCAATAACTGTAAATATGCAGTAACCCAAGATTGAAAGACAATACATAGAACCTTGCCATAGAGGAATATATTATGTGGCAAGGACGGCCATATTAGGCAAAAGGACACTGGCTCACATTGAACATAACCAAGCTACCTCAGAGACAGTCCGAGGCTGTAAGAATGAGAAGATGTGGGAACATAGCTCCATGTGCAGAGCTGATGATGAGTCAAGGTTGGCTCAGACGGAAGATACTATTTTCAAAGGATAAACACAGAGCCCAAAGGGAGTACAAGGATAAGCTCAGAATGTGGAAGAAGACAAAAACATCTGTGAGAGCCAATCTGCTGTTCAATTAAATGTGTACAAAGTTCATATGAGTTAGAGTGAGCAGGTCTCAAGAAAACAAGAGGAGCAACAGCACTTGCATAATTAAATCAGTAAATGAAAGGTTGAAATAGACACATTTGTGGTCTTTTCACATGTGACTCAGAAGTAGAAAGCAAAGGCTGTTCATTAGAGCTTCAAGCTGAGATAGTGGTGTGCTCAGACTCCCTTGAATGTTCCAGGACAGTGAGCAGACACAAGGTCAACTACAAACTGAAGACTTTGGCTGATGGCCGACTGATGAGAGATGATGGACTAAATGGGGAAATGGGGAGTAGTCTGACGGGGTTCAAACACCTAGGTTTCGTTTCACGTTCGTGCTACTAAGGAGGCAAAAGTCCAATGTTAGACAGTATGCCAACCAATCAGTATGGTTGAAGGACACATAATGTTGCAAGAACCAATCTACTGAAGTTGTACCTGCTATAATCAATACGATATGTGTTTAGAGGTAGTTCAAGGCGTTCCCTACAGATAAGAGGTAGCCAATGATGCAATAATCCTTATTTGTTCTATAATTAGATAGGTTCCCTTCACCTATCCCTTCCCTTGATAGGTTTTTGTTTTTTCCACATACTTTAACGTCATAGATAACGCATATTGGGGTATAAGACCTGAATGTAATCAAACTTGTTTGTGAGGGTGCATGCATCAGTCCAATGTCTGCCAGTTGACCCTGTTTTATTCAATTGATAATAAAGGAGCCATATTCTTTTTTTTTTTTTACAATAGAAACACATAAAGTACATAAAGTACAAACAGTTTCATAAATACAAGTAAAAATAAGCTTTACATTTACATTATTCATAACTCAATATTTGAAAGTTGTTTTGACAAACACTTACTGCAGTTGTACATTGATTGTAGCTAAAAAGCAAGTGAGAGCGATAATTAAAGCTTTGTTTTCCCCCCACATGAGACACAACCAAACATTTTTTCTGGGAAACTCAGATTCTCCAAGGTTATCACACCCAAATGTACCAATCCTAGTGGATTCAAAGTGGGCACAGCTAGTTAATAGGTGTATCAGAGTTTCCGGAAAGTGAGAACTATGGCAAAATCGACAGCACAAAGTGTTTCCTTGAGCCTTCGATTCCGTCCAATATTTTGTACCTTCTCCAGTAGCAAAATGATTAAATTTAAAATGCATGTAGAGTGCTTGTGCATGATTGCAAGGCAAATGCAATAAATAGGCACTCAAACATTCCCTTTTGTGGGTAAAACGGAAGATGAACATGCATACTCATTGTGAAGCTTATAGCCACTCAATAATGTAATGGTAATAGACCAGTCATAATTGAAAAAGCTTCCTTTTGACACACCCTGGACCACTATTAAGTTCATCTTCTGTTGCGTCATTGTCGCAACGCAAGGATTGCATTCTTAGCCTAAACTTCACAATTGACTTAGGAGTGTTTTCCTACATCATTTTATTTAAATCCTCATATAAAGAATTTGCAGGTGGATTTAGAATTTTAGAGTAGTTACAGTAAGTCTACAGTGCAGTCAAAATGATAGAGATACTAGTCCTAGCTCATGCCTAATCATGGCGTTTGGTAATGAGCATGAAAACAAAAGCACTGCTTTCCACAATCAACCCTGCAAACTGTTCATTTAGTCCCCAAGTGAAGAAGGCACATGTCTAAACCATATAATAGAATTGGTTCATCTTTGCAGACATAGTATTTAATGGCTGGTAACATAGAGAATGTACAAAGCTTGCTATAGAGGCACTTCATGTGTGACACCAAGGGTCGCACCTTGCTGACAAGAGGGTCCTTCCACATTTTGACAGAGGCCAAATTACACCGTTTATATCCCAAATAACACATATTTGTGATGTGTTTAATTTGTTCAGGACCCAAGGCCCAGATCATGGTTTTTGACCTTTTGGGTCTTGAGAACACCCCGGTTTTGGATTTTTGTGCGTTGTCCTTTAAGCTGTATCTTGGCCATATTGCATAAACAGATTAAGTTTGGCTTGTAATCCAATAGGCGTTCTGTCGAAAAAGATCAAATCAACAGCAAAGAGTAACCAGTGGTGTCACAAGGGGCCCAGTTATTTTTCGTCCTTTCCAAATTTCGTCCATCTTGGACAAATAGAGGTTAAACAGTGTGGGGGTCATATTACACCCATGCTTCACTCCTGTGTATGTTCTAATTGGATAAGTTACTGCTCCCTCTTGATAATCCGAATTCGATAAGTGGTCTCCCGATGTAAAATGGACACCAACTGTACCAATTCTGTAGGAATGCCATATCTTAATAATTCTTGCCACAAAAAAGAAGAAGCTATACAAATTGTTCCTCTTGAACTATTCTTGACTGTGTCTAACAAGTGAGCCAATATCGTTGTGTTCAGTGAGGTCCCGATCCTCTTGCGCAATCCCACTTGAAAACGTGATACTATACTGGATTGTTGAATAATATTCTCAAGATCTTTCAAGAGTAGAATTAAAATATTTTAGAGGAGGCATCTCTGAGTGCTATTGGCCTATAATTAGAAACATCAAGAGGGTCTCCTTTTCTGACCAGGTGAAGGGATACTGGTTGGACAGAATACTATACTGGATTGTTGAATAATATTCTCAAGATCTTTCAAGAGTAGAATTAAAATATTTTAGAGGAGGCATCTCTGAGTGCTATTGGCCTATAATTAGAAACATCAAGAGGGTCTCCTTTTCTGACCAGGTGAAGGGATACTGGTTGGACAGAAAATTGTGTCAAATGTAATTTTAAGAAAAGAGTACCATAGCATGGGATCTCTTTTTATGACAGAGGCTGGAATGCCATCCGGGCCGGCCCCTCTTGATGAATTTATTTTAGTTATTGACCAGACAATGTCATCTTTGCTCCAGGGGCATGATCCCATTAGGGAAAGTCCCTCGGAAGGATCATTAATTGCACTGAATAATAATAGCAGTTCATATTTGATGGTAAAAAATGTGGCCTATACTTGCTCAGTAATAGACCAATCAATACTAACTTTTTCTTTCTGTATTATTGTTTTCATGGAAGACCAAAAGGGTTTGTTGTGACTGCATACATGTGTAATCAAATCTTGGTTGTCACTGAGATGTATTTCAATTTTCAATGACTTGACTAGATTTCTATGGGTTTGACAAATACGTTGTTGTCCCTCTAAATATTGGAAATTCGTATAGGCCTCAGATCTTAGCCCCCTTATTTTGCTGTTTTTGAGTCGTTTGTACTCAGCCAATAATTGGTTATAGGCATGTCTCTGGGGTTTAATGTTTTAAAGTTTAGCCTGGCCACATATGTTTTAAGACATTTAACAATGATTTCAGTGATAGTGTCCGCATTGTCCTTACCATTTGTATTATTGGGAATCAGTAAATTTGCATTTTGGAGCTTCTTCCTCAACAGATTCATAAATGAATTGCTAGAGCTAATGTTCCATCTAAGCTTGAGCCCAATAATGTTCTACGTCTACAAATGCTATTTCAGGGCACATCTCCAAAATTGGCATTTTATTATGCAGTTTAAATTGCAGGATCATGTGGTCACCTAGCCCTGCATTTAATATCTCAACACTTCCGCACTTAGTTCTTATAGACGCAGAAACATAAAAGTAATCAATCCTGGACTTTGCACTGTCCCTGGACCAAGCAGAGTAGAGTCTCTTTGGCTGCCTCCAGCTGCCATACATCCCATTCTGAAAACAATAAAGTCCACTCCCACACCTTAGGGTCAATTGTGGGTGCCATTCTATACAATTCTGGATAATTACTCAACCATGAACCCTCTAGCCAAATGCAATTAATATCCCCTCTATAATTATAGGGCCCTGATACTGGTTAATGACCCAATCCTCAAGGAGTGATGTCAATTTGGACAGAAAAACCACCAATTCTAATTTAGTCAGATACCAATACAAGTTTACTACTAGAAAGGTAGTTTCTTCTTCATCCACCAAATTCTATTCGACTGCCAACAAATCTTAAGATGAATACATTATTTTTGTCATACTTTTAATACTCCTATCAATCGCAATAGCTTGTCCCCCACTAAGGTGAACTGCTAGTGCTCTCTTTACTGGACTCGTAAAGGTTTCATAGCCATTAAGATGAAATTCGTTGACAGCCATAGTCTCCTGAAAAAGCATAATCATTGGTTCATTGGAGAACGTTGGATCGTAAAACCATGTATTGAAATTCTTTAGGCCACATACGTTCCATGACATAACACTAATGGATTGAATGCTAGGGTTGTGTTACATGTTTTTACAGCTGACTCTAACCACGACCAATTATGGCCATTTTTGGCAAAGTTAGGTGACTGTGTTTTAATCTTGTCATTAGTACCTATAACTTTAGTTTCATTTGGCTGTGAATTGCATTCTTTGTCAGAGACCTTTGCATGAAGCCCTACAAATTGAATAGCTTCTTCCATGGAATTCATTGAATGGGGCTTATACCCAAAAGTCAAGAAATCATGGCGTTGTTCCCAGATACATTTTGATATTATTATTGATTGGAATTCATATATCATTTGATTGTTGTTTGTTTGTGGTAGAGTAATCCAATCTATGGCGTGGGAATGCAAAGATCTCAATGCAAGAATTTGCCTGAAGAAATCTAACAAACAAGATCTGTTGATTCTTTTGGTTCAACTAGTTTTTAAATCACTTTCTCAAACCATCATTTTTGATGGAGGAATTTCTGGTTTGGGAGATGGCAGGTGTGTTACGGACATACTAATGGGAGGGGTATCATTTTCAATACAATTCATCACCTTTGGAATAGTGTTGTTAAGATCCTTCTCTAGAGTATTTATAATAGAAGAAGGGATGGCGATAATTTGAATAGCAGGTTCCAAAATGGGTCCAGGAGCCATCAACTTTCCTTTAGTTGTTTTAAGCTTAGAAGGAAAGAAAGTTGTAATTTAGCTTTGTCTTATGCTGATGTCCTCATTTAGGAACCGTAGTGGTAAGGTCATGGCATCCACCTCTAAATCTCTGGTTTTACTGGCCGCAATAGCAATGGCTGTAATGGAGGTACACTCCACAGGGGCAGAATTCTGCTTTTCAGTTTGGGTTTGTATAGATTGACCATTTGAGGGGCTGCACGTATGATCCCTTGATTTGTGTTGCTTCTTTTTCAGTTGTACTTGCTTATTGTTCCGATCAACTATTGCATTCACCTCAGACAGATTACATATGTTTTTAATTATGGAGTTATGACCCACAATTTTGGTTGCTTGCATATTTTACATTTTTTTTGTCGAACCATTATTATAGTTCTTAGTGGCCTTTCTTTTAACCCTATTCTCTTTTTCGCCTAGTTCTCCAGGAATGTAATGTCATGTAGGCAGGACAACCTGAGGGCACAAGTTGGAATACAGTCCACTCTGGGTTCTTTTGTTCTATGATCAAATTAGACTGTTCAAAAATATCTGTCAATGGTCGGACTATTAGGTGAAAGGTCATCCTTACACTCAGATCTCTGTTTTATTTCAGCGCTTGATGTGTCTGTTTGTTTATTCCCTCCCATGGCACAAAAAGGATTTTTGATATTTTCTCCCAGTTTAGCAAGTTTGGCAACATTAGTATTTTACTGTATCCCATATGTCTTCACCGACTTCCTGAATAGTCTCATCTGAGACTTGTCCGTGTGAGTCTGAGTACAAGATTCTTGTCCCCTCCAACAGACGTACCATGACCTGGTCGTACACTTTTTTTGCTTGTGTTGGAGATGTCTGAGAATCTTTAGAGACACAGAAAGGCAACTGGACTTTTTCATCGTCCCTCAACTCTGAGTAGCTATAGTAATTCCAACCCTCTCTTTTTTTTCTCTTGTTAGGGAGTAATTAGTATGAGTCTCACAAGCCAATATGAAGCTTTCTAATTTGTTCATTTTGGCAGAATCTCTGATAAAGAGGATTTTTTTTTTAAAATTCTTTTTATTAGTCTGTTTACAAACTTTAAAAAAAAGGCAAATTCAATAAAAAGGACAGAGAAGAAAAAGGTGGAATGAAGGAACCGGATGATGAAACCATAGAAAAGAGAAGATACAAAAAGGAAAAGGAAAAAGAAGAAAGTGTTCCATTTTCCTTCCATCAGATTCAAAAAATTGTGTCAGGATTTGGGGACTGGGCTTTCTTTGGTCCGTTAGGCGCCGTTAATTAAATGTATCCAAGACTTTATTTTTTGACCTCAAGTCCCAGCAATCTCTTTTCTAAAGCTTCCAAGAAAAGAACCAGAGCATAAACTAGTTTCAAGTCCGCTCTCTCGAACATCCTTTTCCACCAGTCTTCCCCGGATAGACAAGGTCTAGCCTCGAGTAGTTTCCCCATTGAAATGGTCCTGGTTTCTGATAGTTTTGAGCAGAAAAGAGTCAAATGTTTTAATGTCTCATTTTCTGAGACACAGAATCTGCATGGATAGACCAATTTTGAAGGCAATTGACATAGGTTCAAAAGTTCCTTAGTTAAAAAAAGGTTCATTCTAAATGTCATGTAAATTCTTTGTTTCTTTACGCAAGGAAATGATTCCAAGTATCTCGGGATCGATCCGCAAGCTCTTGCTTCAGGTGCTGCAAGATTCATACGACGATGGGCGTTTCGGGTATCGCAAGTTTCACACCAGTCAGCTTCCCACAATTTCTTTTTAACTTTATTCGGATTCTGTAGCAAGGTTTCTTTGTCTGAATTCACTTGTTCTAAAAGGGCTAGGCATCTACACTCAAATTGTTCCTGGATTGAGTCTGGGGATGGTTTTCCTTTCGTTTGTTTCAATACGTTAAATTGGGGCCGATCTTCGGTGCCAATGATCTTTCTGTAAAGAGACAAAGTGTTCCATATTACTATGGCGTTAATGGATGTCAGCCCCAGTTCGGATCGAGTACAGGCAGCAAGGGTCCCTTTCGGTAAGCTCAGGATTCCATTCCAGTAGGTGTTCTCGCACCATGACCAAGTCTCGTGGGCGCACCCCAACATTGCCTCCACCCCAAAGATTAAAGATGGAACCACCTTATCCTTGTAATATTCAAGGGCAGCTCTTATGGAGAATTTTCTGTATTTCTTGTTAATCATTACCCCTTGAACTGTCAGAAGTTTACATTTTCTTTTGATCTTTTGCACCATTGGTACGTCATTTATGTGGGAGCTGAGCAGGGCCCCCAAATACGGTACCTGACTGACACAGTTAATCAGTTTCGCTCCAACGTCCCATTTGAATTTCTTTCTTCTTAATGATGTTGCACCAGTTAGACTTTGGAGCACAAGAATCTCAGTTTTTGCAGCATTGATTTCGAGGCTGTTTTTCGCTGTATAGTGTTCCAGCGGCTGCAGTTTTATTTTTAGGCCGACTGGCGTTGCATCAATAAGAACTATATCGTCTGTATATAAAATGTGCCCAATGTGTGAACCATTTATCTTTGGTGGAAAAGCTCTAACTTTGCCTAGGTCCTTCTGGACATCATGGATGAAAAAACTAAATATGGTTGCTCCCAACGGGCAACCCTGCTTCACTTCTCTTGAGGTCTTAATTGCCATAGACAGTGAACCTTTCTGATCCAATCTGATTTCACTGTCGTTTCAGAGTAGAGTTCTTGTACTGTGTTCATTAGGCTCGGTGGGCATTTGTGGTCTTTCATTTTAGTCCAAAGCAGTTCTCAGTCGACGCTGTCCAAGGTGTAAGACAGATCGACAAAGGCTAGAAAAATCTTTGTTTTTTTCTTTATCGCCTTCATTTTTAGTATATTTAAGATGAAAAGATTAAGCGAACGCCCAACTCCCCTTGTGAATCCAGTTTTCCAAATGTCCAAGGCCTCTACGTCCTTAATCCAAGCTGTTAAATGGTTCAGGACTTGAGTTGCAAAGATTTTTCCAATCACATCGAGTAGAGCTATGGGTCTAAAGTTTTTTGGATCGGATCTTAAGCCTTACTTAAAAATTGGTACGATCACGGCACATTTCCACATTTGAGGGAGTCTTCCTTCTTTTATGATGTTATAAAAAAGGTTATAACAAAAGTCAGCCCATTGTTCCGGGTTTTGCTTTAGCATCCAGTTAGTCAGCCCGTCAGGGCCTGGAGCTCTGGACAGGCTTAATCCTTTGATGTTTTTCAGGAAGGCGTCTTTAGAAATCTTAAATTCCCACGGGCTATGGACTTCCAAACTTTGTTGACTCTCCTTTCGTTGATTCTTAAATAGCTCGGTGTAGTGATTGATCCACTGGGCCTACGTGACCTGGGATACTTGTAATGAACCTTGACTGGCTTCTATGTTATTTATTAAGGACCAAAAGGATTTTGAGTTTTTTTGTGTCACAATCTTTATCATCGCCTCGGCGTCATTTTGTAGGATTACATTTTTATGACCCCCCACAACCATGCTTTGTACGATGATTTGGCTTTTTTTATTTCGAGCAGACAGTCTTGTATAGAACTCTTCCTGGCGTCTCTAAGGGCTTTTCTCAATATCCTTTTTCTAACTACTATTTCAGGGTCGTAGGTGTGTTGATGACGAAACCCATGTTTTTGCGTGCCAAAATTGTATTCGGTGTATTTCGCCAATAATCTTGGATGTTCAATTTGGTCTCAAGATGTTGTTTTGTTGTTAGCCTCAATAGTTCTTGCAATGTCAATTATGTTTTCTCTGTTAATACGCACTCTGGTTCGACCTGGCATCACACTTATCTTAGCATTCCAAGATTCTTTATTTACGCACCCCAGACCAGAAATTTGAATGGTTACTAAGTTGTGGTCGCTCTGTTCCATGGGAATCACAAAAAGGCATTGGATGCATAAAAATAGTCCAGAATCGAGGCTTTAGATCCTTGTGTCCATGTTGCTGCAGGAGGAATGTCTCCTCTGATGTTTCCATTTAATAGGGTTCGCTCACGGTCCTCCATCTCATCATTCCATGCTGTTTTAATTTGGCATGGATCTTTCACTTTTCTATTTGATTTGTTTTTTGATGAAGTGTTGATTTCAACTTTACACATTCCATATTCAGGTCTCCAAATAAGATTATGTTGGGAGCTACACAGGACTCAGTTATGCGATCAATTGTATCACAGATCAGTTCGAGAAACTCTGATTCGTCCATGGCAGTGTGTTGCCAATATATGTTTATGATGTGCAAGGTCATTGCTTCTTGTACTGGGCTTTCGTTTAGCTCGATGGTCCCAGTCTGCAAGTAAGGGGAAGGATTTGCAGATTTTGTTATTTTCAGGTTTTTGGATTTTTTCACCATTATTATTAATCCTGCCATCGGTCTACCCATACTTTGCTTGATTGCTGGGTACAGAACTATTTCGAAGCCTTCGGCACAGGGCGGTTCTTGGAGCAAGGGTTCCTGCAGACAAATTACATCCAGTTTCTCAAGAACATTGGACGATTTTCCAAAGAGGTGGTTGAAACCTCTAGTGTTCCAGGATCCCATCTGAATCAATTGAATGGTTTTTTCGGGTTGCCATTAGAGGTCATTGCTGTTGTTTAGTGACCCAGGCAGCCAACTCCAGGATCCTTGGACGAAGCCAGCATCTTCGACTCTACTGTCTTTATTGCTGCCGTCTACATCAATCCGATCGTTCTTCATAGTGATCTTAATTAATTTCATAGGAATTCTCCGAAAAGTGGAGTCAGGTTGGTTGGTGTTAACCGAAACAACCATTTCATCTGTCCGGGTAGATCTAAAAGAGTTCTGAGTTGCCTTCCCTATCTGAGCATCCGAGGTTATGTTCCTTTTTGTGCCACCATTTCCCTTTGGTCGCTTCCTTTTTTGTGGTCTTGCTTGTGGTGACCTTTTTGGAACATAAACCTCTTTAATATCAAAGCCTAAAGAGTTTAACTCAGAGGCGCAGCTCCAGATCAAGTTGTAAATGAATCTCAAAGGAATATGCATTAGGACTTTGTCGGTTACAGACTCATCTACAAATTCAACATTTTTTATGTTGTCTGTTGATACTGCACGTACGTTAGGGATGTGGCCAAGTAACTGGAGCACGTTACGTCTGTTCAATCTGAATATTCTCTCGATCAGAAGATGATTTTCAATTGATGTAGTTAGGCTAGTGCTCTTAATTGACGATACTCCACTTGCTTGTGGTCTTGTGTCATTTCTCCAATCTTGAGTAAGATTGGTTTGAGGAATAACAAGTTGTTTCGAATTTTCAAGATCGGTCTCTATGCATTTTTTTTTCTCTTTCGGGAGTGAACTTTTCTTTAGCTTCACTGTCATGTTCATTTTGGAGTTTTATTGGATCAACTGCAACATCCAATTTCTTCAGGGCACAGGTTCTTTTTTCTGCAATTGTCATGAATCCATTTTGTCCTCCACAGTTTGGATGAACATCTTTAGGTTTTTCGGGTGGCGGACTTGAAAAGATACATATTCTTTTGGTTAAGGCACCCGATTCGCACTTGTCCTGAGGTGGAGGTTCAGAGGACTGTTCGGGCTCCTCGTCTGAGATATAGTCAATGTCATATTCTCCGTTTAGTTCGTTTTCAAGGGATTCTCTGTCTGAATCTGCCTCGTATGTAGACAGGTTAGCCAATAATTCGATCATTCGCTCATCCTCGTTTTTTTTAATTTTTAGATTCATTTGTGATATTTGCAGCTTTAGGTGGGACTTTCTGCCCAACATTTTGATTTCTGGCGGCTGATTCCGATGGAATGTCTGTGGGATCTTTATTTTGTTCATTCAGTATTGTTACGTTTTGAGCCTTGATGTTCCGCAGGAATTGCTTTGAATTTTTGGCCCTGATGTTTTTGCTGCTTTTTATGTTTTTGTTTTTTTTTTGTTTGTTTCTGTGCTTTGGGGGGGTTCTATTTTTTTACAGCATCTCCAGGTTTTTGCTTTTCAAAGATATCAAAATCTTGCTCCTTCGGCGCTGTCCTTTCGTCGCTGTCGTTTGACGCTGCCATATAGGGAGTTGAAGAACCCTCAGCGTTTGCTACCGCAGAAGCAACTGCAGGTATTTCACATGACACATCGGTTACTAAAGCGTCGTCTGCCGGGCAGATTATTTTGTGTCTCTCTGACAAAACCGCATTTTGATGGTTTAAAGGAGGGAACTCAGTGCCATCTTCTGCATGGCTAGAGGACAGTTCGGGTAGTCTTAGAGGTCTGTTACCTCTAGTCGAGCCGATACTGACACACGAAACGCTGACTTCAGTGGGAAGTTCAACAGAAGAGGTCAGCTGGCTCTGATCATTTTTGTTACTTGAGTCATCGACGCTCTTGGTTTGTTGCTTTTGTAGAATCAAGAGAAATTCTCTGCCGACTTCTGCCAGAAGCCATTTGTCCTCAGAGTTGTTCCTCAATTGATCTCTCAATAAAATGTTTAACATTTCGTTTTTATTGAGGTGATTTGATTCCTGTTGTTTCAGATCATGAATAGCACCTTCCATTTCAATTATTTTTGAATTTATTGACACTAGAAGGCTGTTTTGATCTCTGCAGGCTTTGTTCAGGTGCTCGTAAAGTTTTAATAAGGGAGCCAATGTGATTGTCAATGCAGAAATCAAATGTGGTTATAGTTCATTTATTACTTGCTCGACAAGGTCTGTGCAAGATGCCCGGTCGTTGACTGATTGAGTTCTGTTTTGTCGTCTGGGCACTGGCCGATGGATTTTTGTAAAATCACGTTCCATAAAGGAGGAGTCTGTCGGTCCTTCATCAGAGGACTCCTCAGAGGTGGTAGAACTCTGATTACATCTTGTGCTTGTTTTGCCATTGAGATTTTGGGACTGAGCTTTTAGCTGTTTCCTTGTTACAGGGTAATCTTTTTTGTGAACATAATGGGAAAGGTATCGCACAGGGGTTGAGTTTCCTTCTTTTAGATGGAATGCTTGATTGACTCTGGCCAACAGGAATGTTGTAGTTGAATGAAAAGTAAGCTGAGTAGCCCCCAAACCCCAGGCCAGCAGCTTCTTTATTTTCTTGTTCTTGTGCCAAAGGTTTGGGTTTCACGTTGGTGGAAATTGAAGGATTTATTTCTTTCAGGTTTTTTATTAACTGGTCAGGCACCATTAGTGAGTTGCGATGTTCATGTTTTTTAAAACTGTCTGGGCTTTCCGTCAACGGACATGCCTCACATGCATCAAAACGAGCAGTACAGAATATGTTTGTTTCGGGAGGCAACGTCCCAGAGTCCTGCACAGACTTTGGGCGAGTTGGTAACGGCAGCAAGTGCGGGAGAACATCACAGGCAGCCTCTGGGTTAACTCCCACTACAGGTTTGACACCTTCCAGTGTGTTCAGGCTTGTGCTTTTGAGTTGAAGCTTTGAATCATGGGATGTAGCAACTTTCTTGCCAACATGGCCTTCTTGTAGGAGATTTGTCACTATGCGCCATGTTAAGGTCTTTAGGGTGGGGATTGGAGTTGAGCGATGAGAGCGTTAGCACCCTGTTGATCAAATCTCTTTGTTTTATTTGGGATTGTGGGCTTTTCCTCATTAAAAAGCGAAAGAGGATGCTCAGGGTCTCCTAGCCAACGATCCCATTTCTGATTTTCAAGGTAGTTGGCAGAGTCAGTTGTACGCTCCTTTTTTTCAGGGTTCAAATTGGATTTCTCACACATGTGGAACGACAATGGGCAACAGAACCCGGCTGTTTGTGCGGTTGGGTTAGCGGTGCAGGAGTTAGGAGAGGAGACAGGGAAATCACTTGGAAACGTTTAAGGCAAAAAGTCTTGTTTGCTGTTATAACGCGAGTTAGGGCAACCTCTATCTCGGGCCCCGCTCACCTGCAACCTGGAATGACGTTTGTAGAAATTACCGTAGACTTCTGTGTAGTTTCCACCCCTTACGAAAACACAGTACACGAAGCGAATTTCCACTTACTTGACCAGTTGTCTGTGATCGTCCGTCTCCGTGCAGGGTTGCTTCAGTGCGTAGGTGCCCTTTATGATGTACGGTTTCTGGCACACACACAAAAGCCGCCAAACAGCTAAACAGCCACAACCAGCCCTTCTGTCCTCCGGGCTTACGCCGCAAGGGCGTCGTGGGTGTGGCTATATGCACAGCTGATCGTGACATGCAAAGTGCAAAGGGCATGAACGGTGTTTGATGCCGGTTAAAGCAGAAGGGGTCCTTTTCACCTTTTACACTGTTGATCTGTCTGAAAGTGCGGATAAGAAATATCAATGTTCTTCCACCCGGCCAGTTTAGCGTTGCTCCTCTCGCGCCACCCGAAAAACCTAAAGATGTTCATCCAAACTGTGGAGGACAAAATGGAGTACTTGAAAGAAGCTGCCACAGCTAAACAGCCACAACCAGCCCTTCTGTCCTCAGGGCTTACCAAATTACAGCAGCAAAACCCTCATATCACGGTTCGCATTTGTCTTGGTCAATAGATCACTTTCTATTTAGATTATCATGGGGTCTGCTGGTCCACTTCCACAGAGCCGGAAAAAAGAGGATTTAACTTCACGTATTTCATATTGTGTGACATCATGTCCTTTATCCAGAAGATTCAGAATTCTAGTAATCACAGGATAGGAATAGGTATCTGTATAAGTGGAGTCTATAGGAGTGCTGTTATTGGCCTGAGGTGTGGATAAAAGGGCCCTACGAGGTGCGTGAAGGTAGAATGGCTTAGTTGTAGTGAATTGGGGATCTCATGATTACTGTTAAAAAAATGTGACTCTCATTTTGTATCATAGAAGTTTGTTTCTTTGAGTGTCCCATTTTAGGAATGGCAGGAGAGCATTTATTTAAAGTTATGTTTGTAGATTGCTCTTCCAGATTAGAAAAAGAAGCATTTACCTTATTAAACAAACACACTTCATCCATAGCATGAGGTAACCTTACGCGTGGTATAGGTGGCCCTAAAGACAATCTCACGTGTTTACCCAACTCTGCCGTCACAACTGGAGCTAACATGGAGACATCAGATACATAATTATTGTCCCCACAATGCAATCGTTCCTCAGGATCAACGTGTGTTAAAGACCACAAGGTAATACCAGACGAGGCTTTGCTGTAAAAGTACCTTTCTGAACCTCTAGTTCTTGGTGCTTAATCATTTGCTTCACCATTTCTGTATCAGCATTATGATGAATCTCTACGTGAATCAAGCCGAGTTCAACCTCCTCTAGTGTCGACTTGCTAGGTATAACATTCCCATTTTTACTTTCCATTTGCTTCATTTCATAATCACCCAACCTGGATTTTTCTAGCATGCAATCTGTTGTTGTCACTTCAGATGAAATATTAGATGATAGCTGCACGTGATCGGGCATTATAATAGTAATTGGGGTTTGTGGTGCGAAGCACATACTGCTTCTTAGCTCAATGACCATGGAGCTTTACTAAGTTGGTAACATTTTGGGAAGCTCTCTAGTAAGGACCACGCGCAATCTCTGCCTGATCTGTACACTATTGCCATATTCTTTGAGTCTGTCCGGTTATTTGGTTTGTGACCATTATTGTAATTCCATCTAGCACAAAAGATGCTTTAAGGTGCGACAGCACAATTTGGTAGCGGTGCGGATGGTTACTGTCTAGTCAACCTAGGCTAGATACAGACCCATTGACGCTCAGCTTCTCCCGCCATTAGCCAGAAGACCGCAGAGTTTCCTGTGGAGATCGATGTGCAGAGTCACGTGTGAAGAAGATTTGATTGGCAGGCCCTCTTTGACGGAATTCCTATCCGGTCCCCGCAGGTTGAGGGAGAGTCGATGCCGGAGGACTCAAATTGAGCCACAGATGTAAGTAGAACAATGAACATTGGAAAAATAGAGGGATGGATTGTGTTGTAAATAATACGTGCAATAAAGAAACAGGATTTATTGGGAAGATGATAAAGAAAGGTAGATACCTCGATTCCTGGTTCTAAGGGGACAGAAGGTTATGCAGTAAAGCAAAAAATATTAAGGATTCCAGAGGCAAGGCCCACATATGATGTATGTATCAAACTCCAAAATGGAATGAAATGGAGAAGGGATACATTTACTATGATAGTAAAGGAAGGCGTACGCAGTAAACACATTTTAAAGTGCACATGTGTAGGGTTATAAATCTGTTAATATAAATCCTGTGTTGTGTTTAGACTTATGAACATAAAACAATAGTAAGAAATTGTTAGAGATTAGAGAAACATTTGGACCAAGAGATTGGTGTCAACCAGGAAGGAAAAAAATCAAAAGAAAGTAATATTATAAATGAAGAAGATATTTTAACATACTAAAAATATGAGAACGATATATTAAAAATGTATAGAAAGCGTAAACGAAGGAGGAAACAAAATATCATTGCATAGATTTTTTAAATAAAGTGAGCAGTTAAAATACATCCCGATTGGGATTATAAAAAGTGATTGATGGTGCCTGCGCCAATTGATTGGCGTGGTATATTTCATAAAATAAAGAATCGAATAAAGCAACGGTTAAGTATTGATGATCAAAATCAATCTGTCATTATGGGGTACACACCTCTTTTACATTTATGTAGGACATATACAGTGAAAATAATGAAATATCATTTGGAATGGGTTTGAGGCATGACATAGCCTCAGGAGGGTTCACTGTTAAAAGATGTATTGCAACATATGACAACATATTTGCATGCTACATATAATGGAAAAAAGTTGCAGAAAAGGCTAGTCATTTTAGAGGTTTGGAAAATGTACCAAAGTGAAAAAGAAGATACAGTTTATAGGGAGTGGATGATTAATCAGCATGATGTGGTGGAAAATCACCTTTGCCTCCTCTTTCCCCTCCTCTTTCCCCTCCTGAAGAGAAGAGTGTAGACACAGAGAAGGCATGTTATACCTTAAAGGAATTAAAAGCAGCACAGGGTATGTTAATCCAATGTATGGACCCCCTGCTTACATCAGCAAGGATAATGCGGAATAAAGAAAGAGCAAAGAACACAAAGATATATTAGCATGCGATGAAAGTAACCACCGTGATGAGAGAAAGGACAAACAAGACAGATGAATAGGGACAAAGAAAGAAGCAGGGAAATAGAAATAAATAAAGGATAACACTAAGGGAATAACAATAGTATGAGAGGACAAATATTGCTTAAACTAGATGATGGGGTTTCGTGAAAGAGAGGAGAGAGAAGAGCGGGAAAAGAAAGAGAAGGAAGAAGAGCACACAAGGAAGAGATGGATAAAGAATACAAGCGAAGGGAAGAGCGAAGACGATATGAGGCAAGGAAAGAAAAGGAGAGATTAGAAGAGAAGAAACAAGAAGAGATAGAAGCTCAACGAATGTACGTACATAGGTTGCAATGAAGGCAATAGGAAGATGAAGCGAGGGAAACGAGGAGAAGGGAAGAAGCAATGAATAAGATTAGGGGTGTAAAAGACAATTCAATATTTATGCCATAGGGGCATAGTGCTGATTGAAGCATGAGAAATAATGGAGGTAGGGAGAGGGTCACGGCAGCCCTGTAGGGAACTGCAAGGAATGCCGAGATCAGCATGGGCCAGTGGGCAGCATACAGAAAATATAGAGCAAAGGCTTGGGAGTTATACAACTAAATGACGGACAGAGGAAGGTACAAGAGAATATTGAAGGATCCTGATTAAGGGGAACTGAAGGCAGATCAGGTGTCATCATAACAGACAAGTACAGAGCTTTGTCTTTAAACAGATTAGAGCTTGACGATGCGGAAAGACACAATAGTCACACAAGTTGGGGCATTATGGTGTCAGACGAAGAGAGGGAGGAGAGTGAGAGGGCGCAAAGAGAGGGCGCATGCAGGGTTTTAAAGGAATTGAGTGCAAAAAAAGGGTTAAAGGGTCAGATTTAGGGGACCGTAAAGAGAGGACACCATAACCAATACCATACTGAGCGACCACCACTACGATTGCGCAGTACAGGAGATATATCCCCGACATATGCAAGCAGGTTAAGACCAATACCAGGAAGGAAACAAATGGGCGAGGCGAGGTCTGTCTTGAAGAAAAGAAGCATAGGTTATGAATCGGGATTTTCACAATTACCATTATTGGAGAAGTGGGGGCGGACAACCACAATATATTCCATGGCCGCAATTAAATAAAGATAATTTTATGTGTAAATTGCAGAGTTTAATTTTCAGTGCAGATAATGGATTTATGAGTTAGAGAGGATGAAATCATGAATGGCGTTAGCTATAGGTGACAGAACAGGGCTGCTAGCAGCTATTCTAGGGGAGAGAGCTGATGACATTTGGAAATGAGCAGGATACGCAGGTGTGACTGCACAAAACATGACACATGATGGAGCGCCATTTAATAATTGCCGAGCAGAAGTATGGCGGGCACTCAGAGTGCAATATCCCGATACATCGGATACGGGTGCAAATATAACTAGGAAGATGGGAGAGGATGAAGATACCAATGCATTTATTCAAGATATTCAGGACAGATGGCGTCAGGAAACTCGTGAACAATGGGACAAAACAATAGCATTATTTTATCACATTTTGTGTCGGGGCTGCTCGAGCCAGGGCAACAGCAATAAAAAAAAAAGGTGGGAATGGAAGCGAAGCCATGGCCAGAAATACAATTGACAATTGTGTAGAAAAATAAGAATTGAATTGAATTGGATTGATATTTTATTTCTATTGCTCTCGTACACAAGTGTTTCAGAGCGTGACAAGGCAGGGAGGGGAACAGGGGAGAACAAAACAATGATCTTACTAGGCCCAGTGACATTGAGAACGCACAAGTGCATGGAAGGGGGGAGAAGGGGAAAGTGCAGAGCAAAGGCGAATGTGATAAATAATAATAAATAAATAAATAAATAATAAAGGCAACAAACAGTGGTAGTGCAGCCAACAAGTGGCAAGTGATGGGTTTAAGGCAGCAGACAGGGTAGGCCGGATAAGTGCCGAAGAAAAGGGGGGGCGGACTGTGTTGCAGGTACAGACCCCAGTGCAAGGGGTGGCCCGGAGGCAGTGTGGGAGGGTGGCAGGGTGAGCAGGTACATGGGCCCGGAGGACAGAGGGTGGCCAGGTGCACAGTGCTGAGAGAGAACAGATTAGCAGGGGAGCGGGAGGGGGCGAAGGCAGAAGCAAAGAGGAAGGTCTTGAGGTTCTTCCGGAAACAGATATGGTTCTCCTCAAGTTTCAGAGTGGCAGTGAGGCTGTTCCAGAGGGAGGCCCCAGCCAAAAATAAAAATCTACCCCAGCTTGTTTCTTTGAAGAAGGACTGACCCTGAGGGAGTTAGAGGTAGAGGAGCTAAGAGCTCGAGAGGGGAGGTATTTGCGGAGGAATAGCTGAAGATATTTTGGACCCAGGCCCAAGAAAGCCTTGTGGACAATGCAGAGGGTTTTGAATTTAATCCTTGCTACCACTGGGAGCCAATGGATGGATTTCAGAGCTGGAGAGATATCATCCAAGGGCTTGAGGCCAAGTCTCGCAGTCCTGTTCTGGATTAGTTGTAGAGGCAGGTAGATTTAATAAGAGGCTGTTACAATAGTCCAACCTAGAGAGAACCAGAGTTTGGAAGACAGTGAGATTCTGGGGGAAGGAGAGGAAAGTTAGAGTACCTCTGAGGAGGTGCAGTAGGAAGTTTGACTTTTTAGAGACATCAGAGATTTGGGCAGAGAAGGAAAGTGTGGAGTCAAAGATGACCCCATGGTTCTTAGGCTCGCAGGTGGGGGTAGGAGGAGGGCCACGGGAGGCCTGCCAGATAGTGAGGGGAAAGGATGTTGAAGGTATGCCGATGAGGAGGATCTCGGTCTTGCTGGCATTGAGACAAAGATCATTGGCAGCACACCAATCTTGAATGGCAGTTAGGCAATCACAGATGAGAGAAGGAGAGGAGGTGGCTGAAGGCAGCCTGAAAATGAGTTGAGTGTCGTCAGTGTAGCACTGGAAATCTGAGCAGAAAATGGCAATGCAGTGGGAGAGAGTTGCCAGGTAATGGTTGAAAAGCCGGGGCGAGAGGTTAGAACCATGGGGAACACCACAGGTAGAGAGGGAGATAGATGATAGGAAGGACCGAATTTCGGAGGGTCGATCAGAGAGGAAAGAGGTCACCAGGCCAGAGCCTGATCGGTGATACCCACATTATCATGTAGACGGCTGAGCAGGATGGTATGGTTGACCGTGTCGAAGGAAGAAGAGAGATCAAGTAGGATGAGGACAGAGGGAATGTTAGAGTCAAGGTTGGAGAGCAGATCTTCACGGATGTTCAGGAGAGAAGTTTCCATGCTTCTGGCAGCTATGAAGCCAGATTGGTGGTCATGGAGACAGCCAACAGAATCGGAATGAAGGGTAAGCTGAGGGATGGCCAGCTTTTCCAGGAGTTTGCCCAGAAAGGGAGTAATGGAAATTGGCGATAGTAAGCCAGACATGAAGGATCAGCTGTGGGTTTCTTGACAAGAGGATTTACAAGGGAATGCTTCAGAGGGGAGGGGAAGGATCCTGAGGCAAAGGAGAGGTTGCAAAAAGAAGAAAGCAGAGAATAGAAAGCAGGATGAAGCAAAGTTTGATCAGAAGAAGTTGTCCAAAATAGCCATTGAGGGAGCAGTATTGACAAGTAATGAAGGAGGGGTGACACAGGAGACACAGTCAGGGCAGCAGAATAATGCTGGATATTCCACAGATCAGAGTGGTAGCATTTTTTGCCATGAGGAAGAGGGAATGGGCCCAGAGCAGTAGGATGAGGTGGATTTCAAAACGTTCAAGGAAAAGGAGGATTTAATAGCGGACAGCCTCAAAAATGTTGAAATTGTGGACGAATGGGACATATAGCTAGCACATGTAGAAGTAGAGGTGGCATGCAACAGAATTGGCAAGCTCCAAGAGGGGGATCGGTTATATATATATAATATAATGCAGAACCGCAGGAGTATTATGCCCAAGATCACATGTATGCTCAGAACTATACACCGCAATCCCAACAAATTCAGCCAGCACCACTGCAAATACAATCACTGCAAGGACAACCCCAGCAAAAATCCATGCCAACAAAATGGGCACAAATTGCAGGAAACACAGATAGTGCAAGCTATGGTACCACAATGGAACATGACCCCAGCAACAAAACAGGCACCGCACCTTAATTGGAGAGTGGTACTCGGATGAATTTATATCCATGAAACAACAGCCAACAGAGTGACCTGATGTGTTCAGTACTATCAGTGACATCAGACCCCCAAGAGGAACCAAGGGTCAAGGTGACGATAGGAGGCAAGACATGTTCATTTCAACTAGACACTGGTGCCACTCGTTCTTGTGTCCGCAATGGAAAATACCCAATGTCAGATACTGTCATGAATGTTCAAGGATTCTGTGGAGTGACATATTTACTTCATTTTACAGACAAATTACCAATTTCTTTAAGAGGCCATGATATTTCAATGCCATTATTATCCTCTAGGCAGAAGCCATTCAACTTATTGGGACGTGGGATAATGACAAAACTGAACATGACAATGGGTCTCATTACACGGAAGGCTATTAGCACCTTGGTCCATGCCGGTAAATTACCGGCACCGCCTTGGAGAAAAGGGGAATTACCGCCCTATTCCAAGGTTGGTGGGGCGGTAATTCCCCCTTCCACCATTGCACTTCCCCATTCCCATTTTTGCCCCATAGGGCATAATGGGAATGGGGAAGGTGCTAATTACAGTACCGCAAATTTGCGGTGCCGTAATTAGCACCAAGGTCCCTTTGCAGGTTGGTTTTTAATGCCTGCAAAAAGCAGGCGTTAAAGTACCAACCCGCAAAGGGACCTCGTAGTAAGGTGGTAAGGGTTAACGGTCACCGGTACCATTACCGGTGACCGTTAACCCTTACCGCCTTCCATGTAATGAGGCCCAATATCTTTCACTGATGAAGAAATAGTGTGCTCTACTCCAGGGATACACTATATGAATGTGGGAGAGTTCATATTAGCCTTTACAGGCCAGAGTGCATTGCAACGAGTACCTTTAGATCCAGAAGTATTTTTGTATGGAGAGACTATTTTATTATCATGGTTACCCAGGTTGGTAGGTAAAAAATTGGGAATACCTGATGAATTTTTGTACAAACCAGAAATCCCCATTGACGATGAAGAAGGGCATATCATTCCCTTAGAGTTAGAAGCAGCAGTGGTCAGAGAAGAAATGGTGGTGCTGCATGGGACAGATGACGAAGCAAGGGGATTGAGGACAGTGATAGCCCTCAGTGAAAGATACAGGTTGATGGATTTGACAGACAAAGAACTGTTTAGAGATGACTACTCTGTTGATGTGTTTTTTTTATAAGTATTACTTATTGGATTAAAGTGAAGAATATAGTAATACAGCAGAGAATGGCATTGGTAAAAAGAAGAACGCCATTTTTTCAGGAACACTTAGAGAAGGTGCCAGAGATTTTAAGGACCAAGAGCCCATACAATGTAGTTTTATTAAAACTGATAGGTGCCGTTAAAATTAAATTAAAACCTGGAGCCCTTTTACCACAAGCCATACAATACGCCATGTCCAGAAAGGCGTATGAAGGTATATTTGAGACCATTTGTGCTTTAATGAAGCAAGGCATATTGATGGCATCAGATTCCATCATCTAACACAGCCGTGTACCCTGTGAAATAATGAAAAGGGGAATCCTGGGGATTTATTCGGGTCATTCGCCCTCTAAACAGTATAGTCGAAGCTAAGTTTCCTTTAGTTCCAAATCCAGCGATGATACTATGTAACAGCCCATCCACGGTCAAATATTTCACAGTTGTCGATTTAAAGAATGCATTTTTTTATTCCCCTTCACGAAGAATCAAAAGATTTGACCTAATTTTTGTATAGAAATACACGCCTGAAACATACTCGTATGGCCCAAGGGTACTGTGAGTCCCGTTCCATCTCTAACAGAGTCCTTCAGATGGACTTGGGTAATGTTCAACTTGAAAGTGCATAGTCAGACAGAAGAGAGGTGTAGAGAAGACTCAGTTAAACTTGTGGCCATACTTTCAGAGAAAGGGTATAAGGCGGACAAGGAGTAATTACAATATTGTGAGGAAGAAGTACTGTTTATAGGGCAGTTGATGTCAGACAAAGGGAGAAAAGTGACACCTGAGAGAGCAGAAGCAATTATGAAAACTGTAGCACCTAAAACAGTGAGCGAAATGCAACAGTTTCTAGGCTTATGCAATTATTGCACGGCCTGGGTTTTACATTACAGTACTTACATTCAACCGTTTTTAAAAGGACTCAAAGAAGCACAGGTAGATAAATGCACAATAACATAGACAGATGAGATGACTGAAGTGTTTGAAGGATTCAAAAAGGCAATCTGTACATCCCCTGTGCTAGGGATTTCAGATTACAGTTAAGAATTGTATTTATTCTCCCTTTCAAATGGAGAAGCCATGAAAGCAGTTCTTAGACAGAAGACAACATTGGGGCATTGACATATATCATTGGCATATTACAGTGGAATATTAGATCCAGTAATGAAGGTACACTATACCTGTGAGCAATGGTTATCTGCAGCTGCATTCACCATTGAAAAAGCTTCAAGTATAATAATGCAGTGTCCAATAATGTCATTTGTAGAGCATGCATTGTTTGCAATTTTAGAGAAGCCCAAAAGTACATTGACCACACAAAGAGCATCAGGGTATGATGCAATTATTTCCAACCCTCAGATTATATTTTTCAATGTAAGACAGTGAATCCACGTGTATAGCAGACCCATTAGGAGAGGATGACTATGTACATGATAGCACAATGTATATTGAAAATAATAATGAAATCCTCCAAAGTTAGAGTAAATGCTGTTGGGATGGGGGAAGTTGTTTTTATTGATGGTTCTTCAGAAATTGACCAAATAACTAGGGAAAGGCATACAGGATCATCTGAATAGAGAATGTGAATTCGAGGATGTAATAAGTATGTTGTCTTCGAATTATTCAGCACAGGCTGCAGAATTAGTGGAACTCATTGAAGGGCTACAGAGCTTTAAGGATGAAGAAGTGATTGTGTACTCTGTCTCTGCCTATGTGACGTCTACTATACATGCAGGTTTGGCACACTGTTAAAGGAGGGGCTTCCTCCGTGCAGACGGTACTCCGGTGCAACATGCGTCCCTATTGGATAGGCTTAAAGAATCATTGAGTCTTCCATTAACCCTAGCAGTCATGAAATGCTCAATGCATTCCAAACGGGCAGATTTAATTACCCCTGAAAATGTAGCTGCATACGTAGAGGCCAAATAAGCAGCCTATTATCGACCCACATCTAGATTAAAGAAAGATGTTAAACAAATGACAGGATGATGCATGCTAGTTAAGGATGACTTTAACATGCTGTCTTTTGTCCAGTTAATTGAAATACAAGGTTGAGCTCCACACCAAGAACATGATTTATGGAGAAAGCAGGGGTGTTCTTTATCCTCCACTGAGGGAATTTTTATGCATGATAGCACTGGAAAGCCAGTTATGCATCTAGCATTATTGAGCGTAGAGCTGGAGCAGCTTCACTACCCAGTACATATGACAAGAGAGAGTCTAGCTGCAACAATTGCAGAAGAGTGGTTCTCACCCAATCTCCTGGAGCGTGCGGCACAGTTCATTGTGAATTGCATAGTGTGCCAGAAATGTACTGCAGGGCACACTTTGTGAACAGTAATAGGAGCAATCCCTAGACCCAATGGCCCATTCCAACATCTGCATGTAGATTATGTAGATATGCTACAGATATGCAATGGCTACAGATATATGATGGTCATAGTATGTCCTTTTTCTAGATAGACAGAGGCAGGTCCATGCACACATCCTAATGCCCTGTGTGCAGCCAAGTTCATTGTACGTGAGGTGTTCCCCAAGTGGGGTGTGTGCAAAGTTTGGCAGTCTGACAATGGACCGCATTTTGTAAATTAACTCTTTGAGCAGATAGTACTTTTGTCAGGTAAAAAAAACAAATTTTCCTCCACTTATCACCAACGGGTGAATGGCATCTATGAGAGATTAAATGGATTGATAAAAGTGCACATAGCCAAGTTGAAGATGACTCGGAAAAAGGGATGGCTGCATTGCCTGCCCCATGCTTTATATGCTCTGACAAATCAGACTGGTTCAGATCACCATCTAACTCCTCATGAGTTGGTTACTGGACACTGTATGAGAACACCATTAACTCCTTCAACTAGGGTTAGAACTGATCCTTATGGTGTAGCGGAGGCCTTAGGTGATGGGATGCATGATTAGATGACAACGATGAATGCAACAGATAAAGAACAGAAGAGAGGGGTCAAAAAGAAACTACAAAGACAATCAATCTCATGAAATCAAAGATTTGCTAAAACCTCCAAGGTTGTATCCAGGAGATCAGGTGCTAGTGTGTAAATATATACGCACCTGGAGTATACCCTTCTTTGAAGGGCCCCATGAGGTAGAGGACGCTAGCCCCACTGCAGTTAAATTGAAGAGACGTGGAGAATGGCTACATCTACACGACTTATAAAGGTGAAACATTGGCCACTCCCGAAGACATCCCAAGAGAAGCAAGAGAAGTAGTTCTGCGCCTGCTGATCCATATCTCGATAATTTGGCTATTTTATAAAATAACCTATGATACCCATATAAGAAAAAGGTTAGAAGGAGCATGTCAGACAAAAGTTGTCACGTGTGATCCCTTATACCTTATGCTTTGGGAACATCTAAAATACTCATAGCTACAGAATTATCAGTGAAAAAGTCCCATTGCCTGACACACTTTACACTTTGTCTAACCACAGGACAGTGCCAAGACAGAACAGCATCCATAGTGTAGGTGAATAAAGAAACATCTTCAAGAGGAGACCGTTATGTACAAGATATAAAGTCACAAGAAAAGCAATAGACAAAGCACTGAATAATAAGATATGAAGAGCCTGGAATAAATGGAGCAGAAATCAAGACAGAAGAAAATAAGGTGCACCAATGTGAAGACAAGACTGGAGAGGAAAGATGAGAATGGTGGGAAAAATGGCCAGCTACGAATTAAAGGAACATTGCTTACTCCGGAAGGATGGGCTGATGTATTGGTTGTGTGCAAAACACTAGCATTAACCAGACAATGGGAAGCAGTCATGATGAACGCAGAAAAAGAATGCAAATACCAGTGGCCTAAGACTGCAAAATTGTTGACATGGGTCGATGATGAGGGGGGGCCCTTGCAAATATTATCTCCTGAAAAATGCATCCTTATGTTTCAGGAACAATGGCACAGTGAAGGTAGGAGAACATTTTAAGTGTGGTTGAGTTTTTGACATTCCAGGTGTCAAGGAAGGAACAGCATTTCTAATGGATCACTGTTGGGCCTATGGATCCAGAGTATATATGAAATTATCACCAACATGGGGAAGAGTGTGCTCATTGGTACTAATAAGTACACCAGCCTTGGTAGTACCACAAAATGATTTGCAGAGAATACATTTCATGAAAATGGATGCACACCTGAGGAGGAGAAGGTCAATTAATAAATGCTGACAGAAGAGAAGCAATTATATCTCAGTAAAATCGATGGAGGCATATGACAATATTCCAGAGGACCATAAACTGTTCAGCAAGATAGCATTGATAATGACATCCATATTCCTGCCTGACTCTAGACTGCATTGAACGCCATGTGGCTGCAGATTACCAGATGGGAGCTACTGCAAACGATAAACACGACAATAAAAGGATTTAATGCAATTTGCGAAGAAATGAGGGCAATCAGACTTATGGCCCTCCAGAACAGGAATGTATTAGACTTAATTACAGCAATGGAAAGAGGCGTGTGTACCAAGATTGGGCATTCTTGCTGTACATTTTTCACTGACCATGACAAAAAGAATGGGACCCTGACAGAAGCAATAACCGTGCTGTCAACATTGCATACAAAGATGGTGGAGGAAGTCGAGAAAATTGAAGATGATGATTGGTTTACATCTTTGTTCTCATGAATTTCAACTTGGCTGTAAAATGTTTTTAACATGCCTGGAGCAAAACTAGTATTCGTGTTGCTAGGATTCTGTTTCATAAGGATCATCATGGGACAATGTAAGAAGACAGCCAAGAAAGCTATTGGGATGATGATAATGATGCACATCAATGTTGGAACGAGTCTGCAGATGCAAAATGAAGCCAGTACCCATGAAAATATAAATCAGGATTTGGCCTTGGTGAGTAGGATATACCTCATCATCCAGGCATGGAAGGCCCTTCATGGTCTATGCCTGAATGATGACAAAACGGAGCTGATCATCCTGGGGACCACACCCAACATTAAAAAAACTGGGAAAATGACTTTACAACATTTGAAATAGATGGCAATACAATTAAGGTTGCTAAGGAGGTAAAAACATTAGGTTTTTACCTCGACGCCAGCCGCTCGCAAAGCAAACAAGTGAAGGCAATGGCTTCATCAGCGGCCTATACTTTTAAATTGATTAGGTCTGCCAAACCATTCCTCTCAACAAGCAACAATCAGGAGAACAGAAGCAGAGCCATTGCTACAGATGATGCTGGGGTTACGATGTCGAACTTATGGAGTTTTCGGTGGCAATTGAGGAAAATAATCTTGTATCTGATCGGCATATGACAAATCCCCCCATCCAGTCCTACTGTACGAGCTCAAACGATGCAAAAAAGAAGGATATGGCAGATTTAACAACTCTTTATGATCATCTAGGGGGGCCATTGAGTGTGGATATAGCAGATAAACCTAAAGAAAACACAATCCTTGAAATAGTCCCCCCAGGTGGTTTGTACAACTTTAGAGTCTGCCCTGTTTCATCAAAAAAGGGGAGATTGTGCTATCCCTGCAACAAGACATTGCCAGAATTTAAAAATGATTGCCCTAGTGGACTCAGGTCACCTATCCCTATCTCCTCGAAGAATTCATCCATCCATGTTTAGAACCTCAGGAGAGGTTAGCTTAAGTATAATGACTGACATTAACGTGGATGCAGGACCGTACATGGCCTCCAAGAATCCTTAAAGCACCCTTGGATGGCCTGGGTAAGGATTTTCCATCGCTGAGTGCAACTGAATAAAAGAAATCAGAGCGGGATCTATGCTCCTGAGCTCCTCCTCATTATCAACCTCTACTTCATCTGCATCAAATAGCTCTTATCCCAGACAGGAAAGTCCAAGGGAAAAGGGCTTAAGAAGGAGAGAAACATCCAACAAAACCCTGGTAATCCTCAATCCTTTTAGCCAAATGTCTGCGTTGACTATTGCTCTTGCCCCTTTCTTAAAACTTTATGTGATCATTAACAACAATATGAAAGACCAATCGACCCTCATATCAATGCTGCACTGAAAGATAATATTTATAGGAGGCTTTATTATGGCAAGAAAGAAGTCTACTGAGCGTGCAAGTCACCAGGAAGAGCCTGAGTCCATAAGGCTGCCAACTAGCTCTAGTAAGGATACATTTAAAAACATAAACATTTCATGAAAACCTTTAGAGAGATGGGGGCCTACTAACCCTACAGAGCAGGAACAAAGTTGAAGAAACTATTAAGCTGTAATCAGTGGTACCTTTGGACACTGTAGTAAGCATACCCAATAATACCGTGGTTTTGGAGACTTTGGTCTCTGACTCTTTAGTCATGGTTATCACTTGTGAGGGTACCAGTGAAAATGATCCAGCGGTTGCTGAGGTTATGGAAATTATTACTAAGAAATCTTACCCAATGTTTGGGTGGAAGAAAAGAAGATTAGAAATCAAAGCTTCAACACCGGATTAAATCGAATGATTCAAGGAACTTCTTTCGAAATCTTACATCTTCCTGACCTCAAAAAAATGGTGGGTGAAGAAGTTTGCAAAACTAGGTAAAAAAATAATTCCAAAATTAAAGAGTGTCCTGTCTCAAAATCGAGAGAAGGTATGTTGGAGGATGCTGTAGCTAACTGAATGTTAAACCTATCTACATATTTGATCGAAGGTGAGGAGATTGAAGAAAATGGTCAATTAAATGTACATGACCCCCCATTGACCCAGTCTTGTTGACCACAGGACCGGTTGAAGGACAACAG
This sequence comes from Ambystoma mexicanum, assembly GCF_040938575.1. NCBI lineage: Eukaryota > Metazoa > Chordata > Amphibia > Caudata > Ambystomatidae > Ambystoma > Ambystoma mexicanum. The sequence goes on from NC_090921.1 coordinate 586,576,153, forward strand.
TTTCTAAAACGTTTGACATTGGCAGAAAAAAAGGCATATGGCTGATGTGAAATTTGCAGTATCTTCAAATCAGGGGGCTGAAACAAAGAACAGAACACCTTGGTTCAGCGGAAATGGTCTGGGCTCCCAGTTGACTTGTGTAAGAGTAAGACCTCTCCAACAGAACTTTTGATTAGCAAAGTGATCCTGGGAACCCCCCCCCCGCGTTTAAAACCAGGATGGAAAAAAGAGCAGCAGCTGACTCTTTAGGGGGGATGACATATTTTGAACAGGAAGCATGTCCTCGACCTCTTCCACTGTGTAGCAAATGTATGTCAAATATGCACTGATAACATATTAGTATTGTATAGTTGGTTATTTACAATGTGCTTAATACTGAAGGTTTCTAAACTTGGACCTTGGATTTGAACTTGTGTTGCTCTGAGTCCTCTTGCTTCCACGATGAGCGTGTTGCCACAGACCTATAATACAGTGATCGAATTTCCTGAGGAAAACCGCTTGGATTTGGTGTACATTTATCTAGACTCAACAACAGTAAAGCAGTCACTGTTGGCAGCAGCAGTAAGCCTCCAAATGCTTGGTTCGATCTCACCATTATGGACGATTTGACAGCCGATGATGTCCTAAATGTCAATATGACTAACTAACTACCCAAAGTGGGTCCAGTAAGAAGCCATTAGGGGTCTCTATATCGATGTTGATCGGAGAAGATCGTATAACAACGGGGCCCTCAGATATGCTTCTTGCTCCATCAGTGAACAGACTTCCTGCTGCTGGTAAGCACTTCCCTCTAGATAAACCACCCCTTGTTTTGGCAATCACTCGACATGGTATGGATAAGTATAATAGAAAGGTTGAAATGGTGAAACAAAGGTCTTCGACAGTATACAGAACCAAAACATCTTGGTCTTGGCTCTCAGCAGCTTTAATGAGAACTACTTCCCATTAGCTGAGCTTGATCTCTCTGCCTACTCGCTTCATTCTGGGCTCATGGAACACACTTGGCTCCTTGCATCTGTTTGGAAAAGGGGAAATTGATTTTAATGTCTTTGCAGTGTTATGTTTTCAGGAAATCTGGCTATGCAATAATCCAAGTACATACAGATTTTCAGTCCTCCTAAAACCGCCATTGGGTGGAAGTTTGGGGAGACCTTCGGCTGGTCTGCTGATGGCTATTAAAAATGGCAGGGGCTTAGAAGTGAGCAGCTCTGATAGTACATCCCTGTTTATTCAAAGAACAGTGATCTGTTGGAAGGAGCAATGGTTTATGGCGAAGAATACCTGTTGTAAACTTTCAATTATAATCAAGATTTACTGGAAACCCCATCCTATTGGGGAAAGAGAGCTGATCTGGAGAGTTTTGAACTTCATTGACGTAGCGAATAATATGGATGATGAGCCTTTAATAATTATCTGTGGAGACTTGAATCTAACGTGTTTAAACACTGGCGGTTAAGTAAATTGAGTTACGCCACTCTTCATGAATATTTCGAAATCGAGAGGTCGAATAGGGATTGACCTAATGGACTCCCGAGATCTCCATATTCGGAATTAACATTTTGCAGGTGATAGACCATGTCGGCCACTTGGCCTCATTGTCAACAGAGCTCCATTATTGAGTATATTTTTGTATCCAGAAACTTGATCTGGGACATTGAATCCTTTGAAGTTGTTGAAACTGAAGCCAGTAACTATGACTTGCTTAAAATATGTTGGTTTGGGGGATCTGTAAAACCATTGGGCAAAATGAATGTGAATTTGGAAAATGTTAATGGATGCCAGCTAAGAATGGGTAGTAGGAATGTAGAATCTTGTGTATCAAAATATCTAAAGGAAGGAACATTCCTAAGGGGGACAAGTAGCCAGGCTATTCTGGATTATACACAAATGCTGATTGTTTTTTTTCGTAAAGAATAATTCTTCTTGTGAATACGTAACAAACCATGAGCACATATATGATCGCCAGCTGGTGGAGAAAAGACGTGCTCTGAGGACTGCAATTAGGCTGCTTAAGAATAACCCCTGGGTGGACAGAGCCAATTCTATCAAGACATTGAAAACCCAATATAAAAATCGGCTCTGCTGGCATTGATTTTCTATGTTCCAACACAATGTAGAAAGAATGTTTAAAGCCATTAGTAAGAATAAATCATCCTCGATTTGGGATTTGATAAAATATAATGGTAACATTAAGACGAATGACCAGTTAAAGGCTGTTTTGGAGGATGAATGGACAAAGCATTTTTTGAAAGTTTATAATCTGATCTGGGCTCTTCTGAACTACAGTTTTAAAGCTCAGCCCCTCTCGACTTAGGATTTTGACTGGTGGAAATAGTCACTCTGATAATGAAGGCCAGTACCTCTCATGCTCCCGGATTCGATAGTCTATCAAATGTAGCCTTGAAGCATGAGCCAGAGTTATGGGCCCAATTGCTGTGTTCCATGCTTGCAAATATGTGGATTAATTGAGATATCCCTAACTCTTAGAAGTGGGCAGTTATCATCCCTATTTTTAAGAGGGGCAACAGGGACAACCCAAACCATTATCGCCCTATTGCCCTCTTAAATGTTTTGGGGAAGATGCATGGGTCCCTTCTTTTGAAGAGACTAAATGATTGGTTCCGTTGGGAAGGCCGTCTTGATGATTTTCAAACCGATTTGTTAAGGGCTTGGGCACATGTCCACACATTCATTTACTGTTGAATTGGAAGAGCATGGCCTTAGCGAACAAAGGCAAATTTTATCTGGCCTTCGTTGACTTAGTTAAGGCCTTTAACAGTATAAAGTGACACAGGCTGCGGACAAAATGATTATCCTGGGATTGTCCTGCAGATCTGGTAGACCAGCAGAGAGCCCTATACAATGGCACTACACTGAGAGTACAGTTGAATAGGTTGGGAATATCTGATCTAGGAGAGTATCTAGAAAAAATATGATGCAACCCATTGCGTGTTGGCGGATGTACAGTAAATAGATTACTGTACGCGGACAGCTTGGGTTTGCTGGGTAGAACATCAATATATCTTGAGCAGCAGCTGAGAGGACTGGAAGCATATCTGGTTGAAAACGAACTGCAAATAAACATTGATAAAACAAAGATCCTGATACTAGAAAACCCACAAGGTAGGAAAACCTTAAGCCTTGGCCACTCAGGCAATAATAATGAGGAACAAATTTTGCCTCTTCTGTATACTTCCAGTCCTTGAATTCTATAGACTGAAGGTTGTTGCTATCTTGACTAATGATTCAGAGGCGCTGCTTCTTTTTCCAGGAAAATGTGGGCTGTTATTGAGGGCATCTTCTGGAAAAGAGTCTTACATCTTCCAAAATCAATCCCCATTCAGATGGTAAGAAGAGAATTGGGCTTAATTTCTCTAAAGGCTGTGGTCTAGTGGAAATCCCTGGCCCTCTTCAGGAAAGGTGCGATGGAGGCACCAGCCCCTATTTTCCCCTTATTAAACCAAGAAATGAGAGGGGGAGAAGGGAACCCTCTAGCAATCTGGGGGTCCCAGTGTAAAACTTTGTTGGGACAGTTAAATGTCTCAATAGGGGGCCTGATAAATAACCCAGCAAGGCCAAACACAGATTATGGGAATCTGTTTAGATTGTAACCCATGAGGAGGACAATAACTACTAGGTACTCTAGCATCTATCCAATGGAAGGCATTGGGGTCACCCCTGAATACTTGTGGAAGTTCCTGAACCCCCTCTTTTGATCCCAGTTCATGAGGATCAGGCTCAACTTGCACCCAACCAAAGAAGAGCTTTCATCTAGAGTGTGTAGTAGCTTGAAGAACGTTGAGTGTTGTTATTGTATGAAAGAGGCATCGTTGGAAAATCAAAAGCATTTATTTTTGTTTTGTACCGCCTTAGTGCCACTTACGACAACTGTTTTTAAGTATTTTTTAGAACGCATCGTCCCTTTATCGGTGGTGGCAGCTTCTGCTAAGGGATGGCAAAACAAATCTAATAATTGCCTCAGTGACATTTGTAAATGTTTTATTTTGATTACACTTTTCAAACTTTGTAACCGTTTTAAAGGATTGATATTGTTTTGGATTGATGATTGTAATTTTCTTTTCTTTTTGACAATGTGATGCTAAAGCTTTCTAATAAACAATAATGCCATAAATAAATAATAAATTGTCTTGATATGGGCAAAATCTTCCTCGGGGCCAGCCCTCGGGAGCAATAATTACCCAATTCAGCCCAAAATACAGGTTCTATTGTGCTGAGCAGTGATCTCATGCTAGTGACAATGACACCTTCAATAAGTTTTAGTATTTATTCTAAACAGTGAATTTCATGTACATTTGGTATTCAAGTTAGAGAAGATTACAAAGCACAAACTTAGATAAACATAGAGAAACACAGTCTTACGCCCCTTCAATCAGCACTGGGAGACCCTGGCCCTCATAAGCTAGCTGTAACAAGCCCCGCTCAGAGAACAGCGCTGCAGGATGCCGTCAAGAGCTCCAATTCCGGGCACTTGATCTGGCTCGAACCAAGTCCACAGGACGATCTCCCACCCGAGTCATGTGAGCATGTGTATTTTATAATCTCGTGCTGCCCGTCCGTGACGCACAGTTCCAGAACTTTCCCTGTGCAAAATATAGGCTGGCTCATGGAAAAAACCCAACTCTGTTAATTTCCACTGCTCCTTCTTCTGAGCCCCTCCCTGGCTCCCTGGAGCCCATCTGCCAAAGCTCAGGAATTTCTTATCAGTGCCTTCCCAGAGAAAAGGAGATTAGCTTGGGGCCATGCAGGGCTACCGTTAGTGAGGCAGAATATTCTAAGGGAAGCAGGGATATATTAACCCCATCTGCAAGCTCTAAAAGGCATGCACTCATAGCTTAGTGTTTATAGCGCTTAAGACTGGCTATCTAAGCGCTATATAGGTGCCATAATGTTCCAAACACTCCAAAAATACCTATTAGCTACAGAGCTTGGGCCCTCTCCCTGCCTGTCTATCAACAATGCATAATGTGACCTATCACTCATACTAGGCCTGCATATTCCTTGTAGCTCACTACTGCATAATGGAAGTGCTACAACAGACTACTGTCAGCATTTTTAGCACATACTTTGAATACACTATTGGCTTTCAGCGGCTAATGCTGTCATCTAAAGCCCTGATTGGCAAGGTTGCAATTTTGTGTATCACTACATTCCACCCCTATTCAAAGTGTGTGCGACAAATGCTGACTAATACCTATCAATATAGTATTTTAGTGCAGTGATAAAGACCTTGGGGCTTTGCAAGAGGTTTAAGCAAACTATCTTCTAGCGGTTAGTTAGCGTGGCATGCAAGGTTAATAAAAAACACTACCTAAACAAAAATGTACACAAAGTGAACAGTGACATATACCCTTGCCAAAACCTGGCCTACACAAAAATACCTACACAAAGTGAACATGGACATTTAAACCTGGCCTACACAAAAATATCTAAATAATTATTGTATAACTGATTGTCAGTTAAAAAGCAGCATGCAGTTGGAATGTCAAGGCAATCCAGTGTAGTCTAATCTACAATGCACTATTGCATTTATGTATGGTTACCAATTCTAAAACCTGGCAGCCTTTAACTCTAAGGGCCTACCCTCCCCCCTGATCCCAGGGCATTCAAACGTGACTATGGGCTGTGTGATTAGATACTTCCCCCATGTATGTGGAACCCAACCAGAAACCATCTAATTTCGTGAACAAGATGAACCCATGGGCACCAGGTTATCTAAATAAAAACAATTCTACTAATTTACATCAAAGCATGGCATGTGTTATTCATGCAATCAAAAGCAAGCAATTTGATCCATATGTATGCTGGTAACTGTAGCTCTGCGTGCCAGTGTGTGGAGGATGGTCGCCCCCATCCAGTAAAAAGCCAACACCTGCTGATTTAACAATGTTTGCCATACAATGCATCATGTGTATTTAGCAGTCTTGTTGACCTGCCCTATGGCAGAAAAAATGTCTTCATACCTAAAATTCTGCCATCTTCAGTGGTTGCCAATACTTGTAGCAGTGTTGGGCGTATCAATGAACCCCACTAGGCTAGAAGTTATATAGCAGAGCTGGCATCAGAACCCATAGTGGCTAGCTTATTGTGCACAGTTTCTATGTCACAAGCATATAAAGCTCCTGCAATTAATGAATCTAGCTCCCTAGCTACGCGCACTCTAGTGATGGGCCATAGAAATGGACTCCATTTGTAGCAGCTTGGTAGTACTAAGGAAACATTGCCTCATGATAAATCTATGTCTAAGTGTATCACTGTAATAATGGAGGTGTACATTACCAGCCTACAATTTAAATGTTGCCTTACTACTGGAAAATCTAACATGTTCACAGTGTCTACCTATTGTGACTTGGAGAATACCCTTCTTCAAGTGGGATATCTACCATATACAATATTAGTTTTAGCCACAAACACCATACTACCCTCCGGCAGTGGCTGTTTCATCACACCATTGTGTAAAATGCATTTAGTCAAGTTATAGTCCATAAAATCTTGGCGAGAACACTCGCTGCAGTTCATGGTCAGAAAAACAACATTAAACAAATTAAACAAATCGTTGTATCCATTCACTGAAACATTTGGTCCTATGACTTCATAGACACCAGTCATATGAGTCAGTGATACAAGATGTCTGACAATGTGCCAGGCCAGTACGCTAGCAATTCCATGTGGATACTCATTTGTAGCGCTTTTCCAAAGAATTATTCCAAATGTCTACAATCAAAAGGTGACTCTTTGCATTAGTGTGCTGGAGACAGCTGTCCCCACTAAAACATGGAACTGGTTGGTTTAACAAAAACCGTGTCACACACTGTGTCATAAAATCAAACATCAAGTCAGTCATGGTTTCATTTACCTGCCTTAAGCTGGCTGTAAAGTATCCAGTGTTTCAAAGGTTACCATCTCAAATTAGAGCTCACACACTTGGCAGCATTACTTCAATTAAGGATCTTAACCTACGCATAGGTGACTTTGATGTGCGCACTCATCTTATCTCAAAATAAATTACACTCCTGCTTGCATATTTCTGCTGCCCCAACAATTCATAAATCATTTTCCTGCCTACGTGCAACGTAGAAGTTTTTTTTTTTTTCAAAAAAGCAAAGCATCTCTGGTTAAAGCAATTCAGTTGGAAGAGCAAAACCATTTCGTTTTTTCAGATTCATCTCAAAAAGTGCATTTAAAAAACATTTTTCAATGTGTTAGCATTCAAGTGCTGTGTCACACAGCTGTTTGTGGTGCATGATATTACAGTCCACAGCTCATTGTCCACAGTCCTTTAAACAAGAAAGGCAAGACATGTCAATTAAGTCATTTCCAGCAACTGAATCATTTGAATGTGCAGCATCAAATATTTGATAACTAGCCAAGTCTGCACCATGCCAGTTCAGCAAAAGTTATTACTCTGTTGGACACCTTTCGCAGGTTGCAGAACAAATGTCCTCATACGTCATGCATGCTAGCAGCATTGAGTGCGGTGCAGGACACGTTTAAAGTTGACTCGCTTTCTCTGAGCACAGTTTGCTTGACTGATCAGTGTCACCCGCAAATTGAACACATCTACACCAATAATGGCACGCTATTGTCTTGCGTTTTTGCCTAGGCAAAATACAAAGAGAAATGTTAGGATTTCATCAAAAGTACAATGTCATTATTCATCAATATCAGCGTTATCCACCCCTTCCCTGAACACCACCCCCATCTTCAGAAGTCTCACCAGGTAACTACACACTTTATCATTGCTACTGCAATTATTTATCACCCTTCTGCATGTTTCTGGCGGCTTATTTACACTCAACCATACGGGGTGTAACTGCCTAATCACAAACTCATTTGTGCAATGCGATCATAGTTGGTCAATGGTACCTCAGACTGATCTGTGCTTTTACAAAAGCCATATGATAAGTACCCAGGTCGCACAATGCTTTTCTTTTTCACCAAAGCGATCACAAATGCCAGGCGCCAACTTGCTTCCAGTGTCTCATGATCTTGATTTAGTTTGCCCTGCTGGCATCACTCCATTTTTCAAAGGTAAAGTCCTTCAGTCCAATATTGCCTGCAGTTGCACAAGCAGCTTTGTTTATTTTTCTCCATACAGCTAGTGTCTTTCAAGCCTCTGGTTTTTCACTTGTCATTTTTCTCAAAGGGTGTTTGCTGATTTCTTGGACCACCCCTTTGAGCGCGATAGTCTAAGTCAGTTTCTTTTGTTGCTTCAACAAATCATTCATTCTTGCACTAAGCCGTGAGGCTTCTGGATCATGGCTAATGTGCAGTGTTCATGTTGTACTCCAAAGCCCCGCTCTGCATGTTGTCTATTGCAAAACGGCTAAGCGCTTTTTGTCAGTTTTGCTTCCATCTGGAATGCCATAATGTCTTTGTCAGTTACTCCAGCCCTGGCAATGTAGCTTGCATTTTGCCAGCTGTGTATTTTCTCTTCTCAAAGCGCCTAGAGGTTTCTTCTCCAGTGCACAGCGCTTTACTTCAGTTTACATCACATGGAGCACTGGGATGCAGCTTGCACAGCAATAGCGTTTCACTTCACATCACATCACATGGTGCATGGGAATGCGGTTTGCATGGCAATGTCTGTTGGAATGGGCAGCTGTCTTTTCTTAGCCCATTCGCGGATGCACAAGTTCCTCAATGTTCAGATGTGATGTGCCCATCTGCCATCCTGCATGCAGCCTTTGTTTTCCTTCCAGTGTTACTGGGCAAATTCTTTACTTCTGATCAGCTCTGTTATTGCATGCCGTTAGAAAGCATGCGTACATCAGCATTTCTGTCTTTGCACCCCCTCTCCTCAGTTTTTTTTTTGCTCACGCTGCGGTGTCTCTCACAGGGGATGGAATGCAGGAATGTCAATGTTTATCTTTTCGCGCAGCAAGCTTATCTCTTTGCTCTATAACTCTTAAACTGTGGCGGCTTCAATGGAAAGGCACTCGTTTCAGACAGTTCATCCAGATTAACTCTTTCTTGCACTGTTCCAGCAACTCAGAAAAGCTCCCATATCTGAAACACCATTAAACAGGAGTGCAGTATTCTGCTTTTGTCTGCCTTCCTGCACCTCGCCCAAGACAGCTTCAAGGCACAAGCTCTGCACACACAGCAAGACTCTTATTTTCAAAAGAGGCACTTTTCTTGTCATCAGATTCTACTCCATGTAATTTAGCAAAATGTCAAAGCGTCTTTTTAGCCTGTTTTAAACTGATTAATGTCTCATTTAAAAGCATACTTTTTTTTTTCTCTTCTTCCTCGTAACCTTGTAGTTTGGCTTCACGAGCTCACTCCAATGCAATGTGCGATCTTTCAAAAGAACCCACAACCCACTAAATCTTTGTGCTATCTTATCACACACAGATTTTTCATTCTGTTGTACCATTGCCAGAATATAACCACTTATTTCAGTGCATTTAAAAAATGCCATATTTAGTGCAGCTCCCTGCACGGTTTCCCTGCAAGAACAACCCACACTCTATATTGCTTGTGGGCTGTTATTGTGTCAACAACATTTTTTACCATGTATCACAGTCAACAGGTCACTATTTCCAAACATGCATCACTTATAAGGCAACAGTACAAATCCATGGCATAGCGTGGGAACAGTCAAAAATACTCCAGGGGCAATTTAGAGGCAATTTAGAAAAATATAAATTGTTTTTCCCCCCAAACCATTGCAAACTGGTTGAATTACTATTCACAATTTGCATGTCAAATCCTTGCAACTATTTTTCCCTGCCCTCATGACAGAATAGAGATGAGAACTCCGTCTCACTTTGCATTTCAAATTACAACTTTAAACTGGGGAAACCGCATGATAAAATTCTTTCCTAATTGAACATATATCTTTCTTGACCATTCATCGGAGCGCTTTAAACAAAGCCATTTCCCACTTGTTTATCGCCTTGTACTCCCTGGCTCCATTCCCAAGCAATAAGTCAGTCACGACTGATTTACTGAAGGGAGTCTTAACCACACAAGCTATCGGCCACGGCAAGCCGACACAACGCTGCTGTCTTTTGAAGTCTCAGTGCTGCAGTGAGACCACCAAGGAAATGCGACAGCCTGCTCTTCACTCTACACTGTGTTCTCTCACACAATTTGTCACTTCACAGCAAGGCACTGCTCTTCACAAATCCCACAAAGCTGCCACCAAATGTCTTCATATGGGCAAAATCTTCCTCGGGGCCAGCCCTCGGGAGCAATAATTACCCAATTCAGCCCAAAATACAGGTTCTATTGTGCTGAGCAGTGATCTCATGCTAGTGACAATGACACCTTCAATAAGTTTTAGTATTTATTCTAAACAGTGAATTTCATATACATTTGGTATTCAAGTTAGAGAAGATTACAAAGCACAAACTTAGAGAAACATAGAGAAACATAGAGAAACACAGTCTTACGCCCCTTCAATCAGCACTGGGAGACCCTGGCCCTCATAAGCTAGCTGTAACAAGCCCCGCTCAGAGAACAGCGCTGCAGGATGCCGTCAAGAGCTCCAATTCCGGGCACTTGATCTGGCTCGAACCAAGTCCACAGGACGATCTCCCACCCGAGTCATGTGAGCATGTGTATTTTATAATCTCGTGCTGCCCGTACGTGACGCACAGTTCCAGAACTTTCCCTGTGCAAAATATAGGCTGGCTCATGGAAAAAACCCAACTCTGTTAATTTCCACTGCTCCTTCTTCTGAGCCCCTCCCTGGCTCCCTGGAGCCCATCTGCCAAAGCTCAGGAATGTCTTATCAGTGCCTTCCCAGAGAAAAGGAGATTAGCTTGGGGCCATGCAGGGCTACCGTTAGTGAGGCAGAATATTCTAAGGGAAGCAGGGATGTATTAACCCCATCTGCAAGCTCTAAAAGGCATGCACTCATAGCTTAGTGTTTATAGCGCTTAAGACTGGCTATCTAAGCGCTATATAGGTGCCATAATGTTCCAAACACTCCAAAAATACCTATTAGCTACAGAGCTAGGGCCCTCTCCCTGCCTGTCTATCAACAATGCATAATGTGACCTATCACTCATACTAGGCCTGCATATTCCTTGTAGCTCACTACTGCATAATGGAAGTGCTACAACAGACTACTGTCAGCATTTTTAGCACATACTTTGAATACACTATTGGCTTTCAGCGGCTAATGCTGTCATCTAAAGCCCTGATTGTCAAGGTTGCAATTTTGTGTATCACTACATAAATAAAAAGCGTAATTCAAACCACACCCACTCCCGACTTCAATGTCCACCCCTCTTGTCCCACGCAAAATTGTACCAACAGTCACCTCTAGCCACTTATCATACATATGTACAATGCTAAATATAAATCACAGTTCTACACCATTTTACGGTTCTACGCCTCACGCCCCTTACTACAGGTGGGGTGTATGGTCATCACTTGTGCAGGACACCCCACTCTGATTTCTAAGGTAACGCTGCCCAGGGCTTTAAGTGGGCCGGGGCCTGCCGGGGCTGGGCCCCGGCAGTCTCCGAAATTTCGTTTTGAGGCGGGGCCCTGCCGGGGGGCCCACTAATCTCCCATGTCAGCCCCGGCCACTACAGGAAAAAGCATTTTTTTCTACAGCCTGAAGCTCTCACTCGTGTGCGAGAGCTTCGGGCTTCAGAAAAAAATGTCTTTCAGCCATAATGGTGGCGCCGCAGCTGCGAGGCATCCCTTTAATCAAGGGATGCACGTGGGCCGGCGCCACCATTATGGAGAAAACGTGAGGCCGCTGGAAGCAGAGGCCTTGCTTTCTAAATACTGAAGCTCCCGCGGATTCTCGGGAGTTTAAGTCTTTAGGAAAAAGGCCTCTGCTTCCAGTGGCCTCACCCTTTCAGCCTTAATGGTGACGCTGCCCCTCCCCAGCTGGCGAGGGGCAGCACCACCATTAAGGCTGAATAGGCGAGGCGCTGTCCCCTGCCAGGCAAGCCTATACAAAATAAATGCAGAGATCAGCACCCTCTCCCCACTAGGGGAGAGGGTGCTAATCTCTACAAAAGGCTGCCTGGCAGGGGTGCCAGTAGCCCATTGAGCCGGGGCTCGTCAAGGGGGCGTGGCCTAACGGCCCATCAAGACCCCCGTTGTTAGGCCACGCCCCCTCGATGGGCCCCGGCTCGATTTGTAGTGCCACTTAAGGCACTGACGCTGCCCCACCCTCCTTTACTGAAGGATGTGCACACTTCACTTACCAAGTTTTATTGTGATGTCACAGCTCCTCGCTACAGGACCCCTCTTAATTTTCTACTATAAAAGGCAAAAAACTCACTGAAACAAATCACGTGACTCACACCAGCATTCACTCTACTTTCGCATTTGTACTCACTTTCCCACTAGTTCTCATATCAGGTGCACTGGCTTGCCATGGTCATCCAAAGCCTCCCGGACGGCTTCTCCCTTCAGTGGCCTGCACTCGAGCGGGGGACCCATGAGCCTGGAGCAGGATTTTGCGCAATCTTCTGTTGCCTCCAGGCGGACCTCGCTCGTGTGAGGAGAGCCCACAGATTTTTCGGGAGAATCTTGATCCCTGTACTGGGGCCACCAAAATTTAAGGTGAGTCCCTTTTGTATTGCCAAAGAATCATCTTTATTTACTATCACATTCATGCTGTGTGAATTAGGTGAGAGCTATTGTACTGATTACTGCATTCTACTTAGTCTTATTGTATGGGCAATTGTGCTCGGGTAAGGTGTGGTTTCATGAGTTGTCCCTAATACTGTTGCGTTCATGTGGCATGCGTTATGTGTGAACTTCTGTATGTTCAATTACATTAATTAGGGCTACTTTGTAGATAATGAGGATTTGCATGACTGTTTCTTTAACAAGGAGAGTTCTGTAAGTGCAATTTACCCTACATGCGGTGGTGTGGTGCTGTGATTATTCAATTTCTACAACCATACTTCTTCACGTCTTGCTGCTCGGCTCCTGCCAACTTGTGACCTTCATTAAATTATGTTTGGTTGTTCTGGCTAAGGGCATACATTGTTATGTCTCTCTGGAACATGGCTATGGGAACTCGGCAGACCTGATGTTTTTGACCAATCGTGTTATAATATATTATTATAATATATTATATATTATGAAATAATATATAATATATTTGTGTATAGTGTTTTGCCTTTAAACGCCGGACTATGGTATCTTTTCTGTTGCTCTTTCATGACTTCACTAACACAAACGAAACCCTGGAAAAGAATTCACCTTCCAGTATTTGGCTGTAGGAATTGTTGCAACTTGAAATGGGTGAACCTTCCTGCAAGGATCTGGCTAATATTCTCTGCTGTGGGGTGATGGGGAGTTTTCATGCTTCAGGATAAGCTAACTAAATCTTGAGGCCAACATTTCTTGTTTTCAGCTAATTGCAAAACAATGGCGAGCATTGTATTTTCTAACTAATGGTAAATGATGTTGAGGCTACTTGGTTATGTTCATCTATAAAGCATGTGAGTAATTCCCTATTCAAAACATGGCTATTGGTGCCTCATTGGGCCTGTACAGGAAACATTTGCTAAATCGGGCTGCTCGCTTCTTTGCGTGCCTTTTCATAGTGACTTTCGTAGCTTATATTTTCGTGCACGTGTTCGACGTTGAATATATTGTCCCATATTTTTATACTCCCCTACAATTGTCACACTGGAAAAGTTGTGTCCTTTGCATTTTTCCAGTTCCTTCTGTTTACCAAAACAGCAAATGATTAAACCTTAGTTTCATTTTTAGCTTTGTTGCCCTTATGTGGTATACAGATTATAAATAAAATTAATTGGTAAAATGAATGTGTATGAATGGCAGATAGTTCAATTTAGTTGCTTTTGTGCCCTTACACCATATTGTTTGCATTTGTTGCTTTTTCCTAAATGCTTTCACTCTTTTATTCTTATAGATGAACTGCGTGGAAAGACAATATTTGGCCCCAAGATTAAAACCCAAGATCATTCAATATCTTGAATAAATCATTAATCCAATTTGATCTCAATCTATTCTCTAGATTAAATAGATCCTTGAGTATAGTTTTGTTCAGAGTGACCCTGTCATTCATACAAATAGACAGAGAAAGGGAAAAGATGCATATTAATAGATGGTCACTGTACGGGTAGTGGAACATTTCATGATATAAGTGGTCTATTGCCATTCCCAGGGAAACACCCAGTAGCAAGAGAAAACCTTTCTGCTCTGCTACTGCCATAGTTGACAGATCAGAAAAACTCCATACAACACATCCATCTCAGGTACTCCCCCCAGGTTTAGCCTGATAGGCTTTTAATATTGGAAATACAGCTCCACCGCCATGAAGGGAAGAGATGCACAGGAGCCCAGTCTTTCACTTATTCAGCAAAGTTGTTGGTTTTACAGTGTGAGCTCAGCGGACCCTTTTCATATTTACCTCACCCACATGGGCACCGGGATTGGCTCTTTTGTTATAATTAAAAACCACAAACACATATTTTGCACTGTTTGCTTTCATGTCTATAAGATTCATACATTCAACATAAGAATTTATAAGCCTTTGTAATGCTTTGGGTATTCCGCCCAGTAAAACTTAGTCATCCATGTAGCCCAAACAGGGAGATTTATGACCCAAAAAAGATGGAAAATCAACAGGGTTGCTTATGAGATGTTTCTCAAATCCTTCAACATAAGGATTAAATAACAACGGAAGCAAAACACTGCCTTGCCAGACACATCTAGTGATTTTAAAGGTATGTGTGTGTTGCCCACCCTTAACAAAGGTTAAAATGGGTTCAGTGTAATAATACAGTTGCATTATCATGTCCAAAAGACCAATATCCTTTCCCAGGCCGAGGAGAATGACCAAAGTAATGGTCTATTCAACAAACAGAAGGGTGTTCATAGGCCCATAAAGACTATGTACAATGCTCTACCTTTGACCTCATAGTATTTATCTGTGGTGAGCGACAGGTTTAAGTACTGTTCCATAGTGCCTAAGGACTTACGAAAGCCAAGCTGGGTATGGGACATGAGCGTCTTCTCTACCTTCCAGGCTTGAAGCCTTTCCACCAACACGCTCAACAATATTTTTGATGAAAACATCACTAAGGGCAATTGGCCTATACCAGGAGGGATCAAAACAGTAGCTTTTTACAAACAGCGGACCAATATGTGACTCTGACCACAGAACTGGAATTCCCCTAGTGATTAGTAATGTCTTGAACAGTAAAGGGGCTCAAATCTCCAGTTTTGTTCAGCAAGATCAACTTCTAAAACTGCAAATTCCCAGGCAAACATAGAAAGAAATTGAGATCAACACTGAAAATACTGCTTAGCCGAAAGATACAGCCAAGCTTAGTAAACAGAGCTAACTTCACACTAGACACAGAATGTTTCCAGGAGAAGCAAAGCACCAAACATCTAAAATAGAGAGAATATCTTATCTACCTCGGCAGGCACTAGCAGGTAAGCAAGTTAAAGGGACACCTTCCAATTGCACAGATACTCAAACACACACCAATAAGCTCACTCTTTCCTCTGCACTAACAAACAATAGAATGCAGCTATACACCTCGATTTATTCGGACTGGCTGCACACATAAATATACACCACTGTTCTCTAGCACCTTGAAGTGTCTCTTGTGCTAGGTGGGATTACCAATAAATATCTCAGACCAAATAACCTGACAGACTAAAAGAATATGGCAAAGTACTACTTTCCATTTAATAAAGCGGCGTAAACTGGCAGACACACAAACATGATTACACAGAGGTCTAATAACCCAATATGCATCATTTATGATGCCATCCTATGTGGCAAACTGTAAAACATATTTACGGGAGGGATTGGTTAGGGGAACATATTTACTTATAGAATAAATAGGGGTTAGTACACCATTGGCTACCTCTTATCTGTAAGGCCCGCCTCAAACTTCCCCTAAATACGTATAATACTGATTATAGTGGACAAAACAACAGCAGATTGGTATATGCAACATTGTGTAGCGGGTTACCCCACAGACCCACTGATGGGTTGGCATTCTCAACCAACATTGGACTTTCAGCTCATTAGCAGAACGTAGGTGAAACGAAACCCAGGTGCTTGAGTCACGTCAGATTACTCCCCACTTTCCCAATTAGTCCATCTTCTCTCATCAATTCGACTATGACCCAAACTTTCACATCTGTAGTTGACCTTGTAGCCTGTTCTCTGTTCTGGGACATTCAAGGGAGTGCAAGCACATCACTATCTTCATTCGAGACTTAATGAATAGCCCTTGTTTTTGACCTCTGAATCACGTGTGAAGAGACCACAATGTTGTCCAAATCGACCTCTGCTTTAGTGCTATTTGATTCAATTATGCTGGGAGTCATTGCTCCTCTTGGCCTCTAGAGACTTGCTCACTCTATCTTGTGTAGACTTAATAAACTTGTAATTGTCTGTAACGCTCACCTGATTCCCGCAGAGGCGCCGGTCTTGACTGGGCGAATACCGTATCTTCAAAGGTGATGTGTAACACACGGTTGGCTCTTTGGGCTGGACCTCTGTGCACTGTATCTCTGACTCGAAGAGTAAGATGTCTGCAGATAGAAAATATGGGATTAATGAACTGGGGTTATTGGGTGTCTCTCTCTTCTTCCCCTTCTCTTCTCCTGTAGAACCCCAAAGGTTAACGCTCTCACCTTAGGTAAGTGAACGCCGAGCTCTCCATCTGCCTCGGGGCAGGGTGCCGTAACCAGTTTCTTCACTGGATAAGGGTGCAGGCCTCTTGACCTCAGAGGACTGCTGTCCGTCGTTTACTGCACGAACGGTAAATTCCGAGTATTTCAAATGTCTTTAAAAGTCTTTTGTAATGATGTCTCTTGTTTTGCAGGGTTCCGGCGATGGCGGATGACGGGCTGAAGTGAGTTGAGGATGGAACCCGTGTGAGGAATAGAAGCGCCTGGAAGCACGTAAGTAAGCGCTTGTTGCCTGCTTCACGATGCGCACTAACTGTCCTTTTATCTTGCAGGTACAAGTTCGGAGCTGCTGAAGGGTGCCGGGATACCCACTGGGTTCGGCGTGGGAAGGAGTAATGGCACGTGAGTAATAAAGTTACCCAATGTCTTTAAACGCACCTTCTTTTGTCTTTCAGATGCGGGATGCAGCGCCGAAGGCCTCCGGAGTGTGCGAAGAGTTGGTAAACTTTTGTCTTTCAGATGCCGGAATGCAGTGCGAAGACCTCCGGAGCACGCGAAGAGTAGGTAAGCCTTTGTCTTTCAGATGCCGGAATGCAGCGCGAGGCGTTGGTGACAGCCGATGGACCAGGTAAGAGAAGCGCTTTCACTGAAGACCGTAATGCTAACCTGTTCTTTCTTGTCTTTATAGGTGTTGCTGAAGACTGGATTCAGGATGGTAAGCCTTTTTCCCTTAGGCCCAGGATCAGATGCAGAAGACACAATGAGCGTTCTGCTGCAGAGGATGCAGAATAACGCAAAGCAAGATTCATCCATCGGGTGTGGTTTAAATAGCCTCCTGTAGTGCTTAGGTGTCTCCTTCCACAGCCTCGCCTAGGTAAGAAAAGAGTTCCTGCTTTCCAGAAGAGTTCCAGTGTTCTGAACCTAGGGAGTGGCTCCTGCCCCACCCAACAGGAAATGTAGTCCCAAACAGAAGAGGATTAGAGGCTCAACTGGCAGATAAGTAAGCAGCATGGTCTGCTGCAGGTAAGTCCACCCAAGCATTATGAGCCCGGCGCTTCCAGCGCTGGGACTGGGCATATTTATGAGCCTGGTGCCACTGGCGCCAGGACAGGTTCCAAAAGGTCCCAATTGGGACTGGTTGGCACTCGGAACCTGGGTTATGGGTCTGCTTCCAAGGGAGTTGGGTAAGTCCTGACCTTTTGGAAGCAGAGATCATGACAGCGTCCAATACTTGGCTCTTGCAGATGTTTTCCTCTTCTTTAATCTAAGAGAAATATGTCTCATGCTCATGACTTATCCATTTGCATCCCTTTGTGCTTTGCAGCTATTCCTCAAAAAATCGTACCCGTGCTCGCAGGCCAACTATACTCTTCTTAGTTTTGCACACAAAGCAGTTTTCCAGCCTCTCCTGACTCTGCAACCTTGGTCTGTCTCTGAGGTAGCTGGATTGAATCTTCCAATTATGGCCGTCCTAGTCAAGTTACATATTCCTCTATAGCAAGCTTCTATGTCTTCGGTCCCTAGTGATAGTTTCAACTGCCCTAGTTCCAAATGGCAAAGTTTTGTATAAAAATGCGTCGAAAAAAATGAATTTCTTTTTTCTTAATGGGTGTCCCTCCCCAACCCCCGTTTTTTCACCCTTTAACACCCATTTTAGTAAAAAAAAAACTTTACCTACAAAAAATGCATTTTTTCGATGCATTTTTTTCACAACTTTTGTCATTTGAAACTATGCTTTCGAAACAATGCCTGGATACCATGTCTTATCTACCTTGCATTACTGCATATCTTCATTTATTGGACAGCAAGTGACTGTATCTTCTTTTGTATACATAATTACTCTTTTATTTCGTACATGTTTCTCGTGTCGCTTCAGTTACATCATCACTCTTAAGTATTTTCATATCAGTATGTCTTTGCACATCTTCATGATATCACTCTGCCTTCATCAGATTTCACTCAGCGCTCTATAATGAACACTGTTGCATGCTGAGAGCCTTACACACGATATCCTACCACTCTCTCAATGCAAGGATATATTCAATATGATTGTTGAGTGCATATCACCTCTCGTATACTCAATACGGTATGGGGACAACACATGGAGTCCCATAAAGAGCTCTTCTCCTACTGTTCTAATATTATGGTTGTGGGGAGGTGAGAGTTAAGGAAAATGCACCAACCAGCTCCTCTACACCACCATGAACACCCAACAATCTTTAGAACGCAGCTATGCCTCACGTAAAAACCGCCGTAGCTTCACACGTAATCTCACATACAAGCACCTCCTCCGTCAGAATGCAGCTACCCCCATGTCAATCACCCTTGCTGTACACATATTACTCATCCCACACAACCTCAACACCACTCCTAGCATTAGAATGGGGAATTACAGGGGGTGCTGTTGAGCAGCCTACAATATGGATGCTTAGCTCTAGAGCTCTGCATGCTGCCAACAGCAATCCACTAACAGCAGAGCTTTGAACGTTTCTATCTGCTGGAATATTGTACCACATAATTCCCTGGAGGGGGTGCGTCGACTAGCCAAGTTTGGGGGTGATCGATCGGATGGCTGAAGCGCTTCGCTGCCCCTTGGCCCATGTCGAGGGAAATGACCTGTGCACCCCGGGTGGTTGGTCGCTGCCCTAACCCGGGTTGCCAAGCCTTGACCGAGAGGTGTCGCGCGAGGATGCGTTCCCTCCCTGGGCCACACCATGGACCCGACTGACGGGCGCTTGCTGACTCTCTCCCCCTAGACACCTGAACCTGCTGCCGGCATCCCTGGATCTTTGCGGCACCGCGGGCGAGAGGTGCCTGCCATCTGACCAGCTGCCATGCTCTGCCCACGCCTTGTGGCCTGCGCCTGCCCACGGAGATTGGAGGCTCCAGCCCCCGGCGCTCCCCCCTGGTGAAAAGGGCTTTGCCGACATGTGGGAGGCTCCTTCACCATCGACCTAATTCACCATTGCAGCTGAGGCTGCTGCGACACAGCGCCAGCGATCCCCCACCCCTTTTACGCCTTTGGGGCTGGTGGCGCTGGCCCTTCTGCTGGTGCTCCTCCACTGGGCCGTGGGGGCAGCGCAGGGCTCGTCTGGCCCCCAGCCCACCACTGGGACAAAAACAACCCAACAAGGATCCTGACGGGGGTCTTATAGCGACCACCCTGTGGCGAGGTGACAATGGACCTACACGAACAGCGGCCCCGCGAGGAGGAGGACATCTCTGTTACAAGTGGCCCCGTATATGGGGTGGGTGCACCATCGCTCTGACACTGGGCAGAATTCCCCTCAACACCACAGAACTTCCACTGCCAATGAACATCCGGTGCGAGCCCATGGACTGCTTCTACCTGCTATAATGTCAAGTAAGTGACCCCCTGGCACCAACTGATACCGGTGCATTTTCCCCCAATCCGGATCTGTGCTGTCCCCCCGCTGGTCCCCATCAGCCCCTACTTAGAGGTGACTTTCTATGCATCTGTACTCTTAGTCCAGCATTACACTGCGCCCCCCGCCTGTCATCACTGCTCCTGTACAGTGTCAATGATTAAACAACGCTCCCAACGTCTAGCTGCACGGAGCTGCACCCCTGACCCAACACTGAACTGGCTCCCCAAATGGCTCCATCAGCACCTATTCTAGGATGAAGCGGATTATGTTGTAACTTGCTTGGCGGGGGTCTCTGGTACAGTCATCAATACTCACTCGCCAGTGATACGTGCTGGAAAATACATTTGCAAGATCTTGCTGAGTGCGCTGTGGGCACTACAGGGCAGCAAAGGTGACTGAGGGCCTGAGATATACGCAGGTGACTCTTCCTAGGATGCCCCATCCTCCTGTTTTGCCCCCCCCACACCGCTTCTGGCTTGCTGCCTCTCCTCACCAGGAATTAAAAGCACGCCCTAAAATCCCTGTCCTGTAGGGGCGCTAATCCTTCCCGAGAATGCCAAATCGGTCATGTGGCACTGGCAAGACGGATGTCATGGATACGTTCGCTAAATCAACACCCTGGCCCCACCATGGGAGGACCTCGCAACATCAGGAAGACTCCCCAATACCCACTGCTGCAGCGACCCCATACCTCTCCAATATGATGGAATCAATGGGGAAAAACTTTGCATCTGTTCATGAAAAGCTTGACAACATTAATGCAACCGTGGCATCACTGCAGTCGCAGCTTGACCAGACTGCTACACGCATAACAGGGGCTGAGACTAGGATTGGAGCTAATGAAGAAGGGATACAGGCACTCCAAAATACAGTAGCTACCTCTCGGGATATGAAAGCTGTCAAGACAAAATGTGATGATTTGGTATCCCGATCACGCAGGAACAATATCCGGATAATCGGGGTGCCTGAGGACACACTTAAAGGTCGGCTGGAACAAGCACTGGAAACCTTGCTCAAAGACCTGCTGGGCAACCCAGACATGTCCCCTTTCTTTGCTGTCGATGTGCCCACCGCGCACTGGCCCCGCGCCCTAAACTTGGTGACTTTCCCAGACCAATAATCGCAAAGTTGTTAAGCTACCGTGATCGAGACCAGGTGCTCTGCCTTGCACGGGAACGCGGAGAACCGAGGATGGACTCACAAATTATTAGAATCTTTCCCGACTTCTCCACGGTGGTGCAGCAGGAGAGGCGCCAATTCCTCAGAGTAAAGAAACTGCTCAGAGAAAGAAATATCCAGTATGTCATGTTATTCCCAGCACTCCTCAAATTTACATTCAGCGTCAAACTATATTTCTTCAGTGTCCTGGATGAGGCTGTGAAATTCATGGAAGCTCATATCCCACTACGTAGACCGGTGAAATACCTTATGGATAATGACTGAGTGGGGAGAGCGGCCCCTTCCTGTGATCTTCTCCTGTGGGTTCACCTTTAAGCTTTGTGAGCCTACCTGATATGATATAACTTTGTAACATGTTACTACGAATCGCTTATCTGAAATTGTATGTTGTAATATGTGGCACTACACCACTGATCCTTGCTGTTGGCTGTGCAGCTACAGCGTTCCGCACTGCAGCTGCAATACTTCCTATGGAGTATCAGTTGTTGATGGTGCCCTGTTGTCCCTAGTTGGGAGTGGGTCAAGTTGGGGCAAACTCAACGGCCATGGTACAGTATGGGAGGTGGATTTCACTGCTGAAAGGTCATGAGAAGGATGTCTGGGATGTACCTTGAATATCAGAAATGGGGATCAAGTTAATGTCATGGAATGTCCGTGGGGTTTGTAACTTCTCCAAGGCCGTAAGACCCTGGCATATGCTCAGAGGCACGGCGTGAAGATACTTCTCCTACAGGAGACTCACGCCACAAAACACCTCGTGACTGGACTCATGCCATCCTGGGGGTCACACAGGTTCTTCACCTCCTACTGAACTCAGTCAAGGGGGTTATTGACACTGATCCATAAGTCGATCAAGTTTATACTGAAGAAAAGCTACATAGACCCTGAGGGTAGATATGTTATATTGCATTGCATTATAGCCAACAGGGAATATCTACTAGTGAATACTTATGGCCGCAATGTGGACACACCAGAGTTCTATGACGCAGTGGTCTCCATCCTAGCAGGATAAGTAGGGGTGCAGATTATATGGGGGGGTATGAATTTAATTTTATATACAACCTTGGATAGAAAAGGGACTGCAGCTAGAACCTTGTCTCGTGCAGCACGCAGACTCCAATTGCATCTCTCATCATTGGGCCTTTGTGACGCTTGGAGGTTGCTCAACTCCACTGAGCGGAGACACACATTTTACTCGATGATGCATGACAGCTCATCTCGTATTGCCATGTTTTTAACCTCTGAGGAGCTGCTGGTAAGGGTGGAGGGAGCTGAGATACTTGCCCGCACACTGTCTGACCATGCACCAGTGACAATATCTGTAACGCTGGGTTCGCCTCCACCTCCTCGTACAGCCTGGCGCTTTAAATCTGAAGCTCTGAAAGATATAGTGTTCAAAGCCAAAATCCGCTCTGATGTGGAGACATACTTTGAATGTAACAAATGTGGTGACACAGAGGTGGGAGTGTGCTGAGTGGCCTTCAAACTGTACATCTGGGGCATGGCTATTTCTCATGAAGTTGGGATAATGAAGGTGATTAGAAATGACCTCAACTATTCTGAGTCTAAACTTAAGAGCCTGGAGCAAGAGTGTGTTACTGACGCCGCCCCTGAAAAATTGGCGCAGATAAGGGAGGAGTTGAAAGTTTTTGAGTCGCATGCCCAGAGGGAGATATGCTATTTTACTCGCCCGCGTGCAGTGAGGATACATGGGGAAGGAGAAAGACCGGGTAGATCACTCGCCAGATTGGTCCGCGGGGGCTGTACACAAATTATGTGCATTACAGACATGCAGGGCTCCTTACACTGGACAAGCAAACAGATACTTAAGGTATTTGCCAAATTCTACTCTGAACTATACACGGCACAACAAACACATGATGTTCAGAACATACGAGAACTATTGGGTCACATTCCCATGACCGCTATAGCTCATGCAGCTTGCGATCAGCTCGAAGCCGCAATCACACTAGAAGAGATTGTCAAGTCCATAACGGAGCTGACGAGAGGTAAGGCACCAGGGCCTGATGGACTCACTTCCGAGTTCTATCAGGAGCACGCTGCTCTCATAGCACCAAAACTGTTGGAACTCTGGAATGAATCATTAGACAAATCTATTTTCCCTCCTTGCCTCCATGAAGCCACCATAACGGTCCTATTGAAACCCGACAAGCCCAGTGCCGAATGCGGATCCGATAGACCCCTGTCGCTCATGAATATTGACATAAAGATCTTTGCCAAGACGATAGCGAACAGATTCTTACCAATCATATCCTACCCGGTACATGAGGATCAGGGAGGATTCATCCCCGGATGATCGACAGCTCTTAACATCAGGAGATAGATCAATGTAATGATATGGTTTCCTGGCAATACATGTGGGAAGTTCTCGAGAGAATGGGACTGGGACCCAACATGATCAAATACATTAAACTCCTGTACACACATCCGACGGCAAGGCTGCTAATCATTTCTCAAACCTCTGCACCTTTCACGTTGACCAGGGGCACTCGCCAGGGCTGCCCATTCTCCCCCATACTCTTCGCACTGGTAATAGAACCAATGGCAGACTACATCAGCGCATGACACGCCCAAAAGGGAATTTGCCTGATGGACACCCCCGAGATTATTTCGCTGTACGCGGATGATGTCTTATCATATGTCAGGTACCCGCCACTACATCTCGACCCTATACTCAGAGACGTGGTCCGGATAGGTACCTACTCAGGGTTCACAATCAACTATTCCAAATCTGAAATATTTCCCCTTACTGACAAAACCGGCCAACCAACGTGTGAATTCCCTCTCCGATGGTCACCGAAGGGCATAACGTACTTAGGAGTCCAGGTGTCCCAACACAAAGCATCCCTGCTGGCAGACAACTACTCTGCCGCAGAACACTATACTCTGTCTAAGATAACGTAGAGGCGCCTACTGCCACTCTCACTGGCCGGGAGAATGTCTTTGGTGAAAATGATCCTAGTCCCCAAACTTCTCTATATTTCTGCGAATGCACCGATATGTCCCGGGAAGCAGTACTTTGAGGAGCTCCATAAGATGTGCGCACAATTCCTATGGCATGCTAGGGCAGTTCATAAAAAGTGGGCACACATGACCCTTCCATCTGAGAGAGGGGGTTTTATGGTGCCCAATCTAAAGATGTACTGGATTGCCGCAAAGGCCCAATTTTTAAATCACTGATCATGCAATGCATGTACAGGCACGATTCACCATTTGATTCCACTGCGGCTACTCTACTTGCATGGAAGTGGTTGCTACATCCCACGTCGGAACTAAGCCCTTATTATAAGTGGCTTCCCATTTGGGGATTCCCCAGACTAGCGCCCATGCAAGACAAGCTCCTAGCCCAACACTGGCTGACACTGGGAACCAAGCATTGCACAATTTATTCTCTGATGGTAAATTCATCACCCCACAGACCTGGCACCCTGGACACACTGGGTCGCCATTGAAAATGCTGCAATATTTCAGAATTCGAACTACAACTCGAAGTATGTGGCCGTGCTATCCTAATGAACCACCAGATACACCCGAAATACAATACATAGCAAATTCAAGGGGCTCCCGGGGGACAATCTCCTTATTATATTAGATTTTACAAGCTAAAACCCCCGACCTGCCTCCCTCAGCTCGCAATGAATGGGAAGATGAGCTCCACTTTACAATTACAGATGACATGTGGAAGAAAATGTGCTCTCATACACGCAGGGTCTCCCTTAATTCTCGATACCAATGCATACAATACAAACTGTTAAATGACCTGTACTATACCCCTCACAGGCTCTGTAAGTGTAATCGCAAAGAGACGTACACTTGCCCCAGATGTCTAATTGAGCCGGCTGATCACATACATATGTTCTGGACTTGCAGTAAACTTGGTAAGTTTTGGGGTGAGATTTTGCGGGCACTATCTGACATTGTGGGGAACATGGTGCATCCAGACCCGCTGGGAGTGTTGTTGTGGAGTGACGTTAATATCAAAAATATGTCTGCGTTTTTGAACATTAGCTGCATGGTGGCAAAGAAATCTGTCCTGAAATGTTGGAAACGACCGTCTCCTCCATCTTTCGCAATGTGGCTGAGAGCACTTACTTGGACCTAGACCTGCGAGGAAGAATATATAAACTCTCTCGACCCAGAAATATCTGGTCCGAATTCTGTGGCTACTTAATTAGACAATCTGAAAGCAACATAAATTCACCTGCCTTGATCTAACCGTTGATTGACCCCTAAATGTAACCTGTAACAAAAATGGTTGTGTATTGCACCTATGGTATGATGTGTACTCAATACTTGTCTTATAGCCCATGTTATTGATTTGTGTAATGCCCTGAAATGTGGTTCCCTCTTGACCGTGTACACTGTACTGACCTGCCAATTAAATAAAGGTTTAAAAAACAAACATAGGGAATTACACCACCGTACCACCACTTGTAATCTCGTGGATCCCACAGGACTAAGTGGTGGTAACAGTAATCCAGTTTAGCGGCAATTTGGCAGATTTACTACTGTATGACCACACAACTCATGCATAGCAGGTATGAGGTGGTGGCCAATTTTAATCTTCTCCATGCATTTTCCTCATTTGAAAATAGTAGATTCCGAAATTGATAAGGAGTCAACAATCACTCATGCATTGATAAGTGGACGTCCCAAATACACAGTTTCTGATGGTCATGCACATGCTAGGGAACTTTTTTTGTCACCAGAAAAAAAAGTACCCTATGCCAAAGTGCTGGAGCTGGTGGTGATACGTGTGCAAAATACACAGATTCAGATGGGCCCACGACACATCTCACTGCCAGACCAAACCCCTCCCTATGACATGACTACATGGAAAACTGCACCCAAGGGCTACATGATATTGTGATGGAAAGACATGCAACCCAATTTAACCTCTTGCTACCGACGCCTATGTTGGCAAATTCAAGAATCTGGATCTTCTCTGCTCCTCCTAGATGCAGCAATCTCTACAAGAAGAGTACAGCAGGATTGCTGCACCACACTGGCCACTTTCCATGTAACCTCATCTGCCAAAGATTTCTTAGCAAGCTGCGACACATCAGAAGTTCTGGGGTTTACTCATTTCGGATTCTACGTCTACCAAGAGGACAAAGTGGCATGCCAAGATCTCTTAGAGCATTGGGTGCCTGCAGGGCCAGGAAGTGAGATTGCATATCAACATCACAGTTATCTTACTTTAAGACACCATTGGATCCAGTTCCACCTAAGCAAAAAGGTTGCGCTGAGAAAACCAACATCATTGAGAGGGGTGATGGTCCCACAACATGGGTTGCTCCGATTGAATGCACAAGCAAACTAAGTAAGTAAGGATTTGCATGGACATGCACCTACCAAACAAAGTAATATTGTATGAGAGCTAACCTGACCGTGCTCTTGATGATGTTATGGCCGACCTGCAACAGGGAACCATCTTCTCACAACATTTTCTTCCCTTGTGAAACTCTTTAGGTATAAGAGATGGCGCGTTTGGGTCTACTCCACCGCCAATGTATTCCAGGACACTATTATGTCAACATAAGTGATGATGTGCTAATGTATGCATCTTCTGAGAAGTAGCATCTTCAAAGGCTGTTGGCATTTTTCCAAGACATGAGGCAATATGGCTTAATGCTCAGTGAACAGAAATGCAAGTTCTTGCAGTGCAAGGTCGATGTTTTAGGTTTGCTTTTCAAGAAAAGGGCCTATCCTCAGACCATGGCAAGGTGGAGGACGTCAAGGCGGCTGCACTCACAACGTTATGATTGCACCTGCATATTTTTGTTGGCATCTTACACCACCAAAGTGAATGAGGCTGTGCATCCTCATTCTTGTCACTATAAGTGTGCCATTGTACACAGCAGGCGTTATGACATATTGCCTGATATCCAGGTTCTGCAACTGGCAGCACAGGATGCTGATCTTGCAATCGATATTTGGGCTGAACTGTGCGCAGTGGTGGCTTGTCCCTAATGAGTGAGGGTGTGTCAGTCCGTCAGAACCCTTGACTACTATGGAGGACCTTATAAACCAGACCAGTGTAAACACTGCGCAATCCCCCAGCTGCTTTTTGCGACTGAAGAAGAGCTCCTCGAATGGCTTAAACTGTCCAGTATGGATGTCCAATAGACTATGACTGGCGCATTTGCTTCCACAGCCTTGCGTGGACCATTTGGGATGCAGGCTGGGGGAGTGCACATTTGAATGTGCGAGGGGGTGCTCTTGCTCCTAGCCACACATTTAAACAGATCAGGGTGCTGCCAATGGTGCGCTCTGGCTCCAGCATGCATTTACAGCAACCCGGAAGTGCTCTTGCTTCCTGATTCCTAGTCCTGCTGCACAGGACCCAGATGGCTTTTTGGAGGCGCAGGCGAAGCACCGTCTTGAGAGGGGCTTCAAGAAAGATGATTTATGTCAAATTAAATATAGTTATGTAATGAGTGTGTGAATGAGTGACTGTGTGACATAAGAGTATATAATTATTAAAATAATTATATATTTTTTTTTATAACGCGCTTAATACCAAAGAGGTTTCTAAGCGCAGACCCGGGATTATAAACTGTGTTACTCTGCGTTGTTTTAAATCCAAGACGAGCATGTTGCCACTGAGCTACACTGCCCATGTGTGAATGTATCAGTGAATGATTTGTGTGAATGAGTGAGTGACTGGGTGTGTGAGTGTGTTTGTGTTGGGCCCAGGAGCTGATTTTGGTGGATGTGGGTGGGGGGATGTGGCAACAACAGCATTTTATTTTACTGGGCATCTATTGTAGATGCTCAGTAAAAAACATGTCTTGATAAAGCAAGGCAGAGTGGCATTCTGGTGTACCCAGTGTAGCCATTTTATACTGTGGCATGACTTTATTTTAAACTGGCATATATTGTTGGCAAAGGGTTCATGAAAATGCTTTGGAAAATTCTACCATGCTCTGTTGGTGACTGAATTTTAGACTATTAGATTTTGTCATGACTTACCCAACAAAACAAATTGCAAACTGCCATGCTTTTTCCTCAATTGTTCACTTAAAGTGTGCTATAAAATTCAACATGTTAACCCATCATTCAAAATGAATTCTCGGGTGGGGAGAACCACTCCAGACTCCCCTTGGTTGTTTCGGCTCCCTCACAGTGCTCGATCAGTCTGGCATATTTTTGGGAAATATGTGTGCCCCCCAATTAAATAAACCACCAGCCGTCACTGACTAACAGACTTCTCCTGTTCCGTGAAGACAGTGGAACATGGCGTTCTAGAGTTAAAATTATTTCTGTGTGGTGCCACAAGCCCTGATGTGTTGGCTTCATTATGCAGTATGCATTCTGGCGGTAGTGATTGGTGTGATGAGATTTTCCATACGGGTTATGCAGATTCATCAGCAATACGTGACTGCAGAGAATGAACGTCACAGTTTACAGATACTTGTTGTGAAATGCAGGTGCATTGTGCCTGCAATGGCTGGGGTTGCTTTATTGATCGTCACTTCATTGCTGTGACTGGTTTTTGAAGTAGAGACTCCATGAAGACATGTTGATGCATGTATTTAACTTTGTCCCCTCTGCACAGCACTCTCGACTTCTCCTCCTCGATCTATCTGCAGCATTTGATACCATTGAATACTCCTCCCTCTTCTTTACCCACAGACATGTGGGTGTAAAACCTAACACTCCTACTTCCACCCTCTGCAGGCGGGGCTCTGTCAGGCCTGGATGGGCATTCACAATAAAGACAGACATGCCGAGGTTGTGCGCACGTCTTGTTTATTCTGATGCACAACATAAAATGAAAGTAAACGCTCCCTCCCCCTTGTGTCCTCATCACGTGACTCTACCCACGTGACCCGGCGTCAGTCTCTTAAGGAGACACTCGCAATGTAACAGGCTCCTCAAAGGTTTGTCCTATTAGTGCTACTTTTACCCGGTACACTTCCTCCTTCCTAAAAAATCAACTACTTCTTTGGTTTCTCCTGTTACTTATTGCTGATTCGTCACTCCTTGAAACACTTGTGTGTATAGGCGCGTTATAAATGCCACATCACATGATATCATGAAACTTTAAAATTCTCCTTTCTCCTTTGCCTTCGTGAGCCTTGAACTATAAACCTGCATACCTGACTGGCTGTGCCCCTGATCGCCTTATGCCCCCCCCCAAGGGATTGCGACATTGACAGCATCCCCAAACTCAAGCGGTTCATCACCTTGACTACCACAGTGGCAAGAGAGAACCTTTTGTACATGCATAAAATCCACCAGTAACTTACCTATCATATCAGCAAAACCGTTCTCTCTTTTCCCTACGTGTGATTAGTCATCTTGAGTAATGCCGCAGTTTTCACCTCGTCCAACCTTTACTCTTTTGCTCCTCTAGAGAAAGTACTGAACTTTGCCTCCTCGAGAGTCTCCCAACTCCTCCCAAAGATCCATGCAAGTTGGCTGTCTATTCACTATTGGTCCTTTCAAAAATTCCTATACCTAAACTTTACTGTAAATGCATCTACGTACGGCTCTATCGCGCGTATCTGGCGAACTCCAGTGCCTGCTTCTCCTCCCTCCCACTATTCACTTCTCAACGTATCGGTCTCCCACCCATCACACTACTGGCGCACTCCCGCTGGAATGCCCCACCACCAGAAATAAAAAAAATACTGCCACAGCATACATACCAGCCCTCAGATCCAAAATGAATGCCTCCGTTGCAAATAACTGTACATTCCTGTAACTAGTAGCTTGCAACCCATGCAACCCACGTGCCACTTTGAATCACCCTTCGCTTTGTATACCATTGTTCTTCCTCCCTCAACTGGTCACCTGGTGACTTTGTATCCTCTACCAATGCACCCTTTGGTGGTCATTACAAGGTTGGAGGTAGCCATGGAGCTACTAGCGCCATGGCTACCCCCTTACCGCATTCCGGGTCCGTGTTCCCGGAATGGGGACTTACCGGGTCATTCCGACCTAGGAGGACCGGTAAGTCCCCATTCCGTGAACCATTCCCCATTCCCATTTGAGCCCCCATAGGGCTCAATGAGAATGGAGCTAATAACAGGCCCGCTATTAGCAGGCCCGTTATTAGCTCTGAAGTCCCTTAACAGGTCAATTCCCTAACGCCTGGTAAAACCAGGCGTTAGGGAAGGGACCCGCTAAGGGACCTCGGAATAGGGTAGGTACCACCTACCTCGTTATGACCCCCTTTGATAGGACTCCACCACAAATTTGCCTTCTTTGATGAAGTGTTTCTGGGAGAAGCAACACTCCCATATCTCTGATAAATACAAATACATGCAACCCCTTTTGTAAATGGATGTAACCATTTACCTCCAACTAAACTAATGTCAGGTGGGTGTGGGGTGCCCAGTCATGATTTTATACTTTGAATTCTGATAGCTGTAGTTTATCTTTCCCTATTATAAATGCAGGACTACAAATACCAGAATGGAAAACAGAAAGTACAGGACTAGACAGGCTACACCTTCCTGACATGGATCTAGTTGAGAGCTGTGCAACCATGGCTGGAATGGGGAGGGTGATTGTGAAATTGCAGGATCAGGTTGTGCGATTGGGAATAGGGTATTGTAAAGGGTTCAGGAATTGCGGTGGAAACAGAGGTACTGTACAGGAGAAGATGCCAGGCCTTTAAAAGCGCACAAACAGCACAAACAAACTGTGCAAAGCTTACCTGGTTGGCCTGATCCCTCAACACTGTGCGCGGAGCACTCAGCTTTAGTCCAGATTTTAAGTGCCCCCCCTAGACATCATTAATCATTTGAAAAAGGGAAGTATTGTATTATTTCATTGGTCGACCAATGATGAGGATTGTATGGAGAAGGTGGAGTGGAAGGCTTGCATGTGTACATAACCTATCAGATGAAAGTATTGGGTCCTGCTGCCTCTCAATTTAGGGTGTCATCCCCAGAAAATAGATTATCCTTTGCATCCCTCCTCTGCCACCTCTCTAGCACCTTCATCCTCCTCCTTGGCTATCTTGCCCTCTTTGACTTCCTCCTCTGCCCACCCTTGGGCTCCTTCTACACTTCCGCAGGGTGTACCTATGACCTGTACCCCTCCACGGAAGTCTTTCAAGGGTGGCAACCTTTTCCACATTGCCATTCTCAACACTCGCTCAGCTGTCAAACACTCCTCCGACATTTGCCGTCTCCTGGAAGAACTCGGCCTTGATGTTCTCAGTCTCACCGAGACATGTTCACGGCCAGATCTGTCACAAGTTTTGACACTCTCCTCCCAGATGGCTACAAGATCCACTCTGCACCCAGATCCAACCGTCCCAGTGGGGGTGTAGCCTTGATATTCCCGGAGTGGATCCCTACCTCCATCATTCCTATGCAGGTTTACTCCTCCTTTGAATGCCTGGACTATAGGCTCTCTCTCTCTCCTGGCTGCTCTCTCACTATGGCTACTATCTACCAGACACCTGGTCACGTTACCTCCTTCCTCTCCGAGTCGGCGGACCTCTCCTCCTCCCTCCTGGCCTCGTCGACCACTCAACTCCTCCCCCTCGGAGACCTCAACATCTACCTGAATGCTTCCTGTCCCTCCTCTGTACTCTTTCGCAACTTCTACGATTCACTTTCTCTTTCTATTCTTACCTCTCGCCCGACTAACTCTGCAGGGCATACCCTGGATGTTCTAATCTCCTCAGACCTCCCCCTCTATAACCCTCTCACCACTCCTCTCTTCTGGAGTGACCACTTTCTCCTCTCCTCTCATCTCTCTCTCACTACCCCTCAGGCCGAGCCAACCCCTGCACTGCCACCCACCTTCTTGGTCGTCCGAACCATAAAATGTGTGTCAGCTGAGACTTTCGCTGCAACTTCCTCCCCCTCTCCTGCACCTCTGCCTGTCTCACATCCTGAGAGAGCCCTTTCCAACTTCCATGCTTCTATCTCTGACACTTAGTCTAAAGATCCTTTTACAGAACGATCTAGACCTGTGCGGGTATCTACCCGTTCTGTATGGTCTACATCGTTCTGTAAAAGGATCTCTAGACGAAGCACCTAGGGGTCCTTCCTGTTTTAGGTGAATAACCTCCAGAGAGAAATTTACTGAAGAAATCCCTTCCTTGTTTTTCGACAAAACCTGCACCTGCCAACACGGAGAAACCCCATTAAAATTAACTAAAACTTCATCTGTATGGCAGCCAGCACATGCAACAACCAAGGTGGTTGAGCATGTGTTTTTTAGGACAACACAGTGCACCAGAGACGATTTGGAAAGCGCAGTCAGACCAACTGGCTTCTTGAAACCCGTCCTATTCGATATAACTGTGTTTTCTTTAGTGTGACAACGATTTTGGGCAAAACACAGATCGGAATCCCCTCAAATAGTCCCTTTGTTTTGTTTAATGACTCAGACCTTGTCACCCTTAAAGGCAAATGTAGTGTGGCTGAAAGGAAATGGCAGGAATCTTGTGCACCCTCTGACAAACTGGCCTGCCGCCTGCTCCAAAGGCAGTACTAACTCTCTGTCCACACCAAGAAGAGAGCTGACATCCAAGCCTGCATTTCTGCGGCATCTAACAACTTGGCCAAACTCTTTAAAATATGCAAAGAGCTGGCCAACCCTTCTGCAGTCTCTACCTCTCCTGTCCCCTCCTGGGCCCTCTGCATGGCCTTGGCTTCACATTTTATCTCGTAGACCCAGGACATCCTGTCCAACCCTCTTCCTCTCTTCCGCACCTCCTTTTTTCTCAACTCTTTCCTCTACCTCTCGCCTTCCGGCAGCCACCTCTCCTCCTCCCTTCTCTTCCTTTCCTTTGTTCACCCCTGACAAGGTTTCTAGACAAGTGTGATCTATGAAAGCCTCGTCAAAACAGGTTCTTTCCTGTTCATACAAAACCATCAAGGACCACATTGACACCCTCGCTCCGGCCCTGGCTGGCTGACTTTTGTAACCACTCTTTCACCACTGGAACCTTCCCTTCCACCCGAAGCACTCTCTTGTGCACCCTCTTCTTAAGAAACCCTCAGCTGACCCCTTCTGCCTGGCTAACTATCGCCCGGTCTCCATTACTCCATTCCTGTGCATACTCTTGGTAAAACTGCCCATCTCCCAGCTTAACCTTCACACCGAATCTGTTGGTTGTTTCCATGACCATCAGTCTGGCTTCAGAGTGGCCAGAAGCATGGAAACTGGTCTCTTGAACATCCGTGAAGACCTGCTCTCTACCCTGGATACTAACCACCGCTCTTTCCTCATCCTACTCAGTCTCTTTCCTACTTTTGATACTGTCAACCATGCCATCCTGCTCAACCGGCTCTGTGATAACCTGGGTATAACTGATCAGGCCCTGGCGTGGATTACCTCCTTTCTCTCTGACTGACCCTCCCAGGTCCAACTTGGATCCTTCTTCTCCTCTACCTCTCCCTCTATCTACATTTGGTCTTCCCCAGGGGTCTAATCTTTCTCCCTGGCTGTTCAACCAATACCTAGCACCTCTCGTCCACTGCATAGCTGCTCTTTGCTCCAACTTTCAGTGCTATGTGGATGACTCCCAGCTCACTTTCAGTCTCTCCTCAGCCGCCTCTTCTCCCTCTCTCATCCCTGATTGCCTTCCGCAATCCAGGTGCGGTGTGCCACCAATGATCTCTGCCTTAATGCCAGTAAGATGGAGATCCTCCTGATTGACTCACCAGCACCTTCCATCCCTGTCAGCTGCCCACTCTAGGCCCTCTTCCTGCTCCCACCGGTGAGGCTAAGAACCTCTGGGTCATCTTCGACTCCACACTCTCCTTGTCTCATCACATCTCTGATGTCTCTAAGAAGTCAAACTACCAGCTGCACCTCCCCAGAGGTATTATTCCTTTCCTCACTTTACCACACAAGCTCACTGTCTCCAGAGCTCTGGTTCTCTCTAGGCTGGACTACTGCAACAGCCTCTTTCTATATCTACCTGCCTCTATTCTCCGTCCTCTACAACTCATACAGAACAGGACTGCAAGACTCAAGGGATCGTAGCTCTCCAGCTCTGTAATCTCTCCAATGGCTGCCAGTGGCGACAAGGATCAAGTTGAAGACCCTCTGCATTGTCCAAAATGCCTTCTGGAGCCTAGGACCACAATCCCTCCAACTATCTCTACGGAAATATCTTCCTTTTCGAGCTCTTCGCTCCTCCACTTCCAACTCATTGAGGGTCAGTCGCTTCGTCAAGCAATGCGTTTGGGGCAGATCTCTTTCTTCGGCTGGTGCCTCCATCTGGAACAGCCTCCCTGCTTCTCTGAAACTTCAGCAGAACTATCTCTGACCTTCATCTTTGCTTCTGCCTTATCTCTTCCTCTCCCCTGCTGATCTCCTGTCTAATACTTGCACTGGTCACCTGGCTATCCTTTGAATTCGAGCCCAGGTCCCTCCCCATCAGGATCCCCACCGCACTGCCTCCTGGCACCTCTGCACTTGTGGTATGTTTCTGTGACCCTACATTCCCCTTTCCTGCACGTTTTAGACACCTGTTGTCTGCACTTTTAACACTTGCACTGTCACCTGCTGGCTGCACTACTTGTGTTGATTTCTTGACCTGCACCTGTGCAACCTCCCCATGCCACTGCACTTCTACCCTCCCTGCTCCCCTTCTCTTGGGCAATCTCAATGTCACCAGGCCTAGTAAGTTTGTTGTTTTGTGTTTTTTTGTCCTCCCCCTGTTTCCCCTCCCTAGCCTAGTTGCGCCTTGAAACACTTGTGTATAGGCACGTTATAAATGCCATATCATATCATATCAAGCAGTTGGCATTATGCCTGTTGGGAGGACTGCTCTTATTCATTTAAGGGAACCGTTTCAGAATGAAAGGCTGCCCGCTAAGCACCACACCCGGACAGAGGTTCATCCTAAAATGTTGGATGCCAATGGGGAATCATATCCCTGATGCTCTATCATATGGTCCTCAAGGTAGATATAATTTACAGTGCTGTCTGCTATTGAGATGTACCGTAAATGTGTCTGTATAGTAGAGCCCTATGCCATTACACAACTGCTTCAACACTAGCCACAGCACTCCGTTTAAGCTGAGTGATGGTGTGCCCAAGCTTCTTGGGGCACTTTGAGAATCCACACTCCATGTTACATCTTTGTTGCAAAAGCCCTGCAGACTTTTAACGTCATTTCGAAACTGGCGATCTGGAGATTCTTCAACACCAGGTGAGTGGTGGCCTGTGGAAGTGGGAGGAGTACAGTTTTGGCCTTTGGCTTGGTGCACTGTTTTAGAGGCGGTGGGGCTTGTAGGGGACAATGGGGTAGACCTGTGGGAGAAACGACCATGGATGCTGACCCCGATCCTTATAGCCTGACAAATGCCGGTCAAATGCTGTTCACTGTCCCGATGTGAACTATTCCCATCAAGCTACTGAGCACAGTATGTGAGCAAGCTAGAGTCAATTTAGAGGCAGCTCCCATTATGCCAACCAACATATGGGTGAAATAGATGCCTGGGGTCGTCATATCTCATGCAGCCCTCTCTCTGAATCAAAAGGTGATGTATCCCATAGCCCTTAGCATGTGGGTTATGGTAATGAGTGGAGTCTCCAGATTTACCCTTGTCCCATCTGTCAATTCCCTGATTTGTGTTGCACACTCAGTAAAAAAGTATTTATTTGAGAGTACGAAAGAGAGTGAGAGAGAGAATGAGGGAGGGCACAACAGTGGCAATGTGAGAAAGTGACACAGAACCAGGCTGCAATATTCAGGTGGTAGGGGTGCAGACTGGCTGATGGACGGTTTTTGCCTTGTACCTAACTCAGCTCTAAAATCGCCAACTACCTAATACTACACACCCACATTTCGCCCTGAGACAGCCACCACTGACTTATCGGTTAGCACATCAACAGTAATGGAACAACGACCAAGCTCTCTTCTTTGGTCCTACTACATTCGTCCACATTAGCGGATACACACACCCCCAGCCCATCTACCTTTTAGAACTTGGGTTCTCTTCTTCCGTAATCATATCCTCAAATGTCTCCACCAAATCCATAGAAGCTGATTTGCACTCAGGACCAGGTATTTCAGACCTGCAGCCATGAACACCACAGGTTTCTCATGTGCTTCTCCCACTAACCACCAGCCATCTCTCTTTTCCTTCATTGTCATGTGCAGCAAGGCCCACAGAAATGGCAGCAGGGCGCGAACAAGTGGGGCCTGAAGTCAATATAGTTGGGCCTGCCACAGTGGCATTAACATCTGTAAATGCCCACATTGCTGCTGAGTGGGCATTTAAAGATTTTGAGTGGGCCTTGCGCGCTCAGGTCCTACCCTGTCTACGCATATGTACTGTACATAACCAGCTCTACTTGAGTTCCAATGAGTGTAAAGGGAGAACTGCACTGTTTGGGAGAAAAGGCAGGCATATATGGCATGCAAAGTTGTCTATAAAATCATAGCGAGAAGCAGACATATTAAGAGAACACTAGAAACTCAAAGGCTACTTGTTACTTTTGACACAACTGTTTCCATGTGATGGGAGGATTCCAAGGCCTCTATTAACTATGTTTAGAATGGCCTAAGAAGATGATGCTTAGAAGATGGGTAATTTATAAGATGTTAAGTGGTCCTCCCTAACCGAAAGGACAAGGAAAGTGTGGGACTTCATATAAT
The DNA here is from genome assembly GCF_040938575.1 of Ambystoma mexicanum. NCBI lineage: Eukaryota > Metazoa > Chordata > Amphibia > Caudata > Ambystomatidae > Ambystoma > Ambystoma mexicanum. The sequence goes on from NC_090921.1 coordinate 586,612,966, forward strand.
TATTAATTTACAGTACTACTGACCAAAAAAACATAGGAAACACAAGCCTTCAAATGTGACTTTAGAGCAACCTTATACATGAAATGCAGGCACCTTTCCCAGGTTGCTGCCGCACCCTCAGGTTCTGGACAGACTTTTCATTAAATTGCTGTCACTCAAACATGGATGCAGCAGCCAAAGTCAACAGAGTGTTGTACTTGTGTAGTACGTACAGTATCAACTTTCTTTTTGGATAGAGTTAACAAGTAGCATATTGTTCAGAACACTCTGGTCGATTGTGCCGAACGGCTCATGTCTAAGACGAGGCAGGCTAGTCTTGACAGACTCTGATGTTCTCATTAGCCCAAAATATCCTGGTCATGCCCTAGGTGTGGCAGAACTTTGAAACTTTGTCAACATTTTTCAAATCCCTGCCAAAAATAGGATTCATGAATCCCACAAATCTGATAAAAAGTCATTAAACTACCTTACTGTCAAATTCAGTGAGGAATACTAGCCAAGAAAGGCCACACCTGAAGGAAGCAAGTAACCTTCATGCTCCGGAGCAGCTGCGCTTTGCTTCCACAGATTGCAGAACGCAACGAGAACAGCAGCGCCATCAAACGTGTAGATGCAGACCACCATCAGTGGTAGAAACTGCAAGACCATTGAGCCCATGAAGGAGCCACCCTCTTCAAATGCATGAACCCAGCAGTTCTCCCAGCCACCAATCATTCACCTGATTACTCTGTTTCAAGGTCTCAGGGAGTGGTGCCCCTGATGGCCGGTGGAGCTCCACAGTACACACAGAACTTCTATTCCACAAGGCATCTTGTAATGGAAAATGGTGAACATCAAAACAAGAAGAACACCCCAAAATCAGGAAAGGAATAAAGAAATGCCTAGAATCCTCCTCATTACTTTTAACATTCAGCCCAGAACGTGAAGCAGGCTTCTAGTGGAAGACGGTCGGTCGGGCCTCAAGAACTGTGGACACGCATTCTTTAGTGTGCAGATTATATTGTGCTAGTCAGGTAGTCATTAGCCTCCAATTCCCCTCTGTTTTACTGTTCCTCAAATGTCTTCTGCTGCTAAATACCATAATAAAAATTGACATCCCCTGTCCGAGTTCCAATCAGAAAGGCTGCTGTTGTGCTGGGTTCCCGTGCGCTCTCTGAGTGTTTGCACCATGGCATGTGTCATCACGGGGATGTGTGTGGCTGCGACTGAATGCTGTGGAAGATGTTAATGTTACCATGGAGAGTGTGGGCAGAGTATTAAGGATATGGATTTGGTAACCCGAGTTTAATTTGATCACAGGATTCTTCTACTGAACCTCTAATAGACGACTGTTTAGAATGGTGGTTTTGCACTTTAACATTCATGATTGCATTCAAATGTGTTTCACATAGTGATGCTTGCAGTAATATATATGCACAAGGACCAACTCTGCATTTTTAAGCTTGGTGAATATAGACTGGAGCTGCTTTTGTAGCAAAAAAGGTTTTTTGCACAATTATGCGTATTTCCACATTCTATGCTGGTCCTCTGAACAATATCTGATTCATGAATTTTATTAAATGTTTTCTGTCCATTGTGTATTTTTGTGGAATCGTTTTTTGTATTTCTAGATTTTTTTCCTAAAATATGAATACATTAATAATATTTACACACATGCTTGAACAGATCCATTGGTACTTCTACAGCCCTAAATTGACATATGACTTTGAACATTTCTTGAAATTCTTGAGGGGCACTACTTTTGTAGAACGTCCCCAACAGCATGCACAACCTCACCATATGCCTCTCAGGTTTAAACTTTGGTTGTCATGATACATCTCAATGTCGGAGTGTTGCACATGCTATATCACACACAGAGGCATGGTTAGATACAATGAGCATAGCAGGCAGAATTACAAATGAACATTACAGAGAGATTTAGCAGGCAATGATCATACTGTATACAATTATATAAAATGTCCCTTTTCTCTCAACCCCATAGTCCTTCTCTATGGGATCAGTCTTGCAGGCTTTCTTGACACACTGGGCCTCATTACGAGTCATTACAGGTTATATATAATATATACAAAGTAAAAATGTGCATCTCATGCAGAAGTAAGATTTGAGGTATGCTGTATCTGACTCAAAGGTAGATTCTGCTTCCTAGGTGAAGCCTGATACCCAGGAGCTCCTTTTCCTGCTATCACAAGTTTATTAAGTTTATTTTAACCCTAAAATGATTTCATAAAAGGTGTATTTATAAAGGTTCTGATAGGGCCACATGTCCAATCTCAAGTCCCCTGTTATACGGTCCCACCCCACAATTCCATGGATAAGATAACAAAAACAAAAACCCCAGAAACTCAGTCGGAAGCAATGTTTTATAGTGGTGCCAGGTTCCCAGACACTATATGTTCACTAATGGGAGGGGTTTCTGCAGAACTTTTTAAGGCAGAGTTTCTTTCTGGAAAATGCGTCACAATGAGCAATCAGCTTACTATTTCAGTCCTTCACATTTCTCAAAATCCAGAAGGCCAGCTATGTATCTTCCAAGTTAAAGCTTCCTAATGATGTAAAGTTCCTTCTGCTGCATTTGGCTCCAGGAGCTGATTGTTCCCACTGCTACCCATGGCAGCAGGAGCAATGATCGTATTGCTCCTGTTTCAAGTCGGTTCAGAGTCTATGTACCAGCGGTGTGGCAACCAATTTCTGGGCCCCTTTGACTTTCCAACAGTTCATTTGCTGGTTTGTGCATGGGCCTTTCCTAAGTACTCTTTACCACTGAATCACCAGTTGCATAATCCTTCTGGCCTCCAAGCCCAATCGTTTGTGTCCTTGAGCAAAGGATGTCATACTTGAGTGAGGTTGGGGCTATTCTGCCTGCCCCTCTTGAAACGCTGACCTTTCATGCTTAGGGCTTCATCACAAGTTGGGGCTGAGCAGTAAAAACACTGCCGTAATGCTATTACCGCCTTATTACCGCTCCGACCATCAATGAGTAGGGTGGAAAGTTCGGGATTCACCTCCAGCTCTGAGCTGGGGGTAAATCCACCAACTTTCCAGCCATTTTCAGTGCAATTCCCGTGGCAGTATTAGCACCCCGGTAATTGCATCATAATTTGCCCCATTATGCCCAATGGGCCCAGAAGAAATGGGGACTTACCATTCCACTGCAACTTTTGGATCTGGCGCTAATAGCGCCGGACCAAGATGTGGTAACGCAAATCGCACTAACCACTGGGATACCACCGACTTGTAATAAATCCCTAATCTCTAGACTGTGGGAAGGTTTTTGTGGTTGGGGGTAAGGTCTCTTCGAGGATAGCTTGTCTTTTCATAGTTATCTGCCAGGGTCTTTCTTCTTCGTGTTACATGCAGTGGATGAAAGAGTGGGTTTGAATTAACATCAAGGTTGGCGTGGCATATTCCTGCAATGGTAGCTTATTGACACCCTCTTGACTGTGCAACCTTGTGTTCCAGTTTTGAATCATGTGTCCTTTCACTTTCACAGACATCCATCTTCTTGGTGTATGCTTGTTAAAGAAGGTTGAATTTGTAGGTCCAGAGGCAAGGATTGACTCAAAATGGATACAGTTGAGAACATGCAGTAACTGGTTATCTTTTTGAAAAGGTTTAAAGGCATGGTTCTGGGCACAAGTGTTTTGATGATCTAGTCTGTGTGCCATAATATATTAGTTCTGTTGTTCTTTCACATTACGTTTACATGGTGTGATGTACAGTGCTTCGTGACACTTTTGTAACTAGGTGTACTACATAATATTCTTAATAAAATAAAAATAGAACAACATGCTTCATTCTGCGGGCTTTGCATGATTTTCTACCAATGTTTTTTCTGTTAGTGACTGAGGTTAAAATTTGGGGAAGCATGTTGCACCCGCATATCCATTCACTCTTTTTCTCAGATTTAAATATTTGGCTCATTGTCTGTTTTTTGGGATGAACTATACATTCAAGAAGACTTGATTTTTTCCAGTATCAAAACAAGTATAATATCTGAGAAATGACTTTAACATACAATGTTTAAAAAGAAACATCCATTCTATTCAGCTCCCCTGTATAAGTGTGGGATTGTGAATTAAACGGCTATGTGCAGGTCATTTAAATATAGAGAATGGGCAATTTAATATGACCCCGCAGGTTTGAATTCAGAAAATAACCTTCTCAGAATATTGCAATCCTCTCTGTGCATTCTTTTCAGAATATATTTGTGCAGCTTTAAATACACCTATGTAGCTACATTTCAATGCCTATGTGTGTATGTGTGTGTGTGCAGCTTTAAATACAAATATATCTTGTATGCCTTAACTATTGCTGTCAATGTGTGAGATTAATAAAATCATCATCACTATACTCTGCACATCAGTGTGCACAATTACATGTGTCTCCTGTTTCAATGTTATGCATATAATCATATATACTCTATTTTACCATTTATCTCCACATTTTTCCATTACACCCCAGGTGGATTTTAAATTATGTAAAAGACGTATGTGCTACCTATAATTTGGCAATTGGTCCTACTTGATAGGATATTAGAACACAGATGTATAATCGTTTTAATAATTACATTTGTGATTTAAAATTGCACACATGTTTTTCTGATCTTTTTGAGAATCTACAGTTGCTGACTTTGGCCACTATAGGTCACTGTTGATACATCCTCACCATCTTCCTCTTTTTAATATTGAAGCCGGATATTCTGTTTCAGCGCAGCACCTTAGATGTGGGTTCCTTTTATTCATGTCATTTATGTTGGACACTGCATCATATTTGTTCATCGAGCGTTCACTTACAGTACAACTACATGTGTCTGAGCATGTGGTGTTTGGCTTAACTATACTGGGCCTCATTACGAGGAAGGAGGTAACCATGCCGCTTTTTGCGGCATGGCTTACCCCTTTCCAGATACCGGGTCCGGGTTCCCTGAATGGGGAAATACCGGGCCATTCCGGCCTTGGAGGGCCCGGTATTTCCCCATTCAGGAAAGCTGACCCCTGTACATCCCCATTCCCATTTGAGCCCTCATGGGGCTCAATGGGAATGGGGATGATGCTAACAACGGGCCCGCTAATGACGGGCCCGTTGTTAGCACCCTGGTCCGCTTGCGGGACCCGCTAAGGACGCCTGGAAAAACCAGGCGGCCTTAGCGGGTCCGCGAGGATAACTCGTAATGGGGCGGTAGGGGTTTAACGGGGCCAGCAGCTCTACCGGCCCCGTTAAACCCCTACCGCATTCCTCATAATGAGGCCCACTGTCTTCCAAATCTCTGCATTTATTAGCGCTCCAAATGAAAACATATTTAAGCAAACACACATATCCTAGAGCAGGTAGGTCCTGGCGCCCTGCTGTTTGCAACCAGTAGGGTGCACCTAAAATAGACCTGCACCTAAATCGGTGCGATTAAATGGCTGATGCCATAATGGATGGGCCCAAAGAGGGCGCACTGCTTAAAATGAATAACATATCAATGTAAGGTTTCTTTTGCTGTGCACATAAATCTATAAGCTCCCTCGTGACCAGAGCCTAATGGATTGTATGGAAGGCCTCAAATTATGGATTGTGACGGGTCACTTTGAAGTTCTGTTTACCAGGTCTGGCCATCTGCTAGAGTTCACGGGCTAGCCTTCAGAACTGGTTTGGGCATGATGGAGTTGGACCTGCATGGCATTTTATCTTATGACTGCATTACTGAACTGGGGCTAGGCCTTACAAATGTTTATCTTCGAATAGTTTCAAGTAATAAGCAATAACACGAATATACTCAAGCAAGTCTTTTTGACTTGTATGAATCGCAGCCTTTTCGAAGTGAAATAGAAAACTTGATGAAATAAACATATACATGTGCATCCTGCTTTTCCGCTTTTTTTTATAGGTCTGAATCATTGTTCTTGAGGCCTTGCCTGTGCGGTTTTCTCCATGTCCGGGTATATTGACCAGGCAATGGTTGAATAGATACAGGACTCACTTGCACATGAGTTCACCTTTGAAAGGAAAGGAACACATTTAAACTACAGATACATTTTCTTTCTGTCTGACATCCAAATATTTGAATATGCTCTGAGGTTCAGCTCTTTTTAAGCTTCAGGGCTGTGAAGATAACTGCTCTGAGACACGGGGTCATAACTGTCATGCAATGATGTTGCATTTCTGTTTTGCAATCAAAGTTCTGTAACGGTGGCAAACACACTGGCGTTCTGGGCCTTGTCTTTTACAAGGGGCACAATGACACCTTATCTGTATTTTTGTGCATGTCCAGAACATCACCCAGCTAGTCTCTAAATTACAGGCTATGGCCTGAGAAATTGTTGAACATTTTTACACCGTTGAATAATGTTCTTAAGCACGCATTTGCATTATTCAGAGGTGTGTTTTCATCATGACAGTGAGCAAGAGGCAAAGATTTCCAACAAATTGCATGATTTGTGAATAGTGCCTCTCTCACTCTTTCAGAAAGGCCTTTCTCGGTTCACTTTGTCTTAGGTCATTATTCTTTGCTGTATTTTCCCTTACACTACCATCACACGGAACAGGTCAGTTTAATATGGGTCTGTGTAGGCTTTCTCAGTGGTAAATGGTGACTTTGTAAATATGCTTAGTGAAACACTACAAACGAGGTACTGCTCAAAAGGTGTACTGCAGATGTCTCATTAACCCTATTCAAGAGGTGCTGAACAGATAGAAACAACCTCATTAGACTGCCGTTATACTGTGTTTATGTGACTGTTCAGACATAGCATAATGATTCATATGCTACTACTCTTTTAAAGTAACACATGACATGTTACTACGCCAACTGATGCCAAGTTGCCAATTGAACAAAGGACACATGAACATTTTGCAACACATCTTCATGTCGGACGTCCCCAAAGATATTCATAAAGACCTGTCTCCACTATATTAGCTATATTTGTCCTGCAAAACACATTTGATTGCTACTTGTACCAAAAGCCAATCACAAGGTCTGGTTAAACTTGCCAGGGTTACCTCCCTCTCGCACATCACAGAATGGGCAGCAACAGTGCAAGCAAAACATAACTCTGAATAGTTGATTAAAAATCAAACAAGCACCGGCAATGACAACCGTTTTGCCTTTTCTGTAGACATGCGGCAGGCATTGTCCAGGCACCACCATAACTGTCCATTAATGGCATCAGATGCAAAACAATGTGAGTACCTGGGCATCCAATAGCAGCGCCTAGTAAATACCTATCTAATACCTACCTATACACAAGCCAATAGCTTTGTCTTTCCAATGCTTGATTTTAACCGGACTTTAGTGAAGGGCATGTATACTGTTTATAAATGAAGTGGCTGAATGCACACTTGGTTAAGACATTTTATTCCACCAGTAGCAGATTTGGAGCTCCCACTAAGCCACCAACTGCATCAGAAGACTGGTTGAAATAACGCTAGCACACACTTCAAGCACAAAGTAAAATGTTACTGCTTGATGAAGCTAGCTAAAAGAGATCCCAGGAGGATATTTCTTGGGAAGGGCAGAAAATGCGTGGACATAGTCACAGGGATTATTATGTGTTTGGGCAGTGAGCTAGTTGTTCTCTCAGACAGCCCTTTAAGATAAGTAGCAATACCCTGGAGATGGATGGGGATGCAGATTTTGTTCATACATCGATAATCAAGAAGACACAAATAGTTTGGCAAAGTTTTTCTGTTTAAATAAGTATCTAAAACAGGGAGTACAACGAACATCAGCAATCACTAGATCCTCTGATTCTACTTACTTCATAAAAAAACTGGGCTCTTATACCCACAGTTGGTCATCGTTGACGTTTTGACCTGCGTCACTACCAACGTCATCCTACGGAGGGTGTGATTGGGTCTAAGTGTATTCTAGGTATTGGCTCTATATCTGTATAGAGCAGTGGAGGAAGGTGATAGGACACTTAACATCAGTTGGGGCAACTAAACCCTCCCCTCAAAATGGCCACTATGGATGTCACTAAATGTACGCTGTCCCATTGGCTACACAAGCTATAGGACCCTTAATTACGCAGTCCCCTACAATTGGTTAGCTCCTAACCCCAGTCAGTATGTTTCCACCTACGTCTAGCAGCACGCAGACTGAACAACCAGGTGCAGGTTAGCTTATCTTAGCACCAGCTTCCCACCAATTAGCATATCATCCATCATCACCTCAATGGTCCAGTGTCAATTAGTGTTTGAAGTTTGGCCTTGAGTATATACTGTGCTCTGAGAGTTTTTAGGGAGTGTGGGCACCAGCCGGCCTATGTGCGTAGATGTGACCAGCTGGACCATCCAACTTCCCTTTACCACGTGACTGGACACCATGAAATCAAGCTTTTCGTGTATTCGATTTTATTCTCCAATAGTCCTCCGACGTCTTTTGTTTTTGCTTGGCCTCTCTGAACAGGAGCCTCTGTTCTTTCACCCTAATTGTATCCAGTGTCAGCCAATTCCAGTTTGATAAGACCTTGGCCTTCTTGGCTCAGTCAACTCCTTAGCTGAGATTTTATTCTGTTTAATTCAATTGCTTTTCTTAACTGTGACACTAAAATGAGGCCCTCTTGCTTTGTTCAGTACTGCTTATATGCGTAGTGGAAACATCCATCCTTTACTTGTCCATATGTATCTATATGTATATATATATGTTGGCGCTTGCTGCGGTCTATTCAAAAGCATGTGGCTAGCTTCATGATTGCTTTGCTGCTTGCGTTTCATTGCATCTGTACATGTTTAAACTAACTAAGTATCTTCATCAGGTCTGTGGCATAAGTTTCTTCACCTTGATCCCAAGATGTCACTTATCCTTAATACTTTCTTGATGGTTTATAAATTGTCTGCATCTTCTGTTCTGTATATCTCTTCTATGGGTGTCAATTCGATTTTGTATGATGTCACCATTCATCTTTGCCTTTTAGTTTCTCTGCTTCTTCAGGAATCTCGTTCAAATGGCCATCATATTGTCTTGTATGCAGGTATGGTTTCTTTAATGGGTACCATAATCTCTTAGGTATAGGTATACTTATGGGTACTGCACAGACTCCACGCTCTTCTCTTTGTTGTTTTAACTGTTCTGTGTACGTTCATACTTTTCAGGCAATGTTGGCATAGCAGTAGGAGTGGGGGTACTTGGCTCCTCCTCTGCAGCAGTCCATGAGGGGGTAAATAGCCAAACAACACCTAAAAGTTTGTGTCCTTCATCATATCCCATCTACCTTTAGATGTACTCCAATACAATAGTTTGGTTTGGTAGGTGGCACTTTAGCACCACCCAATGGACAACCCCACAAATTGATGACCCTACACCATTGTATTGTGAACAAGCAGCCCAAAGTAGAAATAGAAAGCCATCTGTCTTGCTCACAGTATTCATAGTGCTAATAATGGCTGAAAAAGCCAAATGATCTGAGAAAATATATTATAATATATTATAAGTCAAAGTACCTTGACAGTTCCAGGCTCCTTTCTACATATTGGTATGGGCCAAATAACGAACAGATACAGCACTAGCTGGACTGGGTAGATTACAAAATCCAGGTTCACAACAGCAAAACAGAGGAAAGGTCAGGTGCAGAGCAAGGTCCACTCCTGCTGTCATTGCCGGTGAGCTCTTTCAACTGAATGGGTCCACACAGCTTCAGAGGAGAGGCCTTTCAGACTCTAATGAAGACATATTTATAGCTTTGCTTGAGTGGCCTATAGGGTTCTGTGGCACAGACAAAAGTGTGCATCTCCAGAGGTTCAGGAGTTGCACACAGCAACATGAGGCAAACACGGGCAGCAAGGAAAGTGATGAGAGGCAATTGTGCCCATGAAAGGATTACACTGTAACATATTCTTCCCCAGCTTTTTTAAACACTGCACTCTGAGGCATTTTTACCATGAACATCAAAGAGTAAGCTCCTCACATGTAACCCACGTTCTCCAGCATTGCTATCTTTCATAGATTCACATGCTTTGCATATTCACTGTCATCAGGATGGGAATCATCAGTTACAGTTGACCTTTAATGAAATGTTAAAAATAAAAGATACTGCAGCCTATTCTTTTGGTCAATTTTTCCCTCATCCAATGGGATGCTGAGTGCTGAGCTCTGCCATCTGAGGCCGGGTGCAAATTTAAACTTGCTAGAGTGTGATAATCCGAACAATCATCACCTCATGCGGGGAAGGAGGGATAGGTCACTTCTGAATTTATGAAAGATAACAATGCTGGAGAGTTGGTGGTATAGGTAAGGAACAAGCTCCTTCTTCAGCTTTGGATCTTTCATTGTTTCACATGCTTCGTCTACATTTAAATGCAGTATAAATATAAACATGCAAAATATTCCATCATAGCATAATGTGGATATCTAAATCCTTGCTATTCCATAACCATTATGCCAAAGTGACTGCCACCATAAATGCTACCTTCCATGAGATGTGCCCAATGTCCGCCCTGTGCATGGACTCAAAGGAGGTTTCCATGAGCAGGGTAAATACTGTGTTTCTCGGGCTGGGTGAATAGCTCAGGGGCAACGTGGTTGTCTTGAAAGCAAGAGAATGCAGAACATCACAGATTCGAATGTCATTCTCATGCTCAGAGACTGGTCTCGGGTGATATAGCACATTATAAAAGATGAGTTACTTAATTTAGTCTCCCAGTCAGTGTGATCTTCTGTACCAGCGAAACCATTTTAAGCAAACCTTTTCATGAACTGTTTAATAATTCTTTCTGAGCAGATGGTGGCTTTTCTGGACAATTGATATGTGGCCGTTAGATGCATCTGAATTGACATGTGCACTGTATCATCTTGAGCTAGAGAGGTGGTTGTTATGGAGAATTCTCCAGAATGGCTAATTTCCCTTACCTGTTGAGTCCCTCAGCAGCTTTGCTGGATTTCTAGGGTTTAAATTTTTCACCTGGTAAGAGTGTGAGCCTTTTTACCCACTCTTACATGTGTTTTGTTGTGCTTTGTACATTTTTTGCTCATGGACTATGGAGTCTCACCCACTCCATAGGCATCATTTCTTTACTGTGTATCACACAGTACCTTTAGTGCAGTGACACAGGGTTGTCTTGTTACACTTCACACTTTAAACTCCATTTTCTGGGACTGACTACTGTCTCCCAGAACATGTAAAGTTGCCATTGACTTTACTAGTCTTTTTAAATCTACAGACCCAGTACACCCTATCTTCCAATAGAGTGCTGGAAGGGTTAATAGTTATCCCTTTTTGTCTAATTCCCATGGGACATTTTTATGTCCCCCTTTCTCTAAGATTTGGCTGGTGGCAGTGGTATCTACCATTTCTATCCTACCGCGGGCTATGAAAATAGCCTTGGTACCCTTAGACGCTATGGTGGTAGCCTCAACCTCTAACCCTCTGGACCCCTTTTGTTTTATTTGGTTCCGGTCGGGATTATTCACCATTTCTTTTTGTAAAGGTCTTTCTCGTGTTTTACTCTGTGCGCCAAACCAGGTTTGGTTCCTTTGTTCACCGTCCTTTGGCGGGATTCTGCACAGAAGCCCTCCTTAGGCGCCTGAGTGTCTGGGTAGACAGGATGTGAGGGAGGGGTTTGAGGCCCCCTGCACAGGGTCTCCTTGGAGACCCAAGTCACACTCTAGTTTGATTGGCTAGGCGGCTGTCCTTCCAGGACATCCACCCTGCTGTGTGATTGACAGCCAGGCTGTGTGAATGGGGGATTTGGTGCATAAAAAGCCAGTCTCTGGGACTGGAAGGCAGAGTCGCCACTGGAACCAGAGAACCAAAGAGAAGCTGAAGGAAGACGACTGCTGCAACTACTGGACATCCCGGAGAAGCCCTGCTGCAGGTCTGAATCGCCTGAAACTTCGATGACAGAGGAGATCTGCAAAGAATGTTCTTCCCTTGATCCTGGTGGGAACAACCAGCTCGCCAAACACCAAACTCCGGGCTCTCCCTCTCCTGGTCGAATTTGCTGTCCAACGCTTCAGTGAACCAAATAGCCAGGAGGAACTGAACCTGTTTGGGTTTTAAGGAGCACACATTTTATTCAAACTTTTGCTCTGCTGCTGGCTTCTTCCCTGGGCAGTGCAGGACCTTCCAGCCGTCCTCCTTCTTGTCACCTTGACTGAAGCTTCAGGAACCGTGAGCCTGCAGGAACTGCCAGGAAAACTGCCTCAGCTACAGCATTCTTCTGCTTTTAAGGTACTGTGCAAATTCGGTCGTTCATCCTGTCCGACTGCAGTGAAAGTGCTTGAAATATTTTGCCTCTTCGAAGGCTTGTCCTTCTCTTCTCCTTCTGAATAACTTTTCCTCCGAGCAACTTCGTTTTGAACTCTTGGCAAAGACTTAACCGCAAACTACTTTGAACTGTGTGATCCTCTGCAAAGACTCTGAACCATTAACATTGGCCGAGGCCTATTGAATTGAATCCTAGTTGTAGTAGACTTTTTTAGATTGCCCTGCCTATAACTTGTTGGTGCTGTTGATTTTGAATGACCTTGTCTTTCCTCCCCTTTTAAATTACTGGAGTTCCATTTTGCTAACACTTCATTTTGAGCTTAACTTGTCCAGAATTGATTGGGTGTTGTTGCATTATATTAAGATTTTCTGCTGCTTTATGATAGTGAACTGTTTTATAACTGATGGTGTAAATAAATGTATATATTTGTTGCAGGAGTAGGGCCACTTCATGTTGAATGTCCTTTCCCTGCCATGGAACGTTGTTGGAGAGTGGAATGTTTGGAGTTTACTTTTTTTATTCTAACATGTGGCCTCATTTCACAATCGCTAAAACTGACCAGTCTGATGTTAGGTGCACCACTAGGACTGTATGTAAAGTAAGGGAAGCAACAGGAGTAACGCCTGCTGCTTGTAGGTTCAACCGTTCAACTGGGCCGATTGTCTACATTTCATCACTGTGCGGTAACCTTTCCCCTTCTGATATCGCAGCTATTGCCTGCGGAATCCCATTTTGTGGTATTGCTGGTGGTAAAATCCCCCTCCATTCATGGCAGAGTTGAATCTTCTGTTTGTGCTTCAAAACATCTATATGACTTTTTCTGCTACATATAGCTCAGGGATCCAGCAGTCTCAGTATCTAATTGTATGGCCTTGAGGTCCTCATCAATGTTCTTTCAAAATACTTCATCATCCCCAAAGGGTAAATCCAGCACCTTTGCCTGCACACACAGGAAACAATTCGTACATCATTGCACCCTTGCCCGCACAAGATAGCACCATTACACATTTGTTTGATTCCAGTCTCCATGTCTTCCACTCCCATATTTCTGACATGATTGGATGCTTCTGCCCCTTCCTATGCGATGGCCAGCACTTCTCATGCCTTGTGATCCAGAAGGTGTTTCAGGAAAGGCCCTATCCATTGCCATTTCTTCTTGTCATATCTAGTCATTATGGCTGAAGTATTACGTTGTCCGATCCGGTGTCCTTCTTTCTGAAAGAATCTGCCTTCCTGCCCTAGTTGTTATGAGGCACATCATTCTTGGCTGAAGGATTAGTAGATCGTCACTTGGTCAATGTGTAGACCATCGATTCTGGTCTAGGTTGACCAATGAGATATTTAGGAGCATCCTCCGGAGCACTGAACTTTTTCTGCTGGTGTCCTTTAAGGGGGGGGTGCAGAGAAAGAATGATGGCTAATCTGAAGGCACTCTTCCCACATGTGGTCCAGAATTGAGAAAGAGATGACAGACATTCTTCTCTTATTCCTGTGGTCAAGCAAAACATTTTCCTTTTTGTCATCTGTGGTATTGATCCCAAATACACGACAAGCTCTGGAAATTGGAAAACTTCACGTAGAAGGATCACATCCTGTCACGTGGCAAAGGCTTCAGTGCATATTCTGCAGCATCCTCCATAGATTATGTATCTTCCTCTGAGTCCTCTTCTGCACACAATAAAACTGAGGAGGTATCCATGTTTTTTGTGTCTTGAAGATCATGCTCTGAATCTGTCTGGGGAAGTTCTCCTTTTGCCTGGTTATTTCCTGGTTATTCGCTACAGCATGTGCCCTTTTTGGCACCCCTGTTGTTTTTCTTGTCCTCAGATGGACAACAGAAATCCTGCTATGTCCCTTCTCACTGGTTGTGGGGTCAGAATAAATGGTGAATGCAATGGCTGTGAACCGAATGGTACATAGGAGGGATCTAAAGGGCCTGCAGAGCCATGGATCTTTCATTTAGCAACAGCATTCTCTGATTTAGCTCTGAGTCCAGAGGGTAGAAAGAGTTGAGAGCCTGAATCATTAGTAGCATCTCCATTGGAGTTGAAGCTCCCCCAACCCCCAATGGCCCAGCTGTGTCTGGAATCAGATTTGGTGCTCCCAAATTTGGTGCTCCCAAGTGGTCCGTGGTTTGTGGGCTCTTACTTGGATATTCTTGTCTTGTTGTATCAGATTGGCGATCCATTTCCATGACTGATTCGATGGAGTCAGGATGGTTGGACAAAACCTCCTGCTGAGATTCAAAGTCTTTGTTTATCTGGCGCTCCAATATTTGCTCTGGCTTCACTTGTAGAATTGTGATAGGAAAAAAAACTCCAAGCAGGCGCCAGTGGTGATTCTAAGTCCTACGCAGAGTCTTTTTTTACTTTTCATTGCTCAGGGTGGTCAGATGAGTATGTTTGGTCGTCGATGGATCCATCAGTGGGGACAAACTGGCTTTTTCGCTGCCACAGCCATTGTCGTACATTTGGATTGTATCAGCATCAATGACGAATTTGTCAGTTTCATCGTAGATGATGCCACTGCTTCCCATTAAGAATTTAATTCACTATAAAGGCGGTACGGGGGATCGTGGACTAGAATGTCCCCATCTGCATTGACGATAAGGCTTATATGACAAGGTTTTCAACAACACCATTGAGCCTGTGATGGGGTCATCAATGAGCCCTGAACCTCCTTGCATGAGCCTGTGATCAGTGGTGTCACTGATTAGCTGTGACTTCTTCTGCTCGTGCTCATGGATGGAGGTGTCAAGGGCAAATCATGAGCTTTTTTGCTTGTGCTCATGGACAGTGCTGTCTATAAGTCGTGACCTTTCTTTGATGACAAGTTACTTATCTGGGAAGCAAGGTAATTCTGAGTCTCTGGACAAAGGTTCTACATGTGAAACCAAGGTCAGGTCAGTATCGTTCACCCTTTTCTCCCCTCTGGATAGTCTTTCTTCTGATCTTGATCTTTTCTAAATGCCAAATCTTTTCTCCTTGATACAGGCATACTCAAATGCAGGAAATGTACCTTCTTTCAGCGACAGACTATTCATCTGTGTCTATATTTGAGGGTCTTTGTACTAAATCCCTGGGATAACCCTGGCATAACGACAGACCCTTATTATTTGGTTTGGATAGAGACAATTGATGCATCCCAGTGTTTGTCCCCCTAAAACACAATCTTTAAGCAACATGATACACACCCCTGAAGAGAGACTTTTTAGATGTTCTCTTTGTCATGTTAGGCCTGTGTTCGCATGCGAGAGGTGTGAAATGGGGATAGAGATAAGAACTGTCCTCGGAGGGCACTAGCGAGCCCAGCCAAAATGGCCGTGAGCTTGTGACATCCTTGTCCCCCCTATCAATCCCGACGAAATTCTGGCATCCCCCGCAACACCAAAGCAGGATTTGCAGCTGATTGGCTGGATAAACAGTAAGGGAGCGTTCCTGGCAAGTTTTGAGACTCCGCATGGTTTATACTTGGTGCCAGGGCATCATGGTGAAAACGGAGCTGACGCAGGGAATTGCGCAAAGGAGGACATCAAAGTCCTGCTTTTGGGGGAATCGGCAGTGTGTGTGGGCTCCAGCAGTCCACTTTACAGGCTTGCACTACTGGGGGTTTTATGCGATCTCGTTGGCCGAGGACCACGCAGTGCAGGAGGAGAGGCAGCCATGAAGCTCGGAGACTGCTGTGCGGTCGACTGGTGGAGCAGCCAGTGGGTGACTAGCACCCATTAGAGGAGCACTGTAGCTGCGAGGAGGAACGAGCCCTGGTGCCCGAATCACCACCTGACAGGCTGAAATACCTCTTACTGAGAAGGGGCGCACTGAGAGAAGATGCAGCGACGAATGGCAGAGCCTCCCTTGTGTCCCCGGGTGACTTGGGACTGAGGCAATGTGGATCAGGGGTCCACTGATGATCCTGCTGGAGTGACACTGGACATTACTTGAAGACCGCAACTGCGGTGGCAGGGAGAGAAGCAGGCAGCGTCAGGTTGGTGAACAGCACCCGGTGTGAAGTGGGAGGCATCCGAGTCCAGGAAGCTGATAGCGGGCTGACTGGCTCCTCCAGTGCACACATGGGCAGTCAGGCTCTGGGATAACGCTTGCCAAGGACGATCTGAGAGGAGAGTGCACAGTGCAGGTCTCTGGATGAGCGAGCAGAGATTTTCTCTAAACAATGCACATATCTACTCCTCAGGCTGCGACTACACTTCTGCTGGGGTGGCCATTTCTGCAACATTTGTGATTGGCTGCTACAACATGTAGGAGAAGGCACTGACACTGGGCATGGTGAGGAAAGAGAGCCCTGCAGGCCTGTTATGGGAGATAGCAGAGGTCAATAGAATGCACCACTGGTTAGGCGGTGTACCATCCCTTAATCTATGAAAGCCCTCGCTATTGTTTTGTTTGGAATTACTGCCTTTTTAATTGAGAGATCTTGTGGAACCATTTTGAAACCTGCGTGGATTAGTTACCCCTGCTGGGTAGGTGGAGCCCTTATTATCGAACAACTCCCATACTGGGAGGCTAGTACAATAGTATATGAAAAGCTCATGGTGGATCCATAGAAGACCCGGGCTGCAGAGCTGGAGGAGAGCAGTCTGCGCATTGGCATTGATTGAGGAAGGAGGGGGGTCAAACCACCTAGATAGCCATCGATGTATGGATACGAGAGTGGAAAACAACGTCATCCCCTACGGCATGGGAAATGCAGGGATCCAATCTGTACGTTGAGGAGAAGCTGAGTCACAGAAACATAGTCGCGTGGTGTGCTGGCTGCTGTTGGGTGGGCGCCTCCTGATTATGCCTCCCCTGTTTGGAGGGGGCACTAGTGGTTTTGAACATTCATCTATTCAGGCCTGCCGAGTCACAGGGGTTCGGCAATGGCTGACGCTGTGTGGATATTTCGGCATTAGAGCAGCAGCGTTCTATGTGAGTGGTGAGAGCTGTTGAGAAACAAGACCAGTACCTCAGCAGTATGTCTTCATTGCAAAAAGTGGGGAAGCAACACTCAAAATTGCAATGTGAGACTCCCAGACAAGCTAAAAATAACAAAGTGATGGAGGAATCTCCCAATGAGAGTTCTCAATCTTCTTCCGCATAATGACATTAAGGCCATGTTCAACCAGCTTCAAGCTGGTATACAATCGTTAGATGGGAAGATGTAACCTCTACCATGTGAAGTGGACCACATGAAGGTGTGCTTGGATAAGCATGGGGAGAGGCTAGATGAGGTTGAAGGCTGTGGAAGATGAATTCTCAACCATGTCACGTGACCTCGCCCAGGTTAAGAAGGCTCTTAATGAATTGGCTTCAAAGCAGGAGGGTTTGGAGTTGCGCTCCAGATGGAACAACAAGTGGGTGTCCCGGAGTCCGTGGACCAGAGATGTATGGAACCCCTGGTTGAGGCCATCCTGCGTGAGGCACTCAGTGTTGAGGACTTCTCAGCAGTCTTCATTGTAGAAAGCATGCACCGAATCCCTAGTGGGAGAAATCCGATCCCTGGAGCACCGGTGAGACCAATTAAAGTCTTTATGTTGAATTATCAAAACAGAGACCTTGCCTTACAAAAAGCCAGAGAGAGAAAGGAACATTAACATATAAAGGGGACTCGATCCAGCTCTTTCCAGGCTTTTCGGATAAGGTGCAGGCATCCAGGTGGACATACATTGATGTTAAGAAACTATTGAGTGAGTGGGGCCTGAAGTATGCCATGCTCTTTCCGGCGAAACTCGGAGTGGAGCATGAGGGGCGGTTACTTTTTTTGTCAAGCCCCTGGTGAAGTCAACAACTTCCTTGCGTTGTTGCTGAGAACCCCAAGATGCAGGTGAAATAATGAACATGGGGGAGGCTCCCTGTGAAACATGAGTATGAGCCGATACTGGATGTTGGTTATATGATAATTGTGTTTGTGATTGTGAGGGAGTAACGAATATTGTTGTTGGGGGGCTGGGTTGGTTGGGCACGGAAGCAGCCCTCGTGTGAGATGTATGAAAGTTACCGGGTTGGGGTGGGGAGGGTCTAACTGGCATGTTGGGCTTGCCGGTGGGGGAGGGTGCGTGGGTTCAAGTTGTTTTTGGGAAGGGATAGTGGTTCGGGGAACACCCTTGATCAATTTGTGGGTTTACGGTGTTGACTGCGAAAGACGTACTGGGAAATGAGGTGTATGCGAAAATACTTGGAGTCTAAATTGCATGATATAGCTGACTATGGGTAAAGCACTCAGAAGTATGATATGGAACATTAGGGGTTTGAACTGCCCCTCCAAGTCCAGCAACCTATTACTGTACATGAAACGGCATCAGATTGACATAGCGTATCTTCAGGAGACGCACCTAAAGGCACCACGTTAGGCACAATTTGGGCAAGGATGGGCTGTCACCATTATTTCTCTTCCTATTCCCCCTACTCCAGGGGTCTGTACACTGATGCATAGCTCGGTGGGTTTTTGACTTACAAAGATGCTCCGGGACCAGGAATGGCGGGTACTACTAGTGATGGGGACTTTGTATGGTCAGGAAATTAATGTGGTTAACTATTATGGTGCTAATCAGGATATGGTGGATACAATGGAGTGGATAGAGTGGCAACTTGTCAAAAGCTGCAATGGAATGATTATATGGGCTGGTGACTTCAACGCAATGCTGAACTTAGATATGGATAGAACTGGGGGAACGCCTAGGTCACACTTAAAATGAACTCAGACCTTGCAGGATCTATGTTGGACGTGTAGGTTGATTGACACATGAAGGGCCAGGCATGAGGGGCAGAAGGGCTATACATTCAGCTACATGGTCCACCAGTCCGCATCTAGATTGGATTACTTTCTGACCTTGGATAGGGTTGCAGGATGGGTAACTGAGGTCACTATTTTAGCATGTTCACTATTGGATCACGCAGCAGTGATGTTAGCTCTAGAGATACCAGGATGCCTGGGTGATAGCTCAGCATGGGTGTTCAAGAGTGTAGGTCTGACTGATGAGGGTTTTGTACTGATTGTGTGAGAAGAGGGGAGTGCATCTCGAGGGAATCAGTGATACTGAAACAGACCCAGTGGGAACTAACTGATAGCAAAGCATGGTTTCAAGGTTTACAGGCTGCTGGGTGGTGCATGTTGGACCCCAATATCCACAAGGAGATTAAGGAGAAGTTGGACAAATTTAGAGCTGGCGCCCAGAGGGAAGTGAAGTTTATATAGGAAAAGGCTGCTGTTCCTTTTCTTGCACAAGCCGCCAAAGCTGGAGTGCCCATAGAACACATCCTGTCAATTAAAATTGCACAAGGGGAATTGAAGTTTGCAGATGGGGATGTCCTCATGAATTTTGTGTATTCAATACGTTTACTCCGCACAGGCTCAGGTTTCACAATATCAGATAGGTGGTTTTCTTGTTCGGGTGATGGTGTACTGGTGTAGTGATGAGGACAGGGAATGGCTATTTCAAGCCATTACGGAACAGAAAATTCTTAGCACGATTAAATCACGGCCTCACGGTCGAGTTTTATAAGTGCTTTGCAGGGAAACTGGCACCACATCTCCTAGAAGTGTATCAACAAGCCAGCAGGGTGGTCAACTACCGGACTCCATGAGGCGGTGGTCATTGTACTATTGAAACCCTGTAAAGGGACTGAAAAGTGCCATTCATATCAAGCCATCTTGGTTATTAACTTGGGTAATAAAACTATAGCAACATTATTAGAAATGCAATTTACACTCCTGATGCATAATTGTGTGACCAGTCTGGATTCATCCGTGAATGGGCCACTTCCTATGGTTTCCAGCAAATATTTGGTTTAATGTCAGCTGTTCATCAGGAGGATTCCATAGTAGCAGCGCTGTCAGATGCTGAAATAGCATTGATTCAGTAGAATGTCCCAATCTGTTTATGGTGTTCTGAAGAATGGGGATGCAAGAGGACTTTCTCTCTTTAGTCTTATTGTTGTATACTTTGCCCAGTGCGAAGATCAGGGTAAATTTTCAGCTTACATCGGTTATTCTGCTATAGAGAGGCACACGGCAGGGGTGCCTGCTGTCACTCCTGTTGTTTGATTTGGCAATAAAGACAATGATATGATATGATATGATGTGGCATTTATAACGCACCTGTACACAAGTGTTTTTAGATGCAACAAGACAAGGAGGGGGAAACAAAGTACGACAAAAGAACAATCTTACTAGGCGTTGTGGCATTCAGATTGTGCAAGTGCGGGGAAGAGGGAAGGGGAGAAGTGCCAAGGGGTAGGGGAAGGGGAAGTGCAGTTAACTCACCAGTGGAGCCATTGGATGTCTCATAAGTTCAAAGAGAAGGGACTATAGGGTTGCAGATACAGGCCCTTTAGTGCTGGGGAGCCCGGAGGCAGTGCAAGGGCAACTGAACATGTAGGAGCCTGGGCCCGAGTTCAGAGGGTGACCAGGTGACCAGTGCGCAGAGCAGTCAGGTGCATCAGCAGGGGAGATGAAGAGAGAAAGCGGAAGAAAAAACCAAAGGTCTTGAGTTGCTTCCGGAACAGGAGGTGGTTCTGCTCAAGTTTGAGAGAGGCAGGGAGGTTGTTCCAGAGGGAGGTCTCAGCTACCTGGAGAAGCATCTGACCCCTAGAGAGTTGGTGGTGAATGAGCAGAGAGCTCGAGAAGGAAGATGTTTTGGAAGAGAAAGTTGGAGGTAGAGCGGTCTCAGGCCCCAGAAAGCCTTGTTGAGGATGCAGAGGGTCTTGAAGTTGATCCTTGCATCCACCGGGAGCCAGTGAAGAGATTTCAGAGCTGGAGAGAGATGATCCCTGAGCTTGAGGCCAAGGACAAGTCTTGCAGTACTATTCTGGAGAAGCTGTAAAGGTCGAAGAGTAGAGGCAGGAAGATTTTGAAAGAGACTGTTGCAATAGTCCAGCATAGAGAGGACCAGAGCTCTGGAGAAGTGAGCTTCTGGGAGAAAGTGAGGAAAGGAAGAATACCTCTGAGGAGGCGCAGCTGATCGATTGACTTCTTAGAGACGTCAGAGATGTGAGGAGAGAAGAAGCAGATGTGGCTGAGGGGAGCCTGGAAGAGAGCTGAGGGTCATCCGCATAACATTGAAAATTGGAGCAGAAAGTAGCAATGCGGTTGGCATTCGGTACCAGGTAGTGATTGAAGAGCAAGGGAGAGAGGGTAGACACCTGGGGAACACCACAAGTAGAGAGAGAGTTAGAAGAGAGAATATACCCCAGTCAGACCTGAGAGTGTGGGTCGTTGAGAAAGGAGGTCAACCAGGTAAGGGCCTGATCAATTACCAAGGTCGTCGCAATTGAGTTGGAAGGCATAGTTGACTGTGTCAAAAGCAGAGGATAGATCGAGCAGAATGAGGTCAGAAGGGATATCAGAGTCAAGATTGGTGAGCGAGTCTTCCCGGGTGTTCAGGAGAGCAGTTTCCATGCTTCTGGCAGCTCTAAAGCCAGACTGGTGGTCATGGAGGCAACCAACATTCAGTACATAGATTAAGCTGGGAGATGGCCAGATTTTCCAAGAGTTTGCCAGAGGCAATCACAGATAGGCATTTGCACAGAGGGATACAATTGTATCGATAAAGGGCAGTGGTCTCCCTATATGCAGATGATATGGGATATACACAAGACACCAGCAAATTAATTTAGGGCCGATCATGAAGGATGTGTTGGAATTTGGGGATTTCTCTGGTCTGAAAATTGATGTGGCAAAATCCGTGCTTTTCCCACTCACAGACCATACACGGCAGTTTACTGATGAGTTTGGGTTTCAGTGGCATATGAGTTATACCCAATACCTGGGGATAGATATTGCGCGCTACCCGAGGTTTTGTACAAAACAAACCCAAGCGGTGCTGAGAAGATGGATGAACCTCCCACTTAATCTGTACAGAAGAATATCATTGGTAAAAAAGGTCCTGCTTCCCCAATTTCTCGATGTGTTTTTAAATGTACCAATACCGGTGTCGTAGTCATATTTTTGTGAAGATATTTTTGTGATTTTTTTATCTGAGATATCTTGGTTTATCTCGGCGGGCAAACTGGAGCGTATATCATGAAAGAAACTAGTAGCACGGTTAGGTGGCTTAGCATTACCGGTTTTCGAGGTGCATAATGAGGCGGCTCAAGTAGGATTTTTGGCATATTGGTTTGAGGGTGGGGCAAAAAGGAGGCATATGGATATGGAAAGAGCACTTGCAGCACCATCTTTGTTAAGGGCGTTAATACTAACAGCCCCTCGGAGGTTATCTCAAGTGACAAAAATGGTGGAGTTATCTTGCAGATCCTGGGTCTGCATTGAGAGAAATGGGAGGGGTGACTCAAATTATGGAGTTGCCACTGACTAGTGAGCTTGGATGTGTACGTTGCATGAAACGGCTGGGTATTGCATGTTTTCGCAACCTTTTTTCCGGATGGGCAGTTCCTAACTGTGGAAGGGCTGCAGAGTAAAGGGCTCATTACACCTTTAGATTTATTTCTGTACTTTAGGGACTCCCTGAAGAGCCTATTCATCCCCTTTCCCAGGGAACCAGAGATAGCTGCTACACGATAGAGAGGGTGGATACCGTAAAATGGTGTCCAACCTTTATAGTAAAGCATAAGAAGCTAAACTGGAGTGGGCAGAATCATCCCAACGGCTCTGGGAGGTTGCTCTGCGCAGACTAGGAAGATTGCCATTAATAGTAGGTTTAAGTTAATTCATTTTAAATACCTCCATCAATTCTATTATACGCCAGAAAAATTACATAAACTGTTTCCTGAGACCCCAGATGAATGCGCCCGATGTGCCGGGCGGGTGCGGAAGCTAGCCGTGCAATTACTGCTTTTGGCTAAATGGAGAGTGACAATGGTGTGGGACAGAACAAGAAGTCCTTCATTGGTGCAGTGGAAATAAGGTATTCTTTATGGTAACAAAATGGAAATGGAATATAAGAAAATAGTTCACCCCGGTGCCGAGCCTAAGGATATCTGGGGCCCTTATAAACACTATCTCATCCGGCAGGCCTAGACAGGGAGCCCTACCCTAAAGAGCAAATACCTTGCATGCATAATGACAATGGTTGAGGAGGGAATTGGTGTAAGTTTGTTATATATTAGAGAGTGAATGCCTATTGTGGAGAGCAATATAAGTGCATATGAAAATATCGGAAAATAACAACGTGTTGATAAACAAGCTCAATGCATGATGACAACGGGGAACAAGGTGATGTTATGTTATGGGGGTAAGGGTGGGAGGGGTTGATTCACTGAGTCATGGGGCCTCATTTTAAGTCAGGCGGTAAGGGGTTAATGGCGCCGGTAAAGGTGCCGGCGCCGTCAACCCTGTACCGCCTGATTACGAGGTCCCTTCGCGGGACCCGCTCTGCACGTCTGGTTTTACCAGACGTGCAGAGCGGGTCCCACAAGGGGAAGAGGGAGCAAACAACGGGCCGCTCGTAATCGGCCCGTTGTTTGTTCCCTCTCTCATTCCCATTCAGCCCTGTGGGTGCTGAAATGGGAATGGGGAAGGTCCGGGCCCGGGTTCCTGAAGGGAGAATTACCGGGCCCTCTGAACTCGGAATGGCCCGGTAATTCCCCATTCTGGGAACCCGGACCCGATTTTGGCGGCAGCCATGCCACCAACAGCGGCATAGCTACCGCCAAAGTCGTAATGACGGCCATGGTCTTTTTTTTTTTGCTTTGTTACTGCTTGATGAAAACAATAAAAAATAGTTTATAAAAAAAGAGATAAGAACTGTCCTACAGCTGAAAAATGAACACAAGGTTTTCCCCCAAGAAAGAAGAGAATTGACTGGAGCTGACTTGTGGGAAACAAATCTGTTTTCTAAGGCAAAAACTGCTTAAAATGCTGAAGAAACACAGGGGTGTGTGGTTAGAATCTTGACATAGCTTCGAAGTTCCTACCTCAGACCCTCAATGCCTCATTGCCAGAGGGTACAATGGGCCAACAGAAGGTAGATAGGCTACAGTAGTGTCTGCATCTTTTAGTTTTAGCAGGGCATTAAAGGTGAACTGAGCCAGAGGATTCTCAGCTAAGCATGTGCATCTATCAAATATCCAATGCTGGAGAACATACATATCTTCAAATTCATTAGGCCTGTTTTTTAGAAAGCATGTCTCAGTGTGTAAAGTACAGGATTGCTCTAAGCAAATAAAGGCAAGCGTTTGAAAGAATATTTTCAGTTAGTCAAATAAAAGATAATGAAAGTTGAACCTTTGTGATTTTAGGAAAACGGGATTTGTAGAAAAGTAAGTTCCTTGGACACATCTGTCAGGTTCCATAAATTAGCTTTATTCCGGTCACATTAAGATCCATTAAGATGACAAGTATGAACCACTGGCTCCCATCACCCAGACTGGTGCTCTCCAACTGACATACAGAGGAACCATCACTACAGGCATTCCCACACTCACAGCTAATCATTCTCTCAGGCACACCAACATTCTCTCATACATTGCCAAGCACCTGCATTCACACCAAGCACCATACAACATATCTCCATCTTTCACACACACAGATCCACGAGAAGAAAATATACAGGGAACACTCATACGGGGCTCATTTTTTGTGATAGGTGCAACTCAAAGATAAGGCAGCGGGGGTCCCCCCTAAACTCTGGCTATTTTTCCAGCAGCAGCCACTTACTCTGCTGTGGAAGGCATCCTCCATATCTACCCATACTCTACTCACATACTCACTTCTCCTCTTTTACATTGGATGGAGAGCTTCCCCGCTTCTTCACCAACAGCACGTCATCCATGCTTTTACTATGAAACTCTCAATACAAGTACCTCACACCGGAGGAGAGGTCCCACTCCTTTCTATACCCTTGGTGTGGTATCACCATGAACCGACCTGTGACCACACCTCAGACCGCAGGAGAGGTCCCACTCCTTTCTCACCCTTGGCACGGTGTCACGCTTGTGGGATGTAATAACCCACTCATACGAGCCCTGCAACAGTGCTGTACATTTCTGGCAGCAGAAACCTCAGAATGACCACTGGAAAGCATGCTTCGCGCTCAAAACCAGCCAAAGATGCGCAGTAAAAATCTGAAAGAGAGGCTGCCATCCACTTTTGCCTATATTAGTGAGCACAGGAGATCACTGCCTAAAACCACCATTGGGCTACCCACACAGTAGTCTGAAACCACTTGGAAATAGCAATACTGATTGCCAAAAGCAACCCAGAGCTGTTTGGGAATTCATTTTCTTGATTGTCAAAATGTGCTAAAATCATGGCTCACAAACCACCTAAAAAGATCCAACCTCCTTGTGGGGTGTTCCACCTCATTATACTGCAAGAATCCACATAAACACAATGTCAGCAAGAATCATATGCTATCAAGCTAATTCCCTTTTTAAAGATACTGATGTAAAGACAGCTGTCAAAAATGGGTGTAGTACCGTTGCTCGCCTCCGACAGGTGCTGGCGATTTAAAATTCTGACAGGAGAGCTGTGTTGCAGAAGCTAAATATGCCAAAGAAGAGAATGCCATCAAAATGCCATATAAAGTGCCGCACAGTGATTTCATTCTGAAAAGACTTGATTTAAAGATATATTGCTCATTTTAAGTTTATAAATGTATGTTTTTCTTCACAAGGAACTCTGTGCAATTGATCAGAAAGGAACCTGATGCAGCTAAGACTTCAAAAGACTTGCTTCCCTGAGAACCCTTCACACCTGGGGCCTTCTCACCAACAGGAGAGAAGGTTGCATGGACATGTTAAACGGAGGGAGGAGATTTCCCCTGCTGGCAGGAAAAAGAAACAATCGATTCTTTCAGCTGAATAGAATATGCTGATTTGGGTGTAACTGGTCAAACAACTGCTCTGGGAGAGACAGGCCATGTGATATCTGACTCACCCAGCTCTGGGGGGGGCGGACCAGACTGAGATGTGAATTCGATTGAGAGCAAATGTAGACTAAGCTGGACGCCGTACGATGTTCTGAGACCAAACCCCGGGATTTATTAATATTGTAGATACAGTGTTTATGCTGGAAACATGAAAACTTACAGTAATATGCACAGAGAGGGTGTCAAATTTGGTGCAGAACCAATATTGGGAAATTCACCAAAAATGAAAATAAGTCGTCATTTCTGAACCCAAGCTCGTAGGAACATGGGGCTTGAACAGAGACCTGCCTTAATTTATCTGTGAGGTGTACATGTATTCTCAACAACTTGTTTATCTGGGAAATATGTTTTTTATGAAAAACTGATTTTCTAAGTAAAAGCGAAGGGGAGTTTCTTCACTAGATTGTAAAACACAGCATCACTCTGACTCATTCTGACACGCTAATCCTTTCTCCAGTCAGGTCACAGGTCTCTAACCTATCAAATCCTCAGGGGATTGGGCATGTAGAATCAGCCTTCCCACCCACTTTTAAAACACATAAAAAGAGACTGCTTAGGATAGGCGAGGACACACTCATTTTTCCACTTCAACTGATTCCTGCATAGCACCCTGCCGGAAGACTACAGATCCAGATAATATCCATACAGAGACTCCAGATAGATCCAGCGACCAGACTCTAGAACCAAGCTCTAGAACCTGAAAGAGAGGCCAATCTCAAAAGCTGAATTCCTTTCAGCAGGCCTCAGAACTTTAGCAACCTGATTCTCACATTCAACAGCCGGGCTGAGCTGTTCTATTCTAGCCAAGAACCCTGTGCTAGGACCGAGGTCCAGACCCAGAAAGCAGTGCTGTATCCAGAACCCGTCAGACCCTGACCAGAGGCCGTGCTGTGAGCAGAACCAGTGCCTGAGACCGTCCGGTGGCGAGTGAAGTCCAAACCTGACCAGATCGGTGGCGAGGCCCATTTCCATTCCATTCCAAAACTAGAAGTGAGTATCTAGTCTAGAACTGTACAGAACCAATCTCTTAGTTTAAAGTAATCTTATCCCATCCATTTCAACCTGTCCAGAACTGCATTTAGAATTTTGTGTCCATCCTGTGGTTCCAAATCTGTAAAGTGCCTTCTGTCATTTCTGAAATCTTAACTTTATTTCTGAAAATCTACTTTCACAAAAACGTCTGTATCTTATAGTTTTTCCGTAATCGCGATTTATGCACGTGGAGAAAGTGGCGCAAATTGCAATTTAGCTCAATTTCATTTTCTGTCAAAATAGCTGCTCCTTGTTCTCAATTGCTGAATTTCGTTTTTCAACCTGGTAATCACTCATGAATCATTGCTTGTGTTGACCTGAACCAATCCGAAGTAACTATCACTTATTCTGAATATCCCTTAGTGAATTGAAATCATTTTAGCATAATTTTCCATCCATTGCAATCACATTCCAAAGCGTTTGACCTATGTTTTAAAATCATTCCTGTGTCTCTCTAAGCTTGCTGGGGGGAACTGGAATTGAACTGCATTCTTGATTGTATTCTTGAAACCTGTGTACCGTCCTCCCCATCTCTTCATACTGCATAGTGGGGGGAGTGAGTAGTCACAGGGGATAAAGTGATTATATTATCTTCTGATTGAATTCATATCAAGTTTATTTCTGTGCTGCATTCTTTCCCATCTTGCATTTCCTTGAACCATAAAAGTATTCTCTGCTACCTTATCCTTCCTCTTCCGACTCCTTTCAGATTAAAGAGATTGTGCTATTGTAATATTACCCATTGTTGATTACCGTCCATATTCATAAGTGTGCTATTCAAATATTATTTTATTCATAAAAGTGTGATATATATATATATTGTTTAATTCTTCAAATAAACCTTTTTAATTTGCAAAACAAACCTACGTCTTGGCTCAGTGAGGTCAGGGGGATTCAAAGAGAGGGGCGTTATATAAGGGTTCATCATCCAGATTTAAGAACTTTTGACATAAAAATATTTAAATAAGGGCTTCCATTGTGCATCCCATCCTAAGCATTGACTTAGTTGGATTGCTGGATTGAAGTCATTTACAGATTGGGGGCTCGTAACGGGACTTCTGGATTAGATCTACCACTTGTGCAGCTTAATACAGTGTGCTAACTGATAGGATACATAAATCCTGTTGGGCTACCACGCTATGTTACGCTGTAAAAGCACCCCTTAAAAAGGAACGCTCTCAGGAAAGGGTCTGTTTAGCAATATAAAATAATAAACTTCTGTAAGTCAGGAAGGAAATCAATTTCCAGAATGGCGACATTGGTAGATATCAAGATAGCTAGAGAACATCTCTTACATAAGCTATTTGGGACAGGTGAGTGGACTGAGCAGGACCAGAATGTGTGGTTGCAGGCAATCACACAACAGGCCACTGCAACTGGGTTAAATATCTGGAGAGATCAGGGTCCCTTACATGTGGCCCTGAGTGAACTATATATGGCCCCTAAGGCCAAAGATGAGCACAGCAAGATTGTCAGGATAGCGGCATATTTATATTTATATATGGGAACCATACAGGACAGATGTGCTGAAGGCCAAGTTCTGGCAAGTAGGCAACTGTTGGCATTAGAGAAGGTCCAATCTGATCTCGACTCTTCTGAGCAGAGGCTGCAGAGGAGCCAGCAGTCAGAAAATGATAGTAGGCAGTATATAATTAAAATAAAAGAGGAAATGGGTATCCTGCAACAGGAAAGGGCAGACAAGGATACCAGAATTCTGGTCTTGCAGAAGGTGTATCAAGAAGGTTTGGACTCCAGACTGCAGAGCCAGAAAAAGCTGGAGCAACACTGGACTTCAACAGGGCATGCACAGAGCAGGTAGTCACCCTGCAAAGCCACCTAGATAGGGAGAAGGCAGAGAGCAACAAATTATTTCTGAAAGACCTGGACACCCAGGCAGAATTTGAGGAAGAGCGCCAGAAAGCTGGTGCCCTTCAAAGGCAGAGGGATGACCTGGCGTCACAGAGGAAGGCTCTTACTCAGGAAAGGGACACCTTAGGCCAGGAAGTCTGCCACTTAAAAAGGAAAATGGAAGAAAATCACCTAGCCCTCCAGGGACTGGGTGACCTCCATAAAGAGCATCAGAACTTGTTAGAGCACACCAGGAGGGTGGAAGTGTTAAGATGTGCGTCCCGTGATCGGGTAGTACCTGGATTTCTGGAAGACGTCCGTGCTGGAGAGGCCAGACTGGTAGTCAGAAGCCGCCTGTTAATAAGGTGATGCAAGGTAGCAGCTCCAGCCCATCCCTGATGGAACAGGGGTTGAAGGGAACCACCTCCTGACCCCACGAACTCTCTTCCCTGCGACTGACAGTGAAGATGGTGCTGAAGACGGTAAGTCCAAGGACCTCAGTATACAATAGTTGGCGGAGGTAACCTCAGTCTCTTGCGGTGTGTAGGCACACACAGTCCAATAGTGCCAATGGTGGAGCCAGGCGACAAGTGGATGCAGGAATCAGTAGAAGACAACTGAATGCAGATGTTCAGACGTAGAGGTCCGGGGGGAAGCAGCAGAGGAGAACCAGATGGAGAGGCAAAGGCTGGAGTCCGGTGGTGCAAGGCCAATAGAAAGGCGACAGGCAGGGCTGGTACTCAGAACAAACAGGCAGCAAGGAAAACCCAGGCGAAAAACCAAGGAGGGAACCACAGGGGAGGGACCCCCTAAAGGAGAGGAGGAAGCCCCCCAAGAGAAACTGGGAAACCAAGGAGGGGAGGCAAACAGGAACCCAAATCCAGCAAAAGAAACTGAAGGCAAGGAAGCTGGAGAGAGCTGGATCCGGAGGGGCAGCAAGAGCAGGGAAACGAAGCATAAACAACAGCGAGTCAGGAACAAACCGCGTTAAGATGCGATTCGTTCCTGTACTCGACCGCTATTTACGGTCCACGGCATGAAGCCGAGGCTTGAGGCGCAGGCCGGCCCGCGCATGCGCAGCAGTCCCGCCGGGGCAAAAAAAACGAGGCTTGACACGCAAGCCGTCCGTCTCCGTGTACCACGGCGCATGCGTGCGCCCAGAACAGAACAGAAAGGCACGTTCTGACTTCGGGAGACCCCTCTCCCGGCGAGCCGAAATCTCGGATAGACCCACCAGGATTGGCAGCGTCCCACCGTCCTCCAGGTGGGTGCCCTAACACCATGACCCCCCACAGAAAGACCAGGGGCACCAGGTTTCCAGGGATGACTGAGGTAGAACACCCGCACCAAACGGGGTGCATGGACATTACTCACTGGTTCCCAAGTGCGATCACAGGGGGGATAACCCTTCCAATCCACCAAAAATTGTAATTTCCCCCTATGATAACGGTAGTCACAGATCTCTTGGACCTCAAATTCTGGCGTACCCTGAACATCAATGGCAGCTGGGCGAGAGTGGGAATGACCATAGGGGTCGGGGCGATAGGCCTTCAGCAGGGAAACATGAAACACTGGATGGACACACAAAGAAGCAAGTAGGGCTAATCTAAAGGCAACCGGGGAAACCTGTTTAGTTATGCGGAAGGGACCATGGAATCTCGGGGCCAATTTCAGTTGGAGGTTTCCGGCTGGTAGATCCCTGGAAGATAACCACACCAGGTCTCCCACCCGAAACAAGGGACCAAGGCTCCGCCGTTTGTCGGCTGTCTTCTTCATGTTAGCTTGTGCCAGAGCCAGAGTACCAGCCTCCTGATGGTGGAGATCTTGTATTTCAGATATCAGCTGATCAGAAGAAGGAACTGGACTGGGTTGAACAGGAGGGAGAAGCAGTAATTTGGGATGTAAACCAGAAGAACAGTAGAAAAGACTAAACCCAGTTGCCGAGTGAACTGAATTATTGTAAGCCACTTAAGCCAGGGCTAGATGTGACATCCAATTAGACTGAGACGCGTTGGTGAAACATCGTAGATACTGTTTTAAAGTTTGACTGGTCCTTTCAGTCTGCCCATTGGTTTGTGGATGATGACCAGAACTAAGGGCTCTATGTACACCCAAAATGTTGACAGAGTTGACTCCAGAAAGCCGAAACAAATTGAGAGCCCCGATCTGATATTATCTTTTCAGGTAACCCACGTAGACGGAAAATATTCTGTAGAAAGGATCGTGCCATTTCAGTCTCTCTGGGTATCTTCTCGAAAGGAATGAAGTGAGCCTTCTTAGTAAAGCAATCCACCACCACCATGATACAGGTATGGCCCTCGGAACGTGGGAGATCCACAATAAAGGCAGCGGCAAGTGTGTGCCAGGGGTATTGTGGTATTTCAGTAGGTTGCAACAAGCCCACAGGTCTCCTGCGTGGGGTCTTAAACTGGGCACAGACCGGACAGGACTCCACGTATTGCATGACTTGAGTAGCCCAGCCAGGCCACCAGAAATGACGGGCTATCATCTCCTGCGTAGATCAAATACCACGATGCCCCCCTATCTTGGAATCATGTAGACCTTGCAATACGACTTTACGGAGGTCTTCAGTGGGCAAGTACAACCTTTTTCGAAAAAGCAGAAGGCCGTCCTTTTCGCTTATTTGTGGATGTTTCAGTAAGGTGGAACGTCTAGGATCCACTGACATTTCCTGAGCGACTCTTTGTAGATATTGTCCTCCAAAGAGCGAGACAGTGCATCAGCTTTCGCGTTTCTGGTGTTAGATATATAGGTGATATTGAAATCGAAATGTGAAAAGAAGAAGGCCCACTGAGCCTGTAGTGAAATTCTGCACTGTAGAGAACATAGAAACTGTAGGGTTTCGATGATCCATGCGTACTTCTACTGGGAATCGTCCTCTCAAAAGATGGTGACGCCATTCTTCAAAGGCAGTTTTTATGGCCAGAAGCTCTTTCTCAATAATTGGCTAGTTACGTTCACTGGCAGTAAGTTTTCTAGAGTAGTATGCTAGTGGAAATTATATCTTCAATTCAGGGTCAAGTTGTAACAGAATGGCCTCTACAGCAAAGTCTGATGCATCGGCTTCCACAATAAAGGGCCTGTCTTCCCGGGGATGTTGAAGGATTGGAGAGGTGCTGAAGGCTTCCTTTAATTGCTGAAAGGAGACTGCGGCCTCCGGTCCCCACTCAAAGGTCTTCTTGATACTGGTCAAACTAGAAAGGGGAGCAGCCAACTTGGAGAATAATGGTATGAAACAGCAATAGAAATTGACAAAACCAAGGAAACGTTGAAGCGATTGCCGATCACTGGGAGACTTCCAATCCAAAATGGCGTGAACCTTTGCAGGATCCATATGTATACCTGAGGAACTGATTACATATCCCAGGAATTCAATGTGATCTTGATGAAAAAGACATTTTTCAGGTTTAACGTATAGATGATTTCGTTGTAACCTTCTAAGAACCTCTTTCACCTGGACTAAATGTTCTTTAAGGTCTTTTGAAAATACCAGGATGTCGTCCAAGTACACCCAAACAGATAGTCCAATTAAATCAGCAAATACATGATCCATGAGTCGCTGAAAGACTGAAGGAGCATTGCATAAACCGAAGGGCATCACACGATACTCGTAATGTCCCAACGGTGTCTTAAATGCAGTCTTCCACTCATCACCAGGTTTTAAGCACACCAGGTGATAAGCTCCTCGGAGATCGAATTTGGTAAACACCCGGGCTTCATTCAGAGATTCCATTATGGTTCGTATTAAGTGAAGTGGATATCTGTCTTTCCTAGTGATGTCATTTAGTTGCTGGTAATCGATGCATGGTCGCAGGGTACCCTCCTTCTTTTTAACAAAAAGTAAGGGAAACCCCGATGGGGAGGTTGAGGGTGTGATGTATCCTTTCGGAAGACATTCCTGAAGATATTCCCGTAGTACCTCCCTTTCCTGTGAGGTTAAAGAGTACACCTTGCCATGTGGTATCACCGTGTCTGGTAAGAGGTCAATGGAGCAATCAAATGTTCTGTACGGAGGTAACAGAATATCCTTGGGTTCAGAAAAAACCTCCTGAAATTCAGTATACTCGGATGGTATTGTAGCAACCGAATAAAGGTGTATTCTGTTACTCCCGTCGATTTGTGTAGAGGTAGTAACCGTCATAACGGGGAAGTTGCTTCCACAACATTCCTGCGTACAACGGTCTGAACAAAACTCTAATGTTCTTGTCTCCCAGTTGATGTTAGGATTGTGATGCAACAACCAAGGTAACCCCAAGATAATGGGATACGTGGGTGTCCTGATAACATCCAGAGTGATCAGTTCCTGATGCCCTTCAATTTGCAGTTGTAGGGTTCCTGTATGTTTATGAACTGGTCCAGAAGACAAAGGAGTCCCATCAATAACTTCTACCACAGAAGCACATCTCTTCTCCAGCAAGGCAATCCCATTCCTGGCTACAAAATCGGCATCCATATAGTTGCCAGATGCTCCACAATCCAACAAGCCAAAAACCTCAATGGGTTCTTTTCTTGACCAAGAGACCTTGATTCTTAAGGCCATGAGTACCACAGGCTGCATTGGTTGTTTATCCAGTTGATCATCCGGAAGGACTGAAGTAAAGGATGAAGGTCCTGTCGTCGTCTTCCCTACATACGACAGGCCATTTAGTTTTCCGACTTCCGGATGGGCCGGAGGGGACAGGTAGAAAGGTAATGTCCGGAGGTCCCGCAGTACAAGCACAATCTGAGATCCCTCCTTCTTTTCCTTTCTGCATCAGACAGGGGACTTCTAACAGCTACCAATTGCATGGGTTCAGGTGCCGCCTCAGTAGAACCTGACGCCCTGGAGGGTACAGGCAAGAATCGAGGAAGTGTCTTTTCTGATCGACGCCTCTCACTCCGCCTTTCAGCCAACCTATGGTCAATTCGTAGGACTTGTTCTTGGAGGGCCTGCAAGGTATCAGGTTCAGGTATATGCAATAACTGGTCCTTGCATTCCTCACTCAGTCCTCTTCGAAACAGTGTTTTCTGAGTGACTTCCGGCCATTGAGAATCGGTGGCCAACTGGCGGAAACGACTGATATAAGAAATGATGTCACTAGACCCTTGCTTTAAATCCATAAATTGGTTCTGAGCTGTTGCTGCAAGATTAGGCGATTTGAACACCTCCAAAAAGGCCTTTTCAAAAGCCACAAAATCCTCCAAAATAGGGCTCTTAGCTACCACCAGGGGTGTGGCCCAGGCCAATGCATTTCCAAACAAATTACCCACAATATATCCAATCTTGGCCTTGTCCTGGTTGAAATGCGTTGGGCGACATAAGAAATGGATCCTGCAATGATTGCAAAATTCAGCCACTCGTCTGGGATCACTGTCAAATTTCACTGGACTGGTCTGAGCCATCACAGATTCACGCGAAATACTAGAACTGGCCCCCTGTGCCACCATTTGTCGTAATGAAAGGTTCTCCTGGTGGAGAGACGACATCTCGGCGCGTAAGGCCC
This sequence comes from Ambystoma mexicanum, assembly GCF_040938575.1. Classification (NCBI taxonomy): domain Eukaryota; kingdom Metazoa; phylum Chordata; class Amphibia; order Caudata; family Ambystomatidae; genus Ambystoma; species Ambystoma mexicanum. The sequence continues at coordinate 586,647,361 of NC_090921.1, forward strand.
TGATCTCACTTCTCAAATCCTCAGTGTCATCCATCTCTGGATCTGAACCGGTAGTTAGGCGTCTTAATCTGTTAAACTGTGCCTCCCGTGATCGGGTAGTACCTGGATTTCTGGAAGACGTCCGTGCTGGAGAGGCCAGACTGGTAGTCAGAAGCCGCCTGTTGATAAGGTGATGCAAGATAGCAGCTCAAGCCCAGCCCTGATGGAACAGGGGTGGAAGGGAACCACCTCCTGATGCCACAAAATCTCTTCCCTGCGACTGACAGTGAAGATGGTGCTGAAGACGGTAAGTCCAAGGACCTCAGTATACAATAGTTGGAGGAGGTAACCTCAGTCTCTTGCGGTGTGTAGGCACACACAGTCCAATAGTGCCAATGGTGGAGCCAGGCGACAAGTGGATGCAGGAATCAGTAGAAGACAACTGAATGCTGATGTTCAGACGTAGAGGTCCGGGGGGAAGCAGGAGAGGAGAACCAGATGGAGAGGCAAAGGCTGGAGTCCGGTGGTGCAAGGCCAATAGAAAGGCGACAGGCAGGGCTGGTACTCAGAACAAACAGGCAGCAAGGAAAACCCAGGCGAAAAACCCAAGGAGGGGAACACAGGGGAGGGACCCCCTAAGGGAGAGGAGGAAGCCCCCCAAGAGAAACTGGGAAACCAAGGAGGGGAGACAAACAGGAACCCAAATCCGGCAAAAGAAACTGAAGGCAAGGAAGCTGGAGAGAGCTGGATCCGGAGGGGCAGCAAGAGCAGGTATACGGAGCGCAAACAACGGCGAGTCAGGAACAAACCGCGTTAAGACACGATCCGTTCCTGTACTCGACCGCTATTTACGGTCCACGGCATGAAGCCGAGGCTTGAGATGCGGGCCGGCCCACGCATGCGCAGCGGCCCCCGCCGGGGAGAAAACGAGGCTTGACACGCAAGCCGCCGGTCACCGTGTACCACGGAACAGAGAGGCAAGTTCGGACGTCGGGAGACCCCTCTCCCGGCGAGCCGAAATCTCGGATAGACCCACCAGGATTGGCAGCGTCCCACCGTCCTCCAGGTGGGTGCCCTAACAGGAAGATGCTCTGGCAAGAAAGGAGCAGGCCAGTAGGGACGGTACCCAGGAGGTAACCCTCCTGCAGCAAAGACTGACCCAGTACTCCAGGACCAACTAGGAAGCACAGAGGGAAAATGAGGCTCTCTGTCAGCACAATGGTAGGCTCCAGCAACATATATCCATGCAGGAGAGACTGATAGAGTCTAGTAAGGCCTTGATTGAGGAACTGAAAGCACAGGCTGTGGCAGGGCAACAGGGAGCAGGGGCTGATAGAGATGACATTTGCTGGGAAAGGGAAACACCTGAGCATAACCTCAGGAGCCCTAGTACCAGAGGCCTCCATCTCTCCCAGTCCCTGGACTCTGCCACCCCCATGTCCCCCGGCGCACATGAGCCCAGGGCCACGGGGATGGCAGATTACTATCCAGTCAGAAGTATGGGGCTCATAGGCCATTGCCTCCCAGGAATGGATGGGCGGGCATCCGGGTATGGGCACCCAAGTACAGTGCAATTTAGTGGGGAACCCGGGGAGAGTAGGCCCACTAAGGGCATCCTGAAAACCTCTGCCCAGTTAGGTCAGTGGGGGGGTACCCATCAAATCCGGGCAGCAAGGAGGAATCTGAAGACTCCTCTGAGCATCCCAGGACACAAGAGACTGGGTCCCCACATTCTGCCAGCCATTCCCAGGCTCACAGAATCCGGGAAAACCTGGAAGATCAGACGGGCACCTCTGGGAGCAGTGCTTCTGAGTCAGAGGATGAATGGACCAGGGTTACCCAAACCAAGAAGGCCAATAAGGCAAAAAGGGCTTTGCTTAAGGACCCCTTAAAACAGATCAAAGCAATAAGGAGCGTCATCACTCCTTATCATAAGAACTCCAAGTATTCTGTTTGGGAACACTTGGAGTTCTTTGAGCAAATGATGGAGACTTTCCATTTGAAAGACAGCAGTAGCTGCAATCAGTATGTAAAATGGACATTCTCCCCAGAATACTCCAGTTTCTTTGCGGGGCTGGAGTACCAAAATCATGCAAGATGGTCCACATATAGGGGGGCCATCTTAAAGCACTTTTCTGTTCATAGAAATCCCCAAGAGGCTCACAAGGCAGCCTACAATTTGCAATGTGGGGAAGATCAGGCCCCACAAGAATTTGTGCAGGAGTTGAAGCGTGCCTTTGCGCAGACTACCAAAAGGGTGCGCACGGACAGTAAAGAATTTGTAAATACGTTTTTCCATGCCTTACCCAAATACATCATGACCCAGCTAGTGAGAGATTTTCATGAGAAAAGGTCACTAGACTGGGTCATTGAACAGGCCACCCGAATCTATGAGGTTCAGAAGCCCATGGAAAATAGAAATAATGCTCAGAAAAACCCCAAACCGACCAGCACCCCTGCTGCTGCCAAGGTGGCAGAGGTAAAGGTCGCCCCCAGTTTAGATTTGGTGATGGGGGGGCCTAAACACCTGCCTGCACAGAATAATTCCAAGCCCAGAAGGCCCTCGGGCCAGCCACAGACAGGGAGTCAAGGAGGTAGTCCCACAAATGGGGTCCCTCACTCCCCTGACTATGTAAGTCCCCGCTACAAGGGAAACCGACCCATCCTGGGTTATGTGTGGACTCCTCGAGCCCAAGTGGGGGGGGATCCAACCAAGCACCTAACCCAGGGAACTTCCCTCCTAACTTCCCCCAGGAGGGCAGAAATTCACCAAACCCTGGGCAGAACTTTTTCCCCAGGTATCCCCAGAACTTCCAACCCCAAAATCATCCATCCTTCTTTCCCCAATTCCCTAAGTCCAGACCACCGAATCCGGGAGAGGGGAGGCCAAGGGCAGAGGGGTACCCAAATCTTCCCAACCCGGGGTACTACCAGAGAAGGGATAGCTACACTTCCCGGGATAAGCCCAGGGGAGAAAACAGAACCCCGTGTCAGCCTGAGCAGGTTTCACAGTTAGAGCGCCAGGTCCAAAATATGGCACAGGATCTGGGTCGCATGCTAAGGGCTCAGCAGAACCCTCAGATGGGCATGCCAGCGCAGAATGCCACAAACTCTGGACCTGGTGCTCCAGAACAATGACGGGGGCAGCACCCCGATAACCCACCGGTTCCCAGGGAGGAGGCACAAGGGGAAGGGGGGTGTAAAGCCTTGGAGGAAGCTTCCTTCCCCACTTGTAAACAGGCCCTGGAAACCCAGGAACCGAAAACAAAATCTCCACCCCTGAAAGTCTGACACCCAAGGAGCAGAGGGGGGTAGGAGAAACAAAGGACCCAAACAGACCCATTTTGTGGAGGAGATACAGATCTTCCAATTTGAGGGAGAGGGATCCTCAGAGGATCCTGGTAAAAGGATCTTCTCCTTCAGAGATGGGGGAACTCCTCCCAAAGAAAAATGGGTCCCAAGGGATTCAAATCCAGACTGGGTGGATGTGGGGAGTGAGATAACGCCGCCCATCATCCTATCCCAGAACCAATAACATCAAAATCCCCTGGTTCAACCCCATCCTGGTGACTGCCTCCAAAAAGGGGGGGGCGGCCCAGAACCGGAACCAGGGGAACCCAAAACTTCTCCTATCTCTAGTTGCCAACTTTTTCTTTCAGATTCCCAAGACTCTCCACAGAATTCTGCCCAAATCTCCTCTCTCTCCATGTCCAAAACCAGAAAATTAGCCCAGCAGTTGTCCAAAAATGTGCATTATCTGTGCCCCCTTGCGGAGCAGGAGGGAAGATACTATGCCCCGGTACAAGTGCAGGGGCAGGGGACAATTTTGGCACTGGTGGACATTGGATCCCAAGCTACCCTTCTGTCCAGAAAGGGCCTTTGATGAACTAAATTCAGGAAGGGGGGAGAAATACCAAATTCCTCTCACCTCTCTTCCTGGACAACTTCAGAACTTTGACGGGAAGGAAATTCCTGTCAAGAGGACTGTGGATTTGGACATTAAAATTGGGCGACACAAGGTGAAACACCCGGTCATAGTAGTGACCCCAGAGGGCACCCTTTGTTTACTAGGGAATGACCTCCTGAGAAGGTTGTCATCCCTAATAGATTGCGTAAACAAGGTCCTCTGGACCCAGACTAGCCGACCCATAAAATTGAAGCAGAGTGTCAACCATATTAGTTTAAACGGCACCTGTCACATGGTTGAACAAAAAATCTGACCAAGTCGAATTTCACTTCCAGAACAACCAAATTCCAGACGTGACAGTAATAGCAACAGGACAACAGACTGCGGATGGGGGGTCGTCTCTATTTCTGAAAATCAACCTTCCTTCCAGTTTAAGGTGGTATTCCACACTGGAAGGAAACACTCTGAAATTCTTTACCAATCCACAATCAGCCATTCCCACTCCTATAGTCCAGAAAGATGTGAAACCAGCTCCGAGCCTGGCTGATATTCAGCAAATTTGAGAGCAGTTGTCCATCCCTGTTCAGTTAAATGATGGGGAGGACTCTGTTCTCGCCCGAGTGTGTGTGAACAACGGTAAGAGCTTCATCAGCTAAGCCATGTTCCGCCAACTCCCAAAAGATCCAGCCATTTCCACATTCAAACTGATAGACAAATGGGAAATGGATTTGGAAGCACCCAATTCCAAACATCTCCTGCCAAGCAGGTATATGCTGAAAATCTCCATTGGCAACAAGAGCATAGTCCATAATTGTTGGGTTGTGCGAGACATCACTGCCGCCTTTTACTTAGGCAGTGACATCCTCAATCGCTTTGCCATTAGTTTGGACCTAATAAACTTCAAGGCTTGGTCCCGATTAGCGGATAATCCCATGGGCTTTGATGACCAAGAGAAAGCATTTAGGTCAGCTCAATTGCTACCTTATGCAGTTGAAATTCAGATTGGAGAGGAAGTCACCATCCCAGAAAGGACCCGACAATTCTCCCTGGAAGTGAAAGTTAAAAGAGGACAGAAATTGAAAAACCCTGATGCTTATATTCATCTAAATGCTTCTCTACAACGGCAAGGGTTGGGGGTAAACCCAACACCATTAGTCAATATAGAACAAAGAAACCATTCCGATAGAGGTGGATAACAGCGACTTAAAGAGTATCACTCTAGCCGCAGGCACCATTATTGGAATGGCGGTTGATGACCGACATTTTTCCATTGGTTTAGGGAATGAACTGTTAGGGCCCATCCCCAAGGACTGTTTTGACAGTGACAGTGATGACAATACAACACCAGACAGGATCTTTACCCGGCATGGGGGGAACTTCCTTGTGTACACTTCCTGCCCTTATGGTGACTTGTTACTTCAGGAGGGATGAGGTGATTTTGCAGGTCCATGAGGGCTGCCTTTCCCACCTGAAGACACCAGTCCAAATCAGCACTCCGACCAGGGACTTCTCCACCCAGCTGGAGGAGGCCTCTGAAATAGCAAAACCAGAAGTCTTTCCAGGCTTCAGGCAGATGGCTGAAGAGAGAGTCAACGTAGCTGATGCCTGTGTGACTCTGGAGCAGAAGCAAAAGCTGAAACAACTTTTCTTGGATTTTCAAGATCTCTTTGCGGTGGACTCATAAAGCTGTGGTCGCACCGACATCCACACAATAACGATTCCCACGGACCCTGGCATGACTACAGTGTTTGTGAAGCAATATCGCTTGCCTCTCGCATCCATGGAGTCCCTTACTGAAATAATTAAGAACCTTGAGTCCCGCGGGATAATCCGTCCAGTCCACAGCACCTTCAATAATCCGGTGCTGGGGATATTGAAGCCAAACGGCTAGTGGAGACTCTGCGCCGACCTTAGGGAGCTCAACAAACGGGAACATACTTTCCGATGGCCTCTTCCCTACATTGACCAAGGACTGGCCCAGATCCAGGGGTCACAGGTATTCACTGCAATAGACCTGACAAATGGATACTGGACTGTGCCTGTCAGTAGGGAGGACCAATACAAGCTGGCTTTTACCTTTGGGGGCCAGCAGTACACATGGACCCGGACTCCCTTCAGATACCTCAACCCCGGTAATGAGTTCAACATTTTCAGACATAAGGCCATGCCCGATCTGGGTGCAAGGGGTAACCTGGCTTATGTAGATGATGTCCTCATCAAAAGCTCAACTGTTGAGGAACACATAGCAGAGATCCGTTATGTTCTGACCCAGTTGAGGGCCGCCGGAGCCAAACTTTCCTTTCAGAAAGCACAGTGGTGTAGAACCCGTGTTAATTTCTTGGGGCATGAGAATACTCCTCAGGGTCTCTGTCCCCAGGAAAAGAAAGTGGAAGCACTTCAGAAACTGAAGGACCCCACAACTCTGCGGGAACTAAGGAGCCTCCTTGGACTGACTAATTACAGCAGAAAGTTCATTGAGGGCTACGCAGAGATCACCAGACCCCTGATTCATCTTTTGAAGGGGGGTCAAGTGGGAATGGGGACCAGATCAATCCAAGGCAGTAAGACAGGACAAAAGAAGCCTCTCACAAGCACCTTGCCTAGCTTACCCTGTCAGAAACAAGGAGTTCTTCCTGGAGACAGGGTTCTCTAATACATGCTTGACTGCAGTATTATACCAAAAGCATGACACGGTCAATAAAGTAATCTCCTATGCGAGTAAAACTTTATCCGCTGTGGAGGAAAAATTCAACAATTGTGAGAAGGCACTCCTGGCAATGGTGTGGGCATTGAAGAATTACCACCCATTTATCCAGGGGGAACACATCATAGTGGAGACTCCACACCAGCCTCTGCAATATCTCCAAAGTGACAGAATCCGGGCCGGAAATGTAAGTAATTCCCGAATTACTTCCTGGACCCTGTCAAATGCAAGGCTTTCCTGTGGAGGTCAGATATGGCCAAAACAAGAAGAGTCCTCTCGCGCAAGGTCTGGCTGACTTGCATGATTGTGCCAGAGAAAACTGTCTCGAGGACGAAAGTCTAAAAATCAAAGACAACATGGAGGCATACCTTAATTCCCCACACAAAGGGCCTCATTACATGGATGGCAGAGAACCATGGCACTATTAGCGCCATGGTTCATGCCGGTAAAATACCAGCACCGCCTTGGCGGAAAGGGGAATTACCGTCCCATTCCAAGGTTGGTGGGGCGGTAATTCCCCCTTCCACCATTGCCCTTCCCCATGGGAATGGGGAAGGTGCTAATTACGGTACCGCAAATTGCTGTACCGTAATTAGCTCCCTGGGTCCCTTTGCGGGTTGGTTTTTAACGCCTGCAAAAAGCAGGCGTTAAATCCCCCAACCCGCAAAGGGACCTCGTAGTAAGGCGGTAAGGATTTACCGGTACCGGTGTTTTTCCGGTACCGGTAAATCCTTACCGCCATCCGTGTAATGAGGCCCAAAGTCTTTGAAGAAGACAAGTGTGAGGGAATGCCCAGTGTCTATGTGGATGGATGCTTTTACCGTGTTGACAACAACGGAGAAAAAGAACTTGTGGCCGGCGTAGGGAATCCATGCGTGAATGAGTCCCCAGAACCCTCTGCTGGGTACAAGATTGGCCCCCGAAGTAGTCAAGTGGCAGGGTTGATGGCTGTGCATCAAGCCATCCTCACTGCTGTCCAACATCAACTCCACAAACTGGTCATAATCACAGATTCAGATTATGTACTGAGCGAGTTCGTGGAGCACCTGGTTAATTGGAAAACCGGAGGCATGTTATGTGCTAATAACAAACCCTTGAAACATGGGAAGTTAATCCAAAATATTGATGATCTGGTCACCTCGAATGGGATGACCATCTACTGGAAAAAGATCAAGGGTCATTCCAAAGTAGAGGGACCAGACAAAACTGGAAATGACTTAGCTGATCAGCTGGCCAAAACCAGGGCCATCCAAGGGGATCTCATAGAGATCGAGTCCCTGTTGGGGGAAATCCAAGTCACTGCTATCACTAGGTCCCAGACAAATGCTCACAATGATCTTTCAACTGCACAATGGAGTAAGGAGACCCCAGATGCTGATTTGATTATGGCTCAGAAAGGAGATCCAATAATTGGTAAGTTTTACCAACACATTAAGGACCCTGAGAACTTTCCCCTGACGGATACCGATTATATAGGGAAAGAGGACGTCAGAGTGTTGATGAAATGTCCAAAAATATTCCGAATCCAAGACAGTCTGTTGGTAAGGAAATCCCTAGCTGGCCATGATCAGTGGGTGGATCCTACCTCATTCCGAAGCCTGATATTAAGTTATGCCCATGATGCGGCCACAGCCGGTCGCAGGGGGTTTCATACAACACTTGAAATCTTAAGAGAGGTTGCATACTGGCCACACATGGGGCAAGACCTCGACCAATACTTGAAGGGGTGTCTTGTGTGTGCACAATTTCTGCCAACATCCCTCACACACTGTGCGCCTCTCCAAAAGAGGGGGATGACACTGCCATGGTCAGATTTACAAGTCGACTTTATATGGCCCGTGATTCGCTCCTCTAGGGGAAATACGCACATGTTGACTGTGACATGCTTATTTACTAAATGGTTGGAATGTCTCCCGGCCCCGAACTGCAAGGCAGAAACAGCAGCTGCCCTGATGATCAACCACATCTTTTTGCGTTTTGGACTACTACAAAGGATTGAGTCAGACAGAGGTAGCCATTTCACCAGCGAAGTAATGACAAAGATGTGGGAGATACTGGGGGTTAAAAGGAAGCTACATATTGCTTACCGGCTAGCTCTAGTGGAGCAGTAGAACGTTACAACAAAACCATTGTGAGCATCTTAAAAAAGTTTGTGGATGATTCTGGCCAAGTTGGGATATCCGATTACATCTTGCCCTAATGGCCATCAGATCTACCCATTCATCTGCAACTAAAATGTCACCATTTGAGCTGATGACTGGACGCAGGATGGTGCTTCCCCAGCATCTGCTTTACAGGACCCAAGAGCAGACATTGATCAATGCCTCCGCAACTCATGAGTATGTTGAAAATTTAAGAAAACACCTTAAACATGCTTTTGCCTATGCTCAGCGAAATGTAGAAAGATCAGCCAATAGCATGAAGACCCACTATGACTTGAAGACTACTAGGAAAGAATACAATGTAGGAGACTGGGTTTACTTATACAATTTCCAAAGGAACCAGGCCAAGCAGCAGAAATGTCTGCCTACCTGGAAGGGACATTTTGAAATTGTAGACAAGATCTCACCAGTCGCCTACAAGATCCGCATCCCCAAAGGCAGTTTGGCAGAGGGGGAAGACAAGTGGGTCCATATTAATCAGCTAAAGTGTTGCCACCCTAGGCACACTCTGCAGCAACTGGAGCAGTACTCTGGAACCCCAGAGGGGGCCACTCCAGATCCATAAAATCCCAACCCTAAAATATTCCACATATAGGCTATAAGATATAATAATAAGAATGCAAATGTCTCCTGAGTTATGAAATGGATATGCCCGCCCCACTACATTAATAGTGATGAGGAAATGTCTATGAATATGTTTATGCCGCTTTGCTTTGTCATCCTAGGAGGGATAAACCATGGAGACTGACCATGGAGGACGACCCGAGGACCGGGAGCAAAGATCCGAGGGGCTGAGGTATTGCTCAATACTCCCATCAGGACTGGCGAGGAGAACCTATCGATCCACCCCTGATGGAGGAAAAGATACTGAACTTTGCCATTTTGGAATCCGAAGAAGATGAGGCTAACATCCCAGTCTTGTGAGTTCCATTGATGTAAAATCAACGCCATCCCAAGAGGGGGGCTTGTGGGATGTAATAACCCACTCATCCGAGCCCTGCAACAGTACTGTGCATTGCTGGCAGCAGAAACATCGGAATGACCACTTTAAAGCATGCTTCTCGCTCAAAACCAGCCAAAAATATGCGGTAAAAATCTGAAAGAGAGGCTGCCATCCACTTTTGCCTATATTAGTGAGCACAGGAGGTCACTGCCTAAAACCACCATTGGGCTACCCACACAGTAGCCTGAAACCACTTGGAAATAGCAATGCTGATTGCCAAAAGCAACCCAGAGCTGTTTGGGAATTCATTTTCTTGATTGTCAAAATGTGCTAAAATCATGGCTCACAAACCACCTAAAAAGATCCAACCTCCTTGTGGGGTGTTACACATCATTATACTTCAAGAAACCACATAAACACAATGTCAGCAAGAATCATATGCTATCAAGCTAAATCCCCTTTTAAAGATATTTATGTAAAGACAACTGTCAAAAATGGGTGTAGTACCGTTGCTCGCCTCCGACAGGTGCTGGCGATTTAAAATTCTGACATTAGAGCTTTGTTGCAGAAGCTAAATATGCCAAAGAAGATAATGCCATCAAAATGCCATATAAAGTGCCACACAGTGATTTCATTTTGAAAAAGACTTGATTTAAAGATATATTGCTCATTTAAAGTTTATAAATGTATGTTTTTCTTCACAAGGAACTCTGTGTAAATGATCAGAAAGGAACCTGATGCAGCTAAGACTTCAAAAGACTTGCTTCCCTGAGAACCCTTCACACCTGGGGCCTTCTCACCAACAGGAGAGGAGGTTGCATGGACATGTTAAACGGAGGGAGGAGATTTCCCCTGCTGGCAGGAAAAAGAGACAATGGATTCTTTCAGCTGAATAGAATATGCTGATTTGGGTGTAACTGGTCAAACAACTGCTCTGGGAGAGACAGGCCATGTGACATCTGACTCAAACAGCTCTGTGGGGGCGGACCAGACTGAGATGTGAATTCAATTGAGAGCAAATGTATGTTTTATAAAATTGCTTATAACACATTTTACCAAGCTGACAAAAATATGAAACCTTGGGATTCTTAAACTGACAAATTCACTCACAGTTCAAGACTAAGCTGGATGCTGTACGATGTTCTGAGACCAAACCCTGGGATTTATTAATATTGTAGATGCAGTGTTTATGCTAGAAACATGAAAACTTACAGTAATATGCTCAGAGAGGGTGTTTATGTCTGTGTAAAATGTGGTGCAAAACCAATATTGGGAAATTCACCAAAAACGAAAATAAGTCATCATTTCTGAACCCAAGCTCGTAGGAACATGGGGCTTGAACAGAGACCTGCCTTAATTCATCTGTGAGGTGTACATGTATTCTCAACAAACAACGTGTGTATCTGGGAAATATGTTTTTGTATGAAAAATTGATTTTCTAAGTAAAAGCAAAGGGGAGTTTCTTCACTAGATTGTAAAACACAGCATCACTCTGACTCATTCTGACATGCTAATCCTTTCTCCAGTCAGGTCACAGGGAATTCTCTAACCTATCAAATCCTTAGGGAGTTGGGCATGTAGAATCAGCCTTCCCACCCACTTTGAAAACACATAAAAAGAGACTGCTTAGGACAGGCAAGGACACACTCATTTTTCCACTTCAACTGATTCCTGCGCAGCACCCTGCCAGAAGACTCCAGATCCAGATAATATCCAGACAGAGAATCCGGATAGATTCAGAGACCAGACTCTAGAACCAAGCTCTAGAACCTGAAAGAGAGGCCAATCCCAAAAGCTGAATTCCTTTCAGCAGGCCTCAGAACTTTAGCAACCTGATTCTCACATTCAGCAGCCGGGCTGTGCTGTTCTATTCTAGCCAAGAACCCTGTGCTAGGACCGAGGTCCAGACCCAGAAAGCAGCGCTGTATCCAGAACCGTCAGACCGTGCTGTGAGCAGAACCAGTGCCCGAGACTGTCCAGTGGCGAGTGAAGTCCAAACCTGACCAGATCAGTGGCGAGGCCCATTTCCATTCCATTCCAAAACTAGGAGTGAGTATCTAGTTTAGAACTGTACAGAACCAATCTCTTAGTTTAAAGTAATCTTATCCCATCCATTTCAACCTGTCCAGAACTGCTTTTAGAATTTTGTGTCCATCCTTTGATCCCAATTTGTAAAGTGCCTTCTGTCATTTCTGAGATCTTGACTTTATTTCTGAAAATCTACCTTCACACAAACTTCCGTATCTTTTATCTTTTGAACAGCATGTCCTAGAAGCGAAATTTAACTGTCATTTTAAAGCTAAATCCTCAGCTTTCCAACAAACCTAAAACAACATTCCAATTCCTTATAGTTTTTACGTAATCACGATTTACACACGCGGTAAAAGTGCCGCGAATTGCAATTTAGCTCAATTTCATTTTCTGTCAAAATAGCTGCTCCTTGTTCTCAATTGCTGAATTTCGTTTTCAACCTGGTAATCACTCATGAATCATTTCTAGTGTTGACCTGAACCAATCCGAACTAACTATCACTTATTCTGAATATCCCATAGTGAATTGAAATCATTTTAGCATATTTTTCCATCCATTGCAATCACATTCCAAAGCGTTTGACCTATGTTTTAAAATCATTCCTGTGTCTCTCTAAGCTTGCTGGGGAGAACTGGAATTGAACTGCATTCTTGATTGTATTCTTGAAACCAGTGTACCCTCCTTCCTATCTCTTCATACTGCATAGTGGGGGGAGTGAGTAGTCACAGGGGAAAAAGTGATTATATTATCTTCTGATTGAATTCATATCAAGTTTATTTTTGTGCTGCATTCTTTCCCATCTTGCATTTCCTTGAACCATAAAAGTATTCTCTGCTACCTTATCCTTCCTCTTCCGACTCCTTTCAGATTAAAGAGATTGTGCTATTGTAATATTACCCATTGTTGATTACCGTCCATATTCATAACTGTGCTATTCAAATATTATTTTATTCATAAATGTGTGATATATATATATTGTTTAATTCTTCAAATAAACCTTTTTAATTTGCAAAACAAACCTACTTCTTGGCTCAGTGAGGTCAGGGGATTCAAAGAGAGGGGCGTTATATAAGGGTTCATCATCCAGATTTAAGAACTTTTGACATACAAATATATAAATAAGGGCTTCCATTGGGCATCCCATCCTAAGCATTGACTTAGTTGGATTGCTGGATTGAAGTCACTTACACCATGGTCCAATAACTACCCCTTACATGAGGAGTATCCCACACCATACATACTTACCCCATTCACTGTACTCAGGGGTTTATCTCCCAAAGGTATATCACTTTAAACCTGTTGCTCACTTGTGTAAACCATACTGATCCATATTCTGTCCTTCAACTTTTAGCAAAAGAGTCCTTAACCTTTTTACTAGCGAAGAAACTCACCATACTAAATGACCATAGCTGAAATCAGCTCTGAACCTGCACATTCTCAAAAAGCATTAGACCCCTGCGTTTACCCAATTCACACGCTAAAAGTCCATAGCTGTGATCAGCTCTAAACCTGCATTTTCCCATATCTGCATGTGTTTTCCCCACACACATTTTGATTTGGACTTACTGCATCTGACTCTGTGCTGTAACGTCCTAAAAGTCCATGTTGCCACCATCAACCTAAAGCTGACGATCCGCACAGATTGGACTATAACTTAAACATATTATCACATATTGCTGAAAGACTAACTTCCACACACAACTGTATCATCCGCGCACACTGCGCTAACCATTACCAGACATGTAAAAACTCCTGTACAGGACACTTGTTCCCAATATCAGCCATTCTCACATTCTACAATCACTAAACACTTTATATGCGGGTATATCAGATTTAAACCGCCCCATGCTAACCTAAAAGTCTGTAGCTTGTAAGACAGCTCTACACCTATAAATCACGTAACAACGTATATGACGTTGCTGTGTTTCTTTTTATCTTCCCCAACGACCAATATGCAGTTAAGCAATACCTTGCAAAGGCTTTGGTAGCATGTTATGAGCTTGTCCTCCAAATGTCACAGCTTGTCCTCCTTCTGTTTCCTCTCCAAGTTATCCCTTACTCATGAAGCACACATCAGTTCCAAAAACGCTAGTCTGAAATGCATTATTTCCGATCCCCCACATTTACCTCCAATAAACGCTCAGTGTCCGTGGACTGCAACCAATGGCATCAATGTCCAAAATCTGGACATTGATGGCCAAAAGCTGGTGGCACAGTTTAGCTGTATGTTAATCGCTTTGTTTATTCGTGCCGAGAGCCGACTCGAACGAATGAAGCGATTAATTTGCAGCTAAACTAGCAGGCGGGATTATCCCAATGATAAAAAGGTGAACGAAAGGAGAATAAGATAGAACTCTTTGAAACCTATCCCGGATTTGAAAAAGGCTTAGAAGCCGAAGCACGTATTATTCTGAAAGGCTGACCCATAAGGGCTGAAACATTGACTGCAGCAATAAATGCAGATACATCCTTTAAGGTATGGGCTTCTTTTAAGAGTATAAACAGAAACCGTTCAAAGATCTGAGTTGGTTTTTCTCCGTAGTACTCAAGAGAAGCGACATATAGGTCAGACGTGACATGAATTGAGTCGCATGGGCTATCTAGACTGATATAAACAAGAAAAAAAGCAACCAACCAGAATCAACATTCTCTCAGACATTGCCAAGCACCTACATTCAGACCAATCACGATACACCAGGACTAAACTGGGGATACACATTTTATTCACTTGATTTTCTAAACACATCTATTGTCAGATACTTAAAAATGTAATGGTTGACAATGAATGTGAAATGATTGTAATGGGAAAGTACTGTACACCAATTTAAACAAGTATTCAAGACAGCAGCAGTATCACGTTGCATTCTGAAACTCTCTATGCCAGCTCAAGGCTGGCACAGACCAGCACACATGTTTCCCCACATAACAACGCGCAATTCAGAATATGGCCTTGTGACCAATTGGATTCTGCCTCACAGGAGTGCCAGGATGAGCAGGGGTAAAATGGCCCCCTCAACCTTCACACTTTTACAAACAAAAACACAATGCAGTCATAAAGGGGAAACAGGGATAGTTAAGGGATAAACCTCCTTCACCTTTTGACATAACGTGGGCCGAGGGAAGGCTATACTCTTAAGAGGGGTGTGAAGGTGAACCAGTAGTGACCCAACACAATATCACAATCCAAATTTAAGGAGATGATCAATCAATGTTCTATGAAAATATATATACTTTAGTCAAACACCACATGTGCATGTAGAATGAAGAGAAAATACTGTCCAAAAACCCATCCCAAAGTACCAACCGAGGAGATGCAACAGACTGGAGAAAGTAAGTAATATGAGCGTGGTCCCAGGGATGGTAGGTAAATAACTAGCCATGAAAAAGAATATATTTGATGTAAACTGGAGCTATCATGACCTAACTGGCCTCTAGGATACAAGTGGACGGATGGGGCAGTTCAGAGTCAACAGTACCTGGATTCAGTTCTTGGTGAGGTGATGAAGTCAGACCTGCTGTCAAACGTAGATGCGAGTGGATAATGCACAGTTCAGGATTGTCAGATTATGTGGGCCCAAGCAGGAAGCAGGCATTGAGTAGGAACAAAGGCAGTGGTTCTGTGCCATGGAAGGATGTTCCAAATGATACGGGACAGGGTGGTCCCAGGAATGCTTTGCAGATGGCCCGACCAACTCACGCTTTAGCCTCTGGAAGGGGTCGATGAATCATGCTCCAGCAATTCCAGTCAGCAGCTGACATTCGAAGTGGTGATCTTGTGTGCATCAATGTGCAATCGATGAAGTGGCACGTCAAGAGTTAGTTGGGCGGCTTTTTTAGTCTGCATGTGATTCTCCAGTGATTCAGTTTGGGTTGGGTCTCACAGTTGAGCAGTCGCTTTGTCACTAGCAGTTGATGAGCTTTAGATAGAACAGAATGCAATGTCGAGTTGGTTCAAAGTGCAAGGAAAATGTTGGAGGAGGGCAGCAACAAGCACCTGAAACTTCCCTCTTCTTCCAGGTGCGGTAGAACAGGGAGCTTTGGCTGGTCTGGTCCTCCGGTTGCTGTGAGGCCCACTCACAGGGACTTGAGGATAGGATGGTTCCATTCAGTGTCTGCTCTCTCAGCTCGGGAGATTCCGGTGCACAGTGGTAAATCCTGATCCACAGCTGTAGTCACTCCTGATGTGCCCTGGGAGTGGGTAGAGAACAGATTGTTCTTCTGTCTTGGATGAGTCTTTCTCTACCCCAGTTTGAGGGATTGGGAATGTGCAGCTTCCCCAAAAGAAGTCCAGTGAGATCTTCAGAGTGAATCTGTAGCCTTAAAGGATCTGAGTGAATCTGAAGAAGGGGTGGGAAACCCCTTCTTTTAAAGGCAAACATCCTCGGATGATTAGACTAAAGCTAGCCTGCTTTAGTGGTCCAATCCCTGCTCTTGAACAGAGTGGACTTTGCCCTTATGATGTTATACCCAAAGTGCTTTGCTTCAAAAGAAGTGGCGGGAACACTAAAAGAGAGAGAGGGACAGTGAGAATCAAGATGGTAAAAGTATTCTTGCATTGACCAGAGGCCTCCTTCCTATTATAATCCCAACCCTTTTCACTGAGTACAAAGGCCTTTAGGGTAGCATCACTCAGGTGTGAGGCTACTACATTTGAATTGGTGTGCTTCTTTGATGTCCGGGCCCATGGCTGCTGCCTGCTGTGCAATTGTCTCAGTTGGAGGGTGGTACCTGCCCTCACAAAGATATCAGTGGAGGCCTGGCAGGCCAGGTTCCTGTCCTGCCATTAGGTGGGTTACAACCAGAATACACATCACCTTACACAGGACAGCTGATTAATAGGAGCTGACACGTGTACAATATCAATTGGAATGTGGAGGCTGTGATCAAAAATAGTACCATGCACTATTCCTAAACTCAGGCACAGCTATATATTAGTGATTATCCTGACACCATCATGGGCTACTTATGACCATTGATATTAGGCTACAGGAGTGCACATCTTAATTACCGCCACTGTGCGGCAGACACTTTTCTGTTACTGCCGCTGTCACAAGGCCATCTGGCACCTGCGGACCTGCTCAGTATCATGGGTAAGGCAGATGCTGTGACTCAGGATAATGATGCAGCAGGCCCAGATACACACTATGCTTTTGGCATGGCCCTGATCAGCAGATTATCCTTTCTGAGATGAATCTACCTTCATCATGTTATTATTATATAAAAATCAAAACAGCCAGGGCTTTGCAACCTTGCCAGATGGTAGTTCCTCATAGGCCTGTAAGATAATACTGCACAGAACTACACTGAAAGTGGTAGCTAAACCCAGTTTTTGTTTCCAAAACCAAAGAAGGCACAGAGTTACCTCCTACCACGTTTCCAGCATGCAAAGGGTGGTGAGGGCTGCAGATAGCAGAGTGCGAAGTAACAAGTAACAAAAAATGAAGTGGTTATGGGGAATGGTCAGACTATGAATAGATTTGAAGACTACAAGACTGAATTTCAGGAGTGAACAATTGTGCTTGGGCAGCCATCCAACCAAGAAGAAGTTAAAGAGAGTGTTAGTAGGAAAGCAGGTACTTTGTCAACAGAAGTAAAGTTGTAAAGAGAGAGTCCGGTGAGAAGGCTAAAACAGTAAACCCACCCGCTGAGGAAAATAATTGGCATGGGAGTCTTGACAGAGGGCAAGATGAGAAAGGGTCTGATGTTCCATACATTGTGGAGATTAAGCTTGGGAGCTGTGGAAATAGAGGTAGTGAACTTTCTGAGTTTCAGATCATTAGGTAGCAGGCCATAGGAGATGGGTTGAGAGTACAGTGGAATGAAAGCGGAGAGGAAAGGTAGAGTGAGGGACTAGATGCCACTATTTTGGAGGAAATGCGCATCAGGCAGAGATGCATCGCCAGTGGCGGACGTTAGTCAGGCAGTATGGAGGAAGGAGATCTCAGGGGTAAAAGTGGAGAAGAAGAGGATCTTGGTGTCATTGGCAAAGAGAAGATTCAAGAACTGAAAAGGGGAGATGAGATTGCCAAGGTGCGAGGTCTAGCGTGTGATTAAGAGGAGACCATTGACAAACGCTTTGGGAGCCCTGGTTGTTGGAGGGATTGCAGAGGATGTTCTGTAATTCCAAGAGATAAAAAGGGAGGAATCAGATAAGTAAGAAGCAATCCAGAAAAGGTCAGTGTCCTTGAAGACAAGGTGCAAAAAAGTCACACAAAATTTCGTTTTTCAAAAAAAACTTTTGAAAAACTATGGTTTTGGTGATTAAACGCTACAAGCTGCAAATATTACCTCGTAGACAAAATTGGCAGATCGTTTGAATAAAGCCTGGAATATACCAATTTTCCCATGGAACGAAATTGACCCATTTCACCCACCCCTATTGATAGTGTCAGCTGCAGAACCCTGATGGTAGGGCATCACTGGGTTCATGTGTCGCCAGGATTTTAAAATAGTGAGTTGGAAGGGGACAGGTAGGCAGTTAGCAGTGTTATTCAGAGCAGCTGTATGGTTTTTTGGAAGGGTAGGACAGAGGATCTCTTATAACAATTAAGGAAGATCCCAGAGGACAGGGAAAGACAGAAATGATGGGAGAGATAGGTACAGCTAAGGGGATCCAATCTCATGATGATCAAAGTTGCAAAAGTAGCATCAGGAGTGCAAGGGGACAAATAGGGCCTCATTACGACCCTGGCGCTAATAGTTTAACGGCGCCGTAAAGAGCGTCGGCGCCGTTAAACCATTAGTGCCTGATTACAAGGTCCCTTAGCGGGTTGGAGGCTTTAACGCCTGCTTTTTGCAGGCATTAAAATCCAACCCGCTAAGGGACCTTGGAGCTAATTACGGCAACCGTAATTTACGAAGAGTAAATTCACACGCGTTTATTTCAGCTCATTTTGAGTTTACCAATGCATTTTTTTTAGCACACAGTTTCTTGTTAATTAAACTTCTGCAGTGCTTTTAAAGATAAGGTCAGTTTCTGGACACAGAGAGATATACTGCCAAGTATTTCTCTGAAATTGACATGAGAAAAAGAAACACTGCGTTATTTCTTTCATTTACTGCAGTTTGTGTGCAATGGTTTATGGAAAACGAAAGCACAGCCGTGTTTAAGTGGAAAACCAAATTCTTTGCCTTTCAAGTAATTTCCCAGTACATCAGCTATTTTGGAAATATATTGCCTCACATCTTGGTACTCAGCAGAAATAAAGCATGCCAGGGTGGGACCAGGAATATATGCTTGGCTTCAGCCAGATATCCACTAAATGCTCACGGAATCTCATGGTCTTAACCATAACCACGGCCAAAAGGATACATGCCAAGATCAAACTGGAATTGGAGACAGAAGAGGAGAAATTCCTTAACAATACAGACCTACAAAACGCCCGAGATAAATTGAAAGAAATCAACACCTCCTTTGATCAATTTATGGCTCTGACACTAGAAATGAAGCACAAGAAACTGGCCAAGGATATTCGAAATTTCAAATTAGAAAACATCTACCCCTACTTATCAACAGATTATAAAGACAGAAAAGAAAAAGAAAGAGCAGCCAACCAAACCGGGCCCAGGAGAGGTGGCAGAAAATGGGTTTTGTTCTCAGACACCTCGAGCTCAGGTTCATCGGATGATCAATCGCAAGCAAGGTAGACGCCAACAAGGAGCATATTTTCAACCACAACCTCCCCAGGTCCCTTTTTTAGGGAGAGGGGGCCCCAGAGGCCGATACTGGGGCCCACCCCCGCCAATGGCTATGCCCATGCCCTACTACCCTTTCAACTACCAACAATGGAGTCAACCACCCAGAGGGCGCCGCAACAAACGGAGACCCTAGTAGATATACCAATCTTTAACATTTCGGGGACCATACTATCCAAAGCTGAAACAAAGGTCCTAATGAAAGGACTCTTGTTTGTTCTGTCGACCAGAACAAATTTGTTCCAACTAGATCAAGAAATTTCAACTTTCTTTAGAACCATAAGACGAAAAGTATTCTTCCAAGACAAGGAACCTATGGAACAAGACGAAGATTCGGGTCTAAGAGTGCCCTCTAACTTTAACCCGAGAGAAAATGAGGTTGCGCCCCACATTATTACCTTTGAAAAATGTGTAAGAAAAGAGATTTCCAAACTACAGGACTTAACTACAAAAGCAAGACCTAATCTATCTAAGGATGAACATAAAGCCCTTAAGCAACTCGCCTCCAACAACCAAATTGTCATCAAAATGGCTGACAAAGGAGATGGAATAGTAGTGCAGAGCCTCTCCCAGTACAGGGACATGGTCAATAAACTCTTGGATGTCAACACTAACTACAAAAAACTTAGAAAAGACCCTACTAAGGAAATCAAGATCAAAATACAAGAAGCCACTAAACTTGCTTTTGAACAAGGGTGGATTTCAGAAAAGGAAGAAATATTTCTCAACACTTCAGAGGGCAGAACCCCGGCATTCTACGCCCTACCAAAGATACATAAAAACCAACAAAACCCCCCAGGTAGACCCATTGTTTCGGGGTGTGGGTCCATTCTTGAAACACAATGCAAATTTGTAGATCACTTTTTGAAACCCTTGAGCCAGGAAACCCCAACTTATCTAAGGGACACCATGGCCTAATCGCCATTTTTGAAGATTTGACATTCCATCCAACAAGGGACCTCCTGGTAACCATGGACATCGTCAGTCTCTACACGAGCATCCCTCAAGATGCAGCCTTAGAATGCATTCACCATCATCTCATACATCATATGAGACAAAGCCGAGTCCCAGCTAACTTTATAGTGGAACTGCTAGAACTGGCCCTAACTAATAACTTCTTCTCATTCGATGAGAACTTTTATCTGCAGGTCAGTGGCACCGCGATGGGAGCAGCTTTCGCCCCCAGCCTGGCCGTGATTTTCATGTCAGAATACGAACAACAACATATTCTCAGCTTACATAATCCATTCAGAGACAAGATTGTGCATTGGTATCGCTTTATCGATGATATCATCTTCATATGGCAAGACATCGACACCCCAGTGGAGAATTTTCTACACTGGGTGAATCAACGAACGGAGGATATCAAATTCACACTCTGCAAAAGTAACAAGACGATTAATTTTCTAGACTTGGAAATCAGTGTCAAAGAAGAAAAACTGATATGCTCCCTATACAGGAAAGAAACGGATAGAAACACTCTGTTGCACTACAGAAGCAACCATCCCAGGAACCTTAGAAATAACTCACCATTTGGCCAATTTCTATGGCTCAGGCGTAATTGCACGGAACTGGAACAGTACAAAGAACATGCCAGCATTTTGAAACATAAACTTCTCAGTAGAGGTTACCCCAACAAACTGATTTGGAATACTACTAAACGTGCACAATACACTCCCCATGAGACTTTACTCACTCCAAAAGCACGCAACACAGAAAGCGAACAACTGATGACCTGTGTAACCACCTTTGGCCCTAATTACGACCAAACTCAAGACAATCATTAGGACGTTTTGGCCATTGGTACAACTGAGCCTCCCGAATGAACCAACCCCGAGGATGGCCCTCAAGAGAGGCAAGAATCTGAAGGACATGTTAACCCATGCCAGACTAAATAAAAAATCTCAAAGGACCAGACTTTGGAATATGAGGGAAATAGTGGGCCACCACCCATGTGGCACATGCAATGTTTGTAGGTTCACGAGAAAAACAACATCATTCCAAACAGAAGGAAAGGAGTGGAAAATTAAAAAATTTTCAAATTGTAAAACCACTAACGTGATTTATATCATTGAATGCCCCTGCGGGCTCAGATATGTCGGGAAAACTCAGAGGCAAGTCAACAAGAGAATTGGCGAACATCGCTCCAGGATCCGATGTCGAGTCCATTCAGCACCGTTAGTGTCACACTACATGGAATACCAACAC